>NW_027187353.1:9351968-9476763 GCF_028583685.1 Petaurus breviceps papuanus | reverse complement strand
GGGGGGGGGGGGGGGGGGGGGGCGGTGCATACAGAGGGTACCGTAATGTAGCATGTAGCGCAGGGGATCAGCTTCACTACAGTAGCAATCTCAATAGGGCTTATTTTTGGGGGAGGGCTTATTTTAGAGGAATCTTACACAGTAAGGGGAGGGCTTATTTTCGGGATAGGTCTTATTATCGGGGAAACACGGGTAGTACTTGCCAAAAAGGGGGGAAAAAAAAGATGATGTGTGTGCTTATCTGTGTGTGTGTGTGTGTGTCTATGTGTAGAGAACAGTTTGGCCAAGTGAATAATTCTGCTGCCAAGGATTATAGAGAACATCAAGTTGAAGGCAATATCTAAGAACTTCACTTGTGAACTTTCATAGGTACCTCTTCTTTCTCTAATTCTGAATTAGTTTTTACTTATTCTAGAAGAGGAATTTTAATTCCCAAAGCAGCAGATACAATTTTGGTATTAGTTCAAGCAGCTTTGCCTATGATGTTCAGGCTATAAAGAAATGTTTTGCTTTTGAACCTTCCAAATAAGACACAGCCACCCCTGAGACATAACTTTTATATTGATATCTACCTCCTCCATCTTCTATTGTCATCTATGAATGTGTGTGCACCATGCTTACAATATAGAAACATCTGTGTAGTGATGGATCTGTATCATTAGAACTTGAAGGGCACCAAGTGATTAACCCAAGGAGAAGACGGTACACAGTAATGCCATTATTGTATGAGGCTCAACTGCGAATAGCTATTCTCAGCAATACAATGATCTAAGATGTGAAAAGTGAATATTTCTTTCATGTATTTAACAATCAATTATTGAATCAGGACCAAGATTTTCCCCCTTTTCTGCTTCCTCATCCAGAAATCAACCAGGGTGGGAAATCTCTATTAAAGATTTACCCAGGCTAAGATATAATCAGACAGTAAAAGAAATCCCAATTTTAGTCTGATGAGAACATTTCTTCTTGTGTTTGCTGAGATATTTCTGGGAAGTGTTCATTCTCCCATTAGTCAGACTGATGATATGGAAATTTTTAAGTCTCCTTAAGTCCAGATTTAGGTATTCCACATTTTATTATATAGCCCACCTCCCATTATAATATTCATTGTCTTGTTGGTCATTCAGAGCTGATTTTCACCCTTATTGCAAAAGGTTTTATACATATTGAATTTCAAGATGTTTGGTCTCTTTGGCTACCAAGGGGACAATGAGCCTGTTTTGTGGATTGCTTTCTAGATGTAGTCAATAAAACGGATTTTAATTTGTCCAGAAACTTAGTCTTTTGCAATATTTTTTAATCATCACGAAGATAATTCTGAAAGATTTGTGATGAAAAAATGTCATCCAACTCCAGAGAAAGAACTGGTGCAGTGTGAATGCAGATGATAGAGTGCAATGATGCAGATCACTACATGACCACACCTAATCCCATATAACTCCTCTTCAGGATCCTCAAAGCTGCTCGTGTTCAATTAAAATACCAGGGAGCTTTCTACAGGTATTTATGTGAGGACTAATTTAACAAATGCTCACTTGTTATTCCTTAACTTCCAAACATACCATTGGTTTCTCTGGTGGCCATGCCTATTTTGATGATCTCTTTCCTTCCATCTTTTGCATGCATGACCATTGTGCCAACCATGCATCTCTCCATTTTGATTTCCACAAGAGAGTGTAGTATATACCATAAGTTTCAGATGCATAGGATCATAGGATAAATATTGATGTTAGAATTTTTTTCAGAAATAGTCGTTGAAAATACTATACAATTTTCTAAATACAATCCAATCTACATTGTTCTAGTTATTCATTTCTATACCCTGATCATTGTCTATAAATTTCTGGTTATTTTTTAGTATATAGTCAAGGAAGAGCTCCAGGAGGAAGTAGAATTGTGAATATGCCCTCAAATTTCAGAAAATAGGTGGAACCACAGGGGAACATCACAACAGTTATCATCCAGAGGATACAATGTACAACACACAGCAATGATGCAGAGGTGGGAATGACCACAGTGTGTGTTTCGGGTGGGTAAATGATCAAATTGTGCTGACCGGAGTATGAATTTACAAAGGAAAATAAGGGGTAAGAATGTGCAATTTATGTACTAAAGACCAACTCTGAAAACATAAAATAATGTTTCTAATCACATGTTGTCTAGGAAACATTGGAATGATGGTCAGGCAACTGTAACAGTGGTGAAACAAAAGCAGCTGTCAGCAGGCAAACAGGTTGTAACTGCATCAATCTTTCTCGGGGTCATTTAGGAACTTTTGGTATGTAAGGCCTTCAGGAGAGCGAAGTTTATGGCATAGGGCCCAGTACAAATTCAGCTTCCTTTAATTACTCCTTTAGGGCCCATTTATTGGAAGAAATATTGGACAGTTCTCCCAAGTGACTTCACTGAGGGTAGAGAAATCTTTCACAGATAAATCACAGATTCAGGGGGAGAGATACTTAAATATGAGTTGGCAGTCTCCTTTAAGTCCTATTTATGGACTTCCCTCAAAGTAGAGATGTCATGACATTGGCTTCAACTTACAGCTATATCTACTTTGATGGTTAACTAAGAAAGGTCCTTAAGAATCCAGAAATATGGAGGACACTTATTTGGAGGTATGTGTGAATTTACCTATCTAGATTCATTCTATTGGAAGTATGTATGAGGGGAAAAATTACCATCCCAGAACATTTAATTTCTGTCATTGTAATCTTATGTGTCAGAAAGCATTTAGTTCTACTGCTTTGACTAATATACACATATGTTTAATGGTTTTAGGAATCATATTGAAATGAAAGTAAAATATCTATGTTTAAATGCAAATAATAGACCTAATCAGGAAAAATCAAGAGAATTTAGAGTTCTGGATTTTCATTTCAGATCTTAATGGCAATGAATAGTTGGCAATCACATTTTTTTTTGCTATTTTCTAGTTTCTTCTTGGACTGCCATTGTCCCTGGGCTCAGTGTAATCCATGAATCTATTGTGCAAAGAAAAGAAGAAATTTAACCTGGTTTCAGAACACCTCAGATCTAATGTTAGCTCTCAGAATAATTAGCTTATGACCTTGGCCAAGACATTAACTCTCTTTGGACTTCACTTTCTAAAGTCCCTTCCAGCTCTGAAGATCTATTGGTAAGTCATAAAATATTCTGATCCTATTTCCTATTTCTAAAATAACTTACAAAAATAATATCATTCTCATGCCAATAAAAGATAGGTTTATAGATTAAGCAGAAGGTATCTAGAAGAACTCTAAACTCCTTAAAGACAAAAGTAAGCATTTGTCATTGTCATAGAATACCGGATTACCAAAGATAGGACAAAGGTGACCAGATGTCATCCAGTCCCATCACAGCTTTGTCAGGAAGACTGCACCATCCCTGAGAGATTCTGGTCATCCACCTTCTTCTTAAAGATCTCCAGTGCGGAGGAGCTCACTATCTCCAGAGCAGTCCATGCCATTGTTGGGCAGATCTCATTTCTAACAGGTTTGTTATATATAAATAATGGTACAAAGATATTTTTGATGATGAATGGATGAAATGAATTGTTGGCACAATAAAATATCATTAAAATTAATTCAATAATTAATAGATATAAGTGAGATTCACATCTGTAGCTGAACTTAAAGGAATGTGTCTTTTGAAGGGTTGTTCAGAAAAATTGTTTTATTGTAGTATTTAGTTACATGTATTTATATATTTCATATGTGTGTATATAAATTTTTATGTGTGAAACATATATATGACACGTATTCTTATATATGAGAAAAGAAGAGAAAGGGAAGAAGGGGGAAGAAAAAAAGATGGGATCGGGGACAGAGAAGAAGGAAAGGAGGGAAACAGAGGAGAGACAGTGAGATAGGGAGAAAGGAGAGAAAGATAAAGATGGAGAGAGGGAGAAAGAGAGAAAAGGGAAGGGAGAATTGAGACAGTGAGATAGAGTCAGAAAGATAACAGAGACAGCCAGAGACAAAAACATATATGAATATGTGTGTATTTATGTGGGGAACTCCCCAATGTGGAAACTTCTACCACAGTTTCAGACTGGCTACCATGCCCTTTGTTGTTGTTTGTGTTGTTGGTTAGTCTTGGAATTACACGGAGAAACTAAAGGGTCAAGTGATAGACCCATAGTAATGCAGCTATCCATCCATTTACATTGCACTGCCCCACCACATTGAGTATATTATGTAATGTGCTCGTCACACACTCACACATAATGGTTTATATCAGTAAACCTGTAAGCCTTCCTTCTAGGCTAGGAAAGAATATTTTGACTGTGTTTTGGGGGATTACAGCATAACAAAATTGGAGGGCCTCAAAGAGATTCTGATCTCTTAACTTAAATAGTTGAATCAATTTATTTGGTAAGGAGACCAATCAACCCATGGTTTATCTGCTTAATTCTTAATCTTCACAGTTATCAGTAGAGAAAAAGAGACAAAGAGAGAGAAAGAAAGAGGAGGGATGGATGGAAGGGGGAGAAAGGGGAGAGAGAGAGAGAGAGAGAGAGAGAGAGAGAGAGAGAGAGGATTATTTTCAGAAGATTTATTCCATATAGGTCCTGCCATATTTCTTTGCATTCTTTATTTCCTTATTTCTCAGGGTACAATTATTTTTATTACATTTCTATGTCATAGTTTCCTCAGACATTTCACGATCATTGGACATTCAGAAGAGTTATAGGACTGTTACCATTTATAGAACATCTTAAGATTTGCAAAGTACTTCACATGTAATCTCTTATGATCTCATGCTTTATCATCCCACTTCGTTTTTTGCTACTATGGATAAGGCTCATAGAATTATTTCTGTACAGCATGGTCCTTCCCTCCCACCCCCATTTCTAATTAGTTGTGTAAGATATGATCCTGATAAAAAACTAAGTCAAAGGCATGAAGAGTATTATAAATCTTGTTCAGTATTTCTAGTTTTCTTTGTAAAAAAAAAATTGCACCTTCAGAAGCTCAACAGAAGGATAAAAGAGGATCTGTCTACCCATAGAACTACCAGTTTGGAATTTTATCATTTTTAGTTTTTTCCCCAATTCCCTGTATATACTTTAGTATTACAAAGTTATTTTAATTTTTATTACTAAGGTACTAAGAGTATGACCTCTTGTGGTCATTGATGATTTATATTTTATTAAAATGTACGTATCTTTCTATGGTTTTTCTTGATATGACTAATTATATTGATTTCACTACTCTTCCACTTCCTTATAAACCTGGTTGTTTACAATGAATAATTACAGCATTTTATTTGCTTTTATTTTGTGTCTATTTGCAAGGAAGATGCTTGGTTTTGTCTTGACTCCCCCATTACCTTGTTTTATTGGGGAGCAGAATTATATTGTCATATTGAAACAATGAAGGCTTTTTCTTTTTATCTATCTTTAAACTCTATTTTTAGAAATAGTTTATATACTATTTGGTTTATCTGTTCTTTGAAGCTTTGTACATTCAATTTTCAATTCCTTAACTCATTTTGTTTTTTTGTATGAAGTCTTATTAGTGGCTTATTTACTTTCTTCTTTTTAAAGAGTTTCTTTAAGGCTCTCCATTTCTAGTTTTCTCTGTTCAGATAGTTTAAGAATTCTGTGGTTCAATGAAAAGAACACTGGCTTTGGAGTCAAAGAACTTGGGTTCATTTCTTGCCTCTGACACTAGATACCAGCATGACATTGAGCAAGTCAGTAGTTGCATGGAAATAGTTATTGATCATAGTTGTAAAGGACAATTGATATAGGTACAGAGTTGGATGACTCTCACTATTGATATTCAAACTTTCTCTGATAGTTATCTACTTTTTAAAAATCAATCCTTTTTATTTGTTGTTTTCAGAAACTTAACTTCATTTAGAATCTGATTTTTTCAGATCACAGAACCTGAGAACTGGGACAGACCTCAGAGGCTACCTCAGAACACCCAGCACAGTGTTTGACACATAGGAGGTATTTGATGAATGTTTGTAGGTTGAATAATACTTGACTTTTTTGTTGTTGTTCAGTCATTTCAGTCACATCTGACTCTTCATGAACCCATTTGGGGTTTTCTTGGCAAATATATTGGAGCGATTTGCCATTTCCTTCTCCAGCTCACTTGACAGATGAGGAAACTGAGGCAAACAGGGTTAAGTGACTTGCCCAGGATCACACAGCTTAAGTGTTTAAGGTCAGATTTGAACTAGTGAAGATGAGTCTTCCTGACTCCAGGCCTGGCACTCTATTCGCTGCACCAGTGAGTGGTTAGTTAATCACCAGTTGACTAGAATCTGATTTTAAAATATCATGCACAACATCCCTGACTGCAGGTCAAGGAGCTTTAGGGAAAGGCATATAATAATGGAGTGAGGCTGAAAAATATTATGAAATAAATCTGTAAAGGTGGTGAGAGTCCAATTGTTGAGGATCATAAACACCAGGCAAAATAAAGAGATTTATTTTCTCTTCAAGTCAGAGGGAAGGCAGAAAAGATTTTCAGGTAGGACAGTAACATTGGGAAGGTTATAGAGATGTGATGTGCATATATAATGGAAACACATTCTTAATTAGCTTGAGGCTGTGTAGCAGCAAGCACCCCAAGCGTCCTCAGGGTTTGCAGCTACCACAGGTTCTTGGATCTGCTTTGTTAAAGGAAAGCAACTCAAAATGGGTTAACAAGCTTACTTTAATCAGTCAGACATATATCGTTTACCTTGTTCAGGAGAAAAGGTCAGCACCCTGAACCTCAAAGTATACAGGCATAATTATCAAGACAGAAACATCAAGTACACAACTTTCCAAACTGTCCAACCATTACATCCATACCCAGTCAACATCTGGGTTTCCACATTCTGGGTTTTTCAAAGCCGGGGGACTCTCAACAATGGCTTCCCAGAATTCAGATCAAATCACAGAACACTTCTCAAAGTGAGTCCCAAAACAAAGCTACACATCAGGGCTTATATAGCCTTCTCCTGGCTCAGAGAATGTAACAACCTTATTGACCCACTGGCCAATCAAAAAGTATCTACTGAAAAACAAGCCTCCCTCCCCAGGCTTCTGGTGCACTTTAGCCTAGGGGCAGGGAAGATCTTTAAAATTTACATTCTTATTACAGGCTGCCATGAAAGTAAACACTGATTAGAAAGTCCTTTTCCTAAAAAAATTCCCAAGTGTCTGAGAATCACTGTTTATTCATAACTGGCTCAAGTATTTTAACTAAATAAATTCAATAAAGCAATCAATACTTTGAAGAAAAGTCATAAAACTAATCATTTGGGTCAAACTGATGGAATGACTGTGTGCATAATCATAGCCTCAGACTCATAAATTTATGCAGAGTAGGAATTACTTCATTCTTTGTATATTATCACCACCACTTAGGAAAGTGCCTGACACACAGCAGGTGCTTAATAAATGTGTGACTGACTGATTAAATTAATTTAGTAGCTTTGACCTCCACTTTCCTTGGTTTCTTTGGGCATCAGATTATATAGAAATTAAAAGTGGATTCCAATATCAATTTCAACCTTTACTAGCTGTTTGACCACAGGCAAGTTCATCTTTCTTTGGCCTGAAGCTTCCTTATCTGGAAAACAGAAATAAGAACAATATACATGGTACCAAAATATGGCACGCAGCTTGTGGGATTTGAATAAAATAATTTATATAAATCCCTTTATGGACTTTAAAGTAATTATGAATGTCAACCTGTTACTAAGAATGGATTTTACTTCAGTTATATGCTGATATACTTTATCATGCATATATAAGAAGTAAAAGGAATCAGAGGGACATTATTGGTAAATCCAGATGGCCAAGTTAGAGGAGCAAATGGAAAAATCATTAGTGGAGCTTAAAATATTTTTCTTATAAGGGACAGCCAGGTGGCTCAGCGAGTAAGAGCACCAACTCCAGTGTCAGGATGACCTGGAGATCGAATCCCGGGCTCAGACACTCAGCACCACACTCAGAAATAACTGGCTGTGTAACGTTGAGCAAGTTACTTAACCCCAATTGCTTTAAAAAAATTTTTTTTAATATTTTTTCTTATAGAAAATAACTTGTTTTTCTTTTAGATATGGCTATTTCAATTATAGAAAAGTAGGTACTACAGACAAGGGTGGTTATTTTTTTTAAGCCAGAAGAGAAAATGTGCTCTACTTCATCTTACATAATTTCTCCTTTAATTCAGAAAGAAAAATATAAGACATTTTTTACTATGAATAATTTTCCTCAAGATTCATGTGGCTATCAGAAGAGCAAGTCCTTATTCTCATTAAGAAGAAAAATTCCCCAGCATAAGCAGTTACAGATTTTCACAAAATAAAATAATTTTTGGAATGCCATTTTCCTCATTAGGTTATAATCACAAAGGCAGCTCCTGTATCCCATTTTGCCTTTGTATGTCCCATGCCTAACATAGTGTTTCACTCAAAGTAGATAAAAATTAAATATTAAATTGCATAGAGAAATTGAAGAGGTATGAACAGTATGTAATTAAAAGTTATTCCCAGGGGTGGCCAGGTGGCTCAGCTAGTTAGAGCACTGGCCCCAGATTCGGATGACCTGGGATCGAATCCAGGCTCAGATACTTAGCACCACATCCAGAAATAACTGGCTGTGTAACCTTGAGCAAATTACTTAACCCCAATTGCTTTAAAAAAAATGTTATTCCCCCAAAAAATTAAATGGAAAAAGTTAATAATTGTTAATAGATCTGTAACTACTCTTCAGAGTTAGAGAATTATACTTCTGACAAACAGAAGACAACTTGAGTGGGGAGAAGGGAATGGCAAGGTTATATGTTAGTGGTTACTGTCAGAGTTGAAGAATGCTACAAAAATATCTCTGGAAAAACTTTCCTATAATCCCCATTTAGTGACAAAGTTATGAACAGAAGAGGAATGATGTTGGTAAATATAAGAATTAAAAGGAAATACAAAAGAGGCTCAAAAATCTTAAAATTGTTGGGATTTTGATATAGTAATAATACAAGTTCACTTTTATAAAGCATTTTAAAATTTGCAAAGTCCTTTTCATACATCATCTCATTTGACCCTCCCAGTAGCCCTGTGAGTAAAGTAGGTCACATTCCCCATTTTTTTTTGCTTTTTTTTGGAAGGCAATTGGGGTTAAGTGACTTGCCCAAGGTCACATGACTAGTTTGTGTGTGTGTGTGTGTGTGTGTGTGTGTGTGTGTGTGTTAAGTGTCTGAGGCTGGATATGAACTCAGGTCCTCCTGACTCCAGGGCCAGTGCTCTATTCACTGCACCATCTAGCCACCCCTAATTCCCATTTTGCATATGTGAAAACTCAGACTTGAAGAAGCTAAGTAACTAATTCTAGCTCACAAAGATAAGTTTCTGAAGTAGAATTTCATGGTAGGTCTTCCTGTATCCAAGCCTAGTATTCCACCGTGCAGTTTTTCAGAGGATAGCAGTTAACACAAAACATGTCTGAAAATCACATTAAAATTAACCATCACATTATAAAGCTAGAGGTGTTCTGTGGGAAGGTAAGTACAACCATTGTTTCTGAGAATACATCAGTTTTCTAGCATTCCTGAAACAATGATACATATAAAAGAAAAGCTGCAGTAATCTTAAGTCAACATCTTTAATTTCCTTTTCAAGTACAAATGACAAATATTTATAGGGATAATGTCAGACCTGGGTTTAGACCTGGAGTTCATGTCCAGGTTCAGAGACTTACCAGTTGTGTTACCCTGGGCAAGTAACTTAATCTCTGTTTGCCTCAATTCCTCATATGTAAAATAGGGAGAGTAAGAGCACCTCCTTTCCAAGGGTGTTGTGAGGGTCAAACGGGATGATATTTGTGAAGACTTAGCACAGTGCCTGGCAAATAATAAGCAACATCTAAATATGAGTTCTTTATCATCTTCATCACGATCATGATCATGGTTGTCATTATTATTATCATTTATTTCTTAAATAGCTCATGAAACTACCCAGAGTTCAAGGAACACCTGCCTCATCCAGAAAACTCCCCCACCCAAATGGGTGTGATCAATGAGACACAGACCATTGAGTTCATCCTCCAGGGATTCTCTGAGCACCCTGAACTTCGGATTCTCTTGTTCATCTGCTTCCTCTTCTTGTATATGGTGGCCCTCACTGGCAATGCCCTGATCATCACAGCCATCATATTCAACTCAAGCCTCCATAGCCCCATGTACTTTTTCCTATTTAACTTGGCTACAATGGACATAATCTGCACCTCTTCCATTCTTCCCAAAGTGCTGAAGGGGATGCTCTCAGAGGAGAACACGATCTCCTATGAAGGCTGCATGGCTCAGCTCTACTTTCTGACTTGGTCTGCATCATCTGAGTTGCTTCTGCTCACTGTCATGGCTTATGACCGCTATGTGGCCATCTGCCATCCCCTGCACTATGGCACCATGATGAGCAAGACACTCTGCAGTGTGTTGGCATGTGGAGTGTGGGGCCTCTGTGCCATCAATACTGCAATACACACAGGTCTGATGACTCGCTTGTCTTTCTGTGGACCCAAAATTGTTACTCACTTCTTTTGTGAGGTTCCCCCTCTTTTGCTTCTGTCTTGTAGTCCTACATATGTGAACACAATCATGATTGTCCTGGCAGATGCCTTCTATGGAATACTGAACTTTGTGCTGACATTGGTTTCCTACTGTTTAATTATCTCTAGCATTCTGAAAATAAGGACAACAGAAGGAAAGAAGAAAGCATTCTCCACCTGCTCTTCCCATCTTATTGTGGTGTCCATGTATTATACTGCTGTGTTCTATGCCTACATAAGTCCCGTCTCAAGCTACAATCCAGAAAAGAGTAAACTGGCTGGTGTGCTATACACGATGCTCAGCCCCACCTTGAATCCTCTGATCTATACTCTAAGAAACAAGGAGGTCAAACAGGCCCTCAGAAAAATCCTTCCTTTCTTCAAAAATTAAGTGAAGCTATAACAAATGATAAAAGAGATGATTTTAGAGAAACACTGGAAGGCTTGGATCAACTAATGCAGAGTGGAAGAAACAGAACCAGGAAGATACTTTAGAAATAACAACATTTTAAGGACAAAAAATTTTAGTAGATTTAAAAATCTAATTGATGCCATGACCAACCATGATTCCAAAGGATTAATAAAGGAACCATGCTACCTACCTCCTAAAAAATAGATGATGGATTCAAGATACAGAACAAGGCCTACAGTTTTGGACAGGAACAATGAAGGAATTTATTTTGTTTGGCTAGCAATATTTACTATAAACAATTTGCTTTTTTTCCCAAACAGAGGGGTGGGTGAGAGGAAGAACAAATAAATTTTTAATTAAAAAAATGAAAGAGTAAAAATAATCAAATAACTATAAACTTCTTTTTCTTTGGTAAATGTGAACTCCTTGAGGGCAGACTATCTTCATTCTTGTCTTTCTATATATAGTCCCTTGCATAGAGCCTAGCAGTTAAAAGGTGCTTAATAAGTTCTTATGGAATTTCATTGCATTGAATTGAGATATGGGGACTAATATGAAAATTTATATTCAGTCCTTACATAAATAAGTCTGTCTCCCACTTCTTGACCAAAAACATTATGCACAAATACAAATGGAATTCTGGGATAGAACAAATGTGCAAGCAAACACTTGTAGAGTATTGGAGCCAGGAAAGACAACACTCAGTTTCATGGAATTGGGAATGACTACTCTCCAGAGAGGATAGATTTCCCTGAAATAAAGGAATAAGTGCTTCAGAGAGAAAGCAATGCAAGGATAAAGAATCTGGAGACAGCAAGGGGAAATCACAAACCATGTTAAAATAATTGAAGGTGGAAAAATATGATAAAGAAAAAAAATGGAAGGACCACTGAATCTTTGGAGACTTTCTAGAAAGGAAAGATCTAGAACCTTTGGAAAGTCAATCAGTCAAATAACATTTACTAATTCCCTACTATATGTTAGACACTTCTCAGTGTTGAGGATGAGCTTCTTTAATTTAAAGAAGATTTAAGAAATTATGGTATGTTCTTTTAATTGAAAAGTAAATTAAATAAATCAGGCCTCCATTCAATAGGCTTTCACCCTTTCTCCAAACTATTGTAAGCCTGAAATTATAAGCACAGAGACACATGGCTTATGCCTTCAAACAAGGAACCAAAGCCTACCTGGGGAGGAAACTGTGTAGAGCTCAGTTATTCATGCAGCATCATTTCCCTGTGTCTTCACTTCATGCCCAGAAGCCAAGAAAAATGAGTTCTGTCTCTATCAAGGAATAAAGGAGAAATAACTGAATCTATTAGGTCTAGACAGAACATGTTATAAAGCAATGTATTTCCTGCTATATCAGCTCTCCAGAACTATTTCTGCATATAGTGCTAATGGAATGATAAAACTCCCTCCTCACACTCTCAACCTTAGTCTTTTCAAACCTACTCTTATCCAGTTAAACTACAAACATTGACTCATTCATAGACTTACCTATTCAATTATGCATAGGCTGAATTATTATACTTAACTTATATATCCTTAAACTTTTCAGCCAATAATCCTTTCACAACTCGCCTTGACAGAAATGTGGTTCTACTATGGACAATGCATCTTTTTGAACCCATTGCACAAGTGATCATTCCCCATTCCTCTAAACTTATGGGGTTAAGAGGAACATAAGAGGATATATTTAGGCCTGGAAGGTATACGGAAGGTCATATTTCCTTACTAATTTTGAACCTAATGGCCAAAATAACTGATTTGACCAAGGTCAGAAATCTATTAAGCATCAGAGCTGGGACACAAATATCCAACAATTTTTCTACTGCAGAACAAAAGACCTAGTCTTTGCTCCATGATTCCTCTTTCAGACCATGTGACACCACGATTCTCAATGACCTTTCCTCTACCGAAGTTCTATTGAGGTTCATTAAAATATATTTTACCACTCTTCCTTCTTGATTATTGTTTTTAACTACCAACTTCACATTCATTATCTTAACTTTTTATTGAATTTTGTTTGTGGTTCATATTCTCCCTCCCTATAACTATCAAAGCAATCTCAAGGCATATGAAGTCCCCACTGTATGTCACCTTGGCAGAATTCCCTATCTTTTCTACCACTCAGTATAACATCCCTCTCAGTAGCATCCCCCCTCCCATGGTATAGGAGATGAAATGGGCTAGCAGAGAGGTACTATTTTTGTTTTCTCAAATACTCCAATTTAATTTCCATAGTTCTGGTTGAAGTTTTTGTCTCTTTTGATATATCAAGCCTAAATATGTATTTTGGTAACTTCCAGCCATTAATCTTTTGTCTGTCCTCTGAAGTCAAGATGACCTGCCTGATTTCCCTCTCAAAGAAATCAAATCACACAATAAACTGAACTGGATTCCAGATTGATCTGTTTCTTGAATTGAGCGCAGAGGAAGTATTCAATAGAAAATGGACTTGATCATGCCTAAGCAGAAGATACGAGTTCTATACTATTAATGTTTTCCTGTTATTTGAGAATCATTGCTTTTTTATATAAAACATGATAACTATATACCTACATAAAGGAAATGTTTAAAGAAACTGAATGAACTATAGAGAAAAAAGGACTAAGAGTACTTCTCTATTGAGAAATTGCATTTATTTCTAATCTTGTGAAGAAATATTCTGAAGATAATTCTGTAGAAGAAATGTTGGCTGCTATACTGATAAAGAACTAAATAACTGTACTTTTTCCGGACTGAGGAGTATTAGCAATATCAGGATAATAGAGATGATCTTTCTTACATATAATACACTGTAAATCATTATGAATAGGTTTGATTTATTGCTTAGTAGATGATGAATTTTATAGCCCATTACCTTAGCACTGAAATATCAATATATATGTGCTTTAGCCACAATGTGTTACGTATATGTGTGCCACTACATATGAAGATGCAAGCTATGCATGTTACCTAAGTGAGTGACTGTTTGCTTCATGTTTCCTAAATGTACCTGTGTTTCCCAATTTTGGTGCATGTATTTGAGAGAGAATGTGCCTCATGTTTATACCAAAAATGTTCTATTCCTACTTTTATTACTATATTATTTCAATAAATTATTTTTCATTGACCTACAGGTGTCTTTTGGCTGACTAGTATATATAAGCACATGTGTGAAGGCTCACAAATTATCATTTTGAGTGGACACACACCGACAAAGTATCTCCAATCAAAGGTAACATTTTCTGGTTGATTTATGTGCAACATGGGGAGGGTAGGTTGGGTGGATCCAACTGGTACAGGGCCAATAATAACACTCCACTTCATAAGAGGGTTATGAAGATTAAAAGTAAGAAAGTATGAAAAAGGGGATGTCAGAGTCAAGATGGTAGAGTAAAGGCAGTGACTCACTGAACTCTCTCAAATTGTATCCAAACAACTCTAAATAAAGTCACAAAATGAATTCTGGAGCAGCAGAACTCAACAAAGTATAAGGTGAAGAAATTTTCACCCCAAGACAACTTAGAAGGTTAACAGGAAAAGTCTGTCACAAGAAGCTGAGAGTGGAGCACAATTCAGTGCAGTCTACACCCCCAGCAAGTTAGTGTAACAAAAATGCAATATTCACAATGCCCATGGTGACTATAAATATGCTGGTGTAGTTGTGAACCACAAAATGTAGCAGGCTCTCCACATGGAGGACAGAGCCAAAGCATTTATTCAAATACCAGAAAGCCAAGTCCCCAAACCAGAAAGTCAAAGTCATTACAGTAGCCATGAAGTTGGTACACATAGTTAATGCAGTGAACACCCACATTCAAAACAAAACAGACTCCCTCAGGCAGAGATCCTCCTCTCTTCACTCATGGTAGCTGCTCAGCCTCCATGCTGCTCACTCCTAGCAGTTCTGGCTCCCAGGAGTTCTCATTCCCAGCAGTTCTCAGAAGAAGTCCTCAGCAGAAGTTCTGACTGGCTCTCAGAAGAAGTTCTGCCATCACCAATTTTGTTCTAAAAATCACTTCCCTGCCCCACCCCTTCCTGCCATATGAGCAAGTTGATCCCACTGCAGTATTCACAAGTTCTGGGTCTCAATACTTGACACAATTATCAACTTGAAACCAAGTGCCAAGCACCCACTAGCTTACCAATACAAGAGACATGGAAGATCTTCAAATCTCATTACCATTACAGCAAGCAGAAGGTTTTTGGGAGTGGCTACCTTGATAGCAGTAGTTTTCAGATTTCACATATGGTAAGGTTATCATACAACTGGTCAGAAGACTACAGAGGACCATTTGCTAGAACTGGGTGAAGGACCTGTTGCAATGTCCATACACAATTCTACATCACATACTCAGCAGAAGACAATGTCAAAAGAGCTACATGTAAAGAACAATGTAAATTAGTCTTCACAAAAGAATTATTGGAAGAGCTCCAAAAAGAACTGTAAAAATCAAATAAGAGAAGTGGAGGTAGAAATGATAGTGATGCAAAAAATAATAAAAAGAGAGTCAACAACTCGGTAAAGGAGGCACAAAAAATACTGAAGAAAATTAAACTTAAAAAGCAGAACAGGCCAAATGGTAAAAGAAGCACAAAAATCAAATGAAGAGAACTGTGTAAAAACAAAACAAAACAAATTGTTCACATAGAAAGAGATTTACAAAAATTCAGTGAAAAAATAACTCCTTAAAAAGAATAATTGCCCAAATGGAAAAAGATATACAAGAGCTCACTGAAGAAAATAATTCCTAAAATTTACATTTGGGCAAGTAGGAGCTAATGAGTTCATGATACACCAGAAATAATAAAACAAGAAGAAAAGAAAGAAAAATAGAAGAAATTTTGAAATGTCTTATTAAAAAAAAACAACTGAACTGAAAAAAGAGATCCAGGAGAGATAATTAAGAATTATTTGACTACTTGAAAGCCATGAATTTTTTTTAAAAGAGCCAAACAGGGGTGGCCAGGTGGCACAATGAGTAAGAGTGCTGGCCCCAGAGTCAAGAGACCTGGGATTGGTTCTGGCCTCAGATACTTAGCACCCACACAAAATAACTGGCCGTGTAACCTTGAGCAAGTTACTTAACCCCAATTGCTTAAAAAAAAGAGCCAAACATCATTTTTAAAGAAATTATTGAGGGAAACTGTCATGATATTCAAGAACTAGAGGGTAAAATAGAAATGGAAAGCATTGGCCAATCACCTCTTGTGAAAGATCCCATAATGGAAACTCCAAGGAATATTATTGCCAAATTCCAGAGCTTCCAGGTCAAGGAAAAAAATATTGCAATCCTCCAGAAAGAAACCATTCAAGTATCATGAAGCCACTGCTAGGATGATAGAAGATTTAGCCACTTCTACACTTACAGATCAGAGGGCTTAGAATATGACATTCCAGAGGGCAAAGGAAAGGGGACTACAACCAAGAATCACCTACCCAGAAAAACTGAGCTTAATCATTCAGGGGGAAATGAATATTTAATGAAATAGATAACTTTTGATTATTTCTGATGAAAAGACCCAAGCTGAATAAAAATTTTGACTTTCAAATACAAGACTCAAGAGAAGAGTTAAAAGAAAAAAGAAATTGTAATGGATTCACAATAGTTAAACTACTAATGTCCTGCAAGTGAAGATGATATTTGTAACTCATAAGAACTTTAGCAATACTAGGGTCAGCTGAAGGAGTATACATAAAGGGCTTAGATGTGACTCAAATATTATGGGATGCTATCTCCAAAAAATTAAATTTAGGAGTTGAGAAAGCAGGATACACTGGGAGAAGTCCAAAGGGAGAAGTAGAATTGGGATAAATTCTCTCAAATAAAAGAGGTTTTACAGTGGAGGAGAAGATGAGGGTGACAGGAAATGCTTCAACCTTACTCTCACCAAAATTGGTTCAAAGAAGGAATAACATACACACTCATTTTAGTGGATATAGAAATTTATCTTATCTTACAGAGGTGTAGGGGGGGAGTTCAAAAGTAGTATAGTTGATAGAAGTGTGGGTGGATTGGTGGAAATGATGGTCAGAAGCAGAACATTTTTTAAGAAGGACAGGGTGAAGAGAGGGAGGGAGGAAGACAGACAAACAAACAGACATACAGAGAGAGAGAGAAGAATAACAGTGAGAAAAATTAGGATGCATCATTCCCCAATTGATAAATGGTCAAATGATTTGAAGAGGCAGCTGTCAGACAAGGAAACAAAGCTAATTGTAGTCATATTAAAAATGCTCTAAATCACTGTTGATTAGGGAAATGTAATTTAAAATAACCCTAAAGCACCAACTCACACTACCAGATTTCCCAATATGAAAAAAAAGATGACATATGTTGAAGAGGATATGGAAAAATTGGGACTCTAATGTACCATTGGTGGAGTTGTTAAGAATGGTAAATTCTTTGGAAATTAAGGGGGTGCCCATCAATTGGGGAATGGCTGAACAAGTTGTGGTATATGCATGTTATGGAATACTATTGTGCTATAAGAAACGAGGAGCAGGCAGTCTTCTTATTTACCTGGAGAGGCTTAAAAGAACTGATGCTGAGTGAGAAGAGTAGAACCAGGAGAAATTTGTACACAATTACAGACACGACGTATGTGTGATGACCAACTTTGATAGACTGGACTCTTCTCAGCAATGCAGTGATATAAGTCAACCCCAAAAGACGCATGATGGAGAGAAAAATGTGCATCCAGAGAAAGAACTAGAAAGAACTAAGTTTATATCCAGGTGGAAGCAAAATACCTGATCTTTTTTGTTCTCTTATTTGGTTTTATGGCCTCTTTACCATATTTCATTCCAGCTGGTACAATTCGTCCTTATAACCTGACCAATGTATAATGTGAAAGTATTTACAGATCCTGTACTTGACTGTAAGCCGCCATGGGGGGGTGGAGGGGAGGGAGGGGGACAAAATGTGAAATTCAAGGAATTGTGGGATTGAATCCTGTAAACTAAGAGGAAACAAACAAATTAATAAATTTTAAAAAAGAATGGTAAATTCTTGAGAAAAATTTGGAAATATAGCCAAAGGGCTGCATGTTCCCTTGGACTCAGTACTACCACCATTAGGTCTATATCACAAAGAGATAAAAGAAAAAGACATAAATATATATATTCAACAATATTTATAATAGCTCTTTTATGATGGCAAAGTATTTTAAAATTGAGGGGATGGGGATGGCCAGGTAGCACAGCGAGTAAGAACACCGGCTCCACTGTCGGGATGACTTGTGGATCAAATCCAGACTCAGACGCTTAGCACCCACCCAGAAACACCTGGCTGTGTAACCTTGAGAAAGTTACTTAACCCCGATTGCTTTAAAAAAAAATTGAGGGGATGCCCATCAATTGAGGAATGGTTGAATAAGTTGTGATTTACAATTGTGATGGAATAATGTTGTTCTATAAGAAATGCAAGTAAGAGGAAGACCCATATGTACAAAATATTTATGTCAGCTCTTTTTGTGTGGCAAAGAATTGGAAATTAAGGGGATGCCCATCAATTGGGGAATGGCTGAACAAGTTGTGGTATATGAATGTAATGGAATACTATTGTGCTATAAGAAATGAGGAGCAGATGGACTTCATATTTACCTGGAGAGGCTTATACGAACTGATGCTGAGTGAGAAGAGTAGAACCAAGAGAAATTTGTACACAATTACAGACGCAATGTATGTGTGATGACCAGCTTTGATAGACTGGATTCTTCTCAGCAATGCAGGGTTATAAGTCAACTCCAAAAGACTCATGATGGAGAGAGATGTCTACATTCAAAAAAAGAACTAGAAAAAATAGAGTTTGAATGCAGATTGAAGCAAACTACCTGCTCTCTTTCTTTTTCTTGTTTGGTCTTCTTTCCTCTTTCCCATTGTTCATTCCATCCGATATAATCCTTCTTTATAACCTGACTAATATCTAATGTGAAAGTAGTTGCAGATCCTATACTTGATTGCATGCTGCCATGGAGGGGGGAGGGAGAGAGGGTGAAAAAATTTGAAACTCAAGGAATTGTGGAACTGAATCTTGTAAATTAAAAGTAAATAAACAAATTAATAAAGATCAATTTTTTTAAAAAAAAAGAAGGAAATTAGAATGTTGCCATGTATTTTACAAATAATAAAATGAAGAGAAAAATTAAAAAAAACTAATGCAAGTAAGATGTTTTCAGGAAAACCTGGCAGATTTACATGAATTGATGGAAAATGAAATTAACAGAACCAGGAGAACACTATACATAGTAAAAACAATACTGTACGAAGATCGATTGTCAATGATTTAGCTATTCCCAGCAATACAATGATCTAAGACAATTCCAAAGAATTTATGAAAAAAAAACTGCCATCCATCTCCAGAGGAAAAAACTGATGGAGTTTGAATGCATATCAAAGCATACTTAAAAAAAAACCCTTTCCTTTTAATGAATGCTTTTTTAGTCTACCTTTTCTTTCAAAATATGGTTAATATGGAAATATGTTTTTCATGACTGCACATTTAGCCTATATCAAATTGCTTATCTTCAGTATGGGGGGGCGGAGAGAAATGGAGGAGAATTTCAGAATTTTAAATTTTAAGATACAAATGTTAAATATAGTTTTTAGGGGATGCTAGGTGATGCAGTGAATAGAGCATGGGCCATGGAGTGAGGAGGACCTGAGTTCAAATCCAGCCTCAGACACTTAACACCCACATACAAACTAGCCATGTAACCTTGGGCAAGTCACTTAACCCCAACTGCCCTACCTTCCCCCCTCCAAAAAGCAAAAAAAAAATAGTTTTTATATGTAATTGCAAAAGAATGAAATTTTTATAGGATGAAAAGTATTTGAAGATGTCAAAACTGTACAAATATCAGCCGAGCTTCTTTGTCATGAAGTAATAATATTTAACTTGTTTCCATCAAGTAGAGAGAATAGAAATATTGATTTATAGTCAAAACCCGCTATGTTGGACATCTTATTTCTGGACTGTGAACTTCATATAAGTGATACACTATATTTGGGACTTTAAATATTCCCAAGAAACCACATCTATTTCATTTGGTTAAGATATTAAGATCTTGGTAGGGGGATCATTTAGGACTTGGAGAGGAAATTAAAATGTAAACAATAAAAGGATAAATGTAGTCTTGGTGCATGTCCAAAAGTGAGCCATTAACTGCTTTAAAATAATCCCCCACTGACCATACTTTGTTCTAACTCATCCTAATGAGTATACAAAATATATCTGGGGTTTCCTATGGGTATTTTCTGTTTTTTCATAATAAATAACTAAATAGGCAACATATTTTAAAAAAGCAGTTGGTCTTCAAAGTGGAAAAATCTTCATCTCTAAAAACAATGGGGTAAGGCCCTAATTGTATATACATGGGAAATGGTTGTAATGTGATGATTTGGGTCCTTGAAAAACACTATAACAGTCTAGCTGAGGCAGCAAGAGTCTCATTATAATAAATGCATGGTACGTAAGGTCTCCTCCTCATTTCAAGCCCATGTAAGGAATTCACAGGGCATTGCCTTCAGCAGGAAGGGCAGGAAGGCAGTCAGAATTTGAAAGAAGAGAACCAGTCATTTCTGCCAAATCTCAAAAAAAAAATCTTGAAATTTGTTAAAGCTATCCTGGGAATTCAAAAGCCAAGGTTTTTATGGAACTAAAATCCTGAGATGTGAACTTTCTCAATGAAAAGCTCAGGCTTTGTTGGGAAGAAAATCAAATGCAAAACAGAAAAGGATCAGAATCATATTAAATTCTGGTTGTCTGAAAAATGATTTGAATATTTTTAACTTCTCAAACCAAAATCTCAAATGCAAGACCTCGCTCCTCTCCTCTGTACCTCAGCCAGGAGAAAGTACTTGACTTGGAAGAAGTTCAAAACTGCCCAAGCACAAAGGTGGCATTTCTGAAAATAGCCCTTGTGAGAATGTCTTCCCTTGGTCTGCCTTGCTCATTAATAGTTCCCTAACCCATCCTTTACCCCCAGTCCTGCCTATCCTGAAGTAGAATAATAGAATTGATGTAAAGGAACGTGTGAGCCAAGGCTTCATTTTATACAGTCTTTTCTGCTGTGTCTGATTCTTCATGACCTGAGTTGGTATTTTCTTGACAAAGATATCAGAGTGGTTTGCCATTTCCTTCTCTAGCTCATTTTACAGATGAGATAACTGAGGCAAACAGGGTTAAGTGACTTGTCCAGGGTCACACAGCTAGCAAGGGTCTGAGGTCACTTCACTATGGGGGGAGGGAGTGAGAAATGGAGGAGAATTTTGAAATTTTAAATTTTCAGAGATTCTGAAAGATGAGTCTTCCTGACTCCAGGTCTGGCACTCTATCCATTGCACCACCTAGCTACTCCAAGGGCTTCATAGGTAAGGAATGATAAGCATAATAATTGATGGTAGATTAGATAGACTGTTCAGAGAATGGAACCCAAACCAATTTATTCCTAATGACTTTTTTCTACACAGTGGACAACTAAATTAATATTTAATGTAAAATGGCTGAACATAAAGATGAGAGAAAGAGATTTGAACAAAACAAAACAAAAAAAGAAGCCAAAGGTTACTTCTGCTTTGGAAGAAGAGAAAAATGAAAGAGAAAATTGAAAACTATTAGGGAAGCTAAATCAGAAGAGAAATAACAGAAACATCTCAACCAGCCATATTTAAATTCCAATATCAGATTTCTTTTAAATTTTTTTTGTAAAAATTAAGTCAATCAAAAAACATTTAATAAGTATTTATTATGCATTATGCACAGTGGTAAACATTGGGGGGTAAAAAGAAAGGCTAAAACCAGTCTCTCAAGGGTCTCATATCCAAATGGAGGAGACAATACGCAAATGGATATACAGCATATGTAACATGTAAATGGAAAGAAAGCTCAGAGGAAAGACACTAGCAGATGTCTATTTATACTTTTACTCTCAAAATAACACTTTCATTTGGTGTGACATTTAAAGACAGAATTTGTGCAAATCAAGCTTTCTTCAGCCATAATGGATATTAATCTTCCAATGTAATGGGGGCAGTGGGGTGGGGGACACTCGACTGGGAGTCAAGTTGGGTTCCTCTGATAATTCTGCAATTAGCAAGTTGTATGCCTTTGGACAAGTCACTTACCTGTTGAATTTCCCATCATGTAACACAAAAGGCTTTGATAAGTTAAGCTCCCTTCAATCTCTGTGGTTCCCCCCTATATGTAATAATAACTGTTCAATTCTTCATTCCTCCCAGAGAGTCAAAATAAGGTCCAAAAAGGCTTTCCTATTATGCATCTGATAAACTTCATAAATGCAGAGACTAAAGATATGCCAAAGAAAAGTCCTCTGCAGACTTAAGGACTTCCATCCCCTGCACCTTTACCTAAAGGAGGTATGTTCATTTTGGTTTTGTTATCTTAATTCCTCTTGCACAGGATGTACATGAAATGATAATAATAACATTTATATAGTGCATTAATTGCAAAGTGCTTTGCAAATGTTATCTCATTTTATATTCAGAACTGGGATATAGGTGTTATTGCTATTCCCATCTTACAGATGAGGAAAATGAGGTAGACAGAGTTTTAGTGACTTGCACAGAGTTACACAGTCAGCAAGTATCTTTGGGCAAACTGAACTGAGTATTCCTGACTGTATCTAACATGACACAGCACCACCTGGAAGTACAATTTGAGCCAGAAGCTATTTTGTAACAAAAATCATTTCATTGAAGGCAGAGTATCCCATGTAGAAAGGCTGTGAATAGCTCTGCACATTAGCTCCTTGATGTAGGCAAATCAATTATTCACTATGAACTCCAGCTTCTTAAGAATTTAATCACATTATCTGGAGAGGCTTATGCAAACTAATGCTGAGTGAGCAGAGCAGAACCAGGAGAAATCTGTACACAATTACAGATACAACGCATGTGTGAAGACCAACTTTGATAGACCGGACTCTTCTCAGCTGTGAAGGGTTATAAGACAACTCCAAAAGACTCATTATGGAGACAGTTGTCTGCGTACAGAGAAATAACTAGAAAGAACAGAGTTTGAAGCAGATTGAAGCAAACTACCTGCTCTAATTCTTTTTCTTGTTTGGTCTTGTTTCCTCTTTCCCATTGTTCATTCCATCCGATACAGTCCTGCTTTATAACCTGACTGATGTCTAATGTGAAAGTATTTGCTGATCATACGTGATTGTATGCCGCCATGGGCGGGGGGAGGGGAGGGAGGAGGAGAAAATTTGAAACTCAAGAAATTGTGGAATTGAATCTTGTAAACTAAAAGTAAACAAACAAATTAATAAAGACAAAAAATATTTAAAAATAAGAATTTAATCACAAAGACTCTAGGAGGTAGGTGCTATAATTATTTACATTTCACAGGTAAGGAAACTGAGGCAGAGATTGGTACTCATCAAGTGGCACACATCTATTAAGTGTTTAAGATCACATTTGTAATCTACTAGGTCACTTAGCTGCCAATCACAGTCTGTCAAAGGTTCGTTGCAATAGTTAATGACTCCTGGTACTCAGCCTCACCATTAGCTAGGTTGATGCTCAGAAGACAGACACATAGCTGTAATGAAATGTCAGATTCATTATCCAAATATTAATGGAAGAAATATTTAAAACATGAATTTATAACCAATCAAGTCATGTGAGCACACAGATTACTTAAAAAATTAAATATGGAAATTTAAGATAAGGTTATACTCATTTTCATCTTTTTGGTTTAGATAACTTATTGGTATATATATAGTATCCCCTAGGCATAACATAATCTCCCTGAGGGAAGGAACTGTTTTATATTTTATCTTTATATCTTCAGTACATTGCAAAATTAGGGCTTAATAAATGTCTATTGGATTTGTTAAATTTGCAAAAGGAAAACTTTCCTCGTGTATTAAAAAGCATCCTGTCTGGAGATACAAGAACAGATTCAATGAATTATAAATTATTTATTTAGATCTATAACCCATGGTTTTGCTCTACTAAACCTTTATATTATGATTTCATGACCCTTTACACACTCTGCACATTAGCCAGAGGTTAATGATATTATATTCTTGGTACCCAGGGACTGTCTTTTGCCTTTCTTTGTGTCCTCAATGTTAGCACAGTGTCTGGAACATAGTAGGTGCTTAAAAATGTTTATTAATTTATTGATTGATCCCTTTGTTATACCACTGATTTCATCCTATACCATTCCAGTTTCCTTCTATCCCCTATGGCTAGAATATCCTCATCCTATAATGTGTGTGTGTGTGTGAGAGAGAGAGAGAGACAGACAGACAGACAGACACAGACCCAGACACACACAGACAGAGACAGAGAGAGAGAGACAGACAGACAGACACAGACAGACAGACAGAGACAGAGAGAAAGACAGACAGACAGACACAGACACAGACAGACAGACAGAGAGACAGAGACAGAGACAGAGAGAGAGAGAGACAGAGAGACAGAGAGAGAGACAGAGAGAGACAGACAGAGAGAGAGAGAGAGAGAGAGAGAGAGAGAGAGAGAGAGAGAGAGATGGCCCTCTTTGGCAGTCTAGTGGAGTCCACGGATTCCTCTAAATAATACATTTAATTGCATAAAGTTAGAAATGTAGGCTAAGCATGGTTGTAGATGCCTATGGTCCCTGCTCCTGGGCAGTGTGGAATGAAGACTCATTTAAGTTCTTGGGTTTCTGAGCTGCAGTAGCGCTAGAGTTGATTGGATATTGGTGCTAAGTTCAACTCCAAGGAGCATAGTGCTAGAATAAAGCACATCATCCCTGATCAGAAAGAGAATAGCTAATTAACAGTGGAATTGAGCTGTGAGTGACTGCTAAACTTCCAGTCTGGTGCAAGATATGGAGGTTCACTCTAAAAATAACAATTAAGTGAAAAAGAAAATATCCAAGACTGCAAAAGGAAAATAAACAGCCTGAAATATTATTGAAATGTATAAACTAAGTTCATGGATGCCAGTTGAGATCACCTAGTGGTGGCATCTTTTTTAATCCTTCAAGGTTCACCTTAATTGCAATGCTGCTTCATCTATGCTGGCAACCTTATCCCCTTCTCCCACTCCCTTTCCCCAAATAAAAAGGGTAATCCCTACATTAAATGTCTAAAGGCATCCTATTTAACCACTCCAGAAAACTTAATAATTGTCCAACTGTATGCATCATCTGACCATATTTCCCACCCCATCACTCAATTTAAATAACCAAGCTATCGTCAGGCATGATGGATATTCAGTTACCCAGTGAAAAGGAAATGGCACCTTAAAGATCCCTCTTCAATTATAAGCTTTTTGAGACTACAGACTGAATTGTAATAAGCCTCTGCACCTATATACCTGACATAGTATAATGTACATAATTAGAGAAATTTAAATGCATGCTGAGCCAAAAGATCTTTTCTGTTTTATAGGTTCCGTAATAAGATGGTGAAAATGATAAATGAGACAAATGTCGAAGAATTCATCTTGGAGGGATTTCCTGCTGTCCAGCACCTTGGGAAAATCCTTTTTGTGGTCCTTCTACTGCTGTACCTTGTGTCTATCACAGGAAATACAGTCATCGTCACAACCATGTGGATGGACCACAGCCTCCAAATACCAATGTACCTTTTCCTCAGTGGTTTCTCTTTCCTGGAATGCTGTTTTACAACAAGTGTTATTCCCAAATTGCTGGCAATCTTTCTCTCAGGTATGCAAACCATTTCCTTTGCTGCTTGCCTGACTCAAACCTTTGTCTTTATTGCTCTTGGTGTCTCAGGCTTCTTCCTCGTGGCTGTGATGTCTATAGATCGATACATGGCAATTTGCAACCCTCTGCATTACCCCAGTATCATGACAATGAGAGTCTGTTTCCTTTTGATCCTGTTCTGTTACACTATGGGAATCATTGTAACCACTAGTCTGGTTGTAAAGGTGACTCAGCTCTCCTTCTGTGGCCCAAATATCATCAAACATTTCTTATGTGATCTTGGTCCTCTGACACAACTCTCATGCTCTGACACAAGTTTTGTTGAATCATTGGCTTTTTTTCTTGCTCTGTTTATCATTCTGTCCTCCCTTGCTGTCACCATCATATGTTATATCAATATTGCAATCACAATAATGCGTCTCCCATCAGCAAAGGAACGCCAGAAAGCTTTCTCCACCTGTTCTTCTCACCTCATTGTCCTCTTTCTAATGTATGGCAGTTGCATTTTTATATACATAAAACCCAATCAATCCAACAGATTAGACACAAACAGAGAGGCAGCTCTCATGAACACTGTAGTTACCCCTGTACTGAACCCCTTCATTTATACTTTACGAAATAAACAGTTCAAACTGGCTTTGAGAGGAGCTATTTACAAGATGAAATTGTTGAGATAGTCAGCACTTTAACATTGGAAGACAAATTATTTCAGCTAATCCTCCATACACTCCATTAAAATGTCAAATGATAAGAAATTCATTTCTTCATTACATAGCCCATGTTGGTCAGTTCTAATGAGATAAAGTTACCTTAATCTTTATAGTAAGTGCCTCTGATAAAGGCCTCATTTCTCCAATATATAGAGAGCTGAATCAAATTTACAAAAATACAAACCATTCTCCAATTTATATATGATCAAAGGACATGTACAGTCAGTTTTCAGATGAAGAAATCAAAAGTATTTAAAGACGTATGAAGAAGCTCCAAATAACTTTTGATTAGAGAAATTCAAATTAAAAACAACTCTAAGATACCACTTAATTCCTATCAGATTGGCTAAGATGCCAAAAAAAAGGAAAATTTTAAATGTTGGAGAGGATGGGAAAAACTAGGAAACTAATATACTGTTGGTGGACTTGTGAACTGAACAAACCATTCTGGAGAGTACTTTGGAACTATGCTGAAAGGGCAACCAAACTGTGCATACCCTTTGATCCAGTAATACAAAATCTAGGTCTGTATCTCAAAGAGATAATAAAAAAGTGAAAAAGACCTACATTTGCAAAAATATTTATAGCAGCCCTTTTCAGGTGACAAAATATTAGAAAATGAGGGGTTACATCACCAACTGGGGAATATCTGAGCAAGTTATAGTATATGAAAGTAATGGAATACTCTCATGTTATAAGAAATGACGGGCAAGCAGATTTTAGAAAATCTAGAAAGATTTATACAAACTGGTCTAGAGTAACATGAACAGAACCAGGAAAACATTGTACACAATATCAGCAGCATTGTGTGATGATCAACAGTGAATGGCTTAGCTCTTCTCAGCAACACAATGATTCAAGACAATTACAAAAGACACACGATTGAAAATGCTATCTACATCCAAATAAAGAATTTATGGAAGTGGCTAGGTGGCACAGTGAATAGAGCACCCGCCCTGGAGTCAGGAGGATGTGAGTTCAAATCCAGCATCAGACACTTAATACTTACTTGCCATGTGACCTTGGGCAAGTCATTTAACCCCAATTGCCCCACACTCCACCATCTAAAAAAGGGCAAAAAGTAAAAAATTAAAAAAATAAATAAAGAACTGATGGACTCTAAATGCAGATCAAAGATGTTTTTTCATTTACTTTATTTTTTGTTTTTTTTCTTCTTTTACAACTGTGACTAATATGGAAATACATCTTATGTAACTGTACTTTATCAAATTGCTTACCATTTTAGGAAGAGGGAAGGGAGGAAGAGAAAAAATTGGAATTGAAAATCTTGTAAAATAAATTTTAAAAATTTCCTGTACATATAATTTGGAAAATAAAATACTATTTTTAAAAATATTAAAGTAAAAAAATAATAAAAATACAAAACTACCTCATGTTAAATGGAAATTCCAAGGTCACATATTTTTACCTGGAATGGACCTTAGAAGTTACTCCCTTATTTTATTCTGAAACTGACATTAACTCATATAACATTACTAAGATTTATAGAGCACATTAAGGTTTTCAAAGAGCTTTGCATCAACAAGCTCATTTAAGTTTTATAATATTTCTAGGGTTGGTAAAATGGGAATAATTATCTCCTTTTTGCAGATGCAGAAATTGATGTAGAAACAGGGTTACTGACAGTTAGTCAGGGTCAGAAGCAGGATTTGAACCCAGTTATTCCTCATGCCATAACAAATACTCCATTAACTGTATCATTCACAGCTCATGCTCACTAAGTAAAGGCCCACTAGCCTTTGGACTTTTTGTCTAAAATAGAGGTGGCTTAGAATGCATATGTCTTCTTTCTTAATCTGGGTAATTTTACTGTTATGTGTTTGCTATCAACTGGAGAACCAATAAGGCACATGTGGTTGAAAGAAAACCTGGAAGCATTCTCTGATCTTTGAATTAGAAAACTTTAGGAGTATAGATCCAAAAGAAATGTAAATATATTGTGTGGGACTAGACTGAGAGATTTTATTAATTGTTTCTTATTTAGAGTAAATAAAGACCTGAGAGAATAAATTTTCTCTGAAACCATTTAGTACTCCTCTTGTAATGCTGTTCAACCAAAGAGAGGATTTGTTCAAAAGTTTAATCACAAGAGAACAAAAAATCATCTCCCCAGAAGGGAAAAAAAAGTTAAACAAATGATAACCATAAAGCATCACACAATGGGTGATGTGACTGGAAGGATTTTAAAAATGATGCACACAGGTTTAGGTAAAAATGTGCCATCACTCCCTGTCAACATGATTAACCAGTCTAATGGGTAGTTCAGTTTAATTCAGTTCAGATTTATAAATAATTTATAAATAGTCTCATATGAAACTTCCATCTAATTTTGCTTTTTAGAGCTATATGACACATGTCCACCTTTTGAATAACCAAGTAAAGAGGCAACAAGATATAATGGGAAGCATGTTGGATTTTGAGACAAAAGAACTGGTTCAAATCCTGCTTTATGAATTACTACCTCTGTGATCTTGGGCAAGTCATTAACCTCTCTGGGCCACTGTTTCCCTCTCTCCAAAATCAAACAATAGACATGTTTAACCTCTTATGAAATGCCAGGCATTGTGCTAAGCACTGAGGATGTAAAAAGATGCAAAAGATAATCCTGCCATCAAGGAGTTTACAATCTAATGGAAGAGACATGATGTCTACAAACATATACAAAGCAAGCTATATACAAGATAACTGTGAAATTATTATCAGAGGGAAGGCATTGGAGGTAAGAGGGATTGAAGAGTTCTTCATGTATAAGGTAGGATTTTCATTGGGAGTTAAAGCAAACCTGGGAGGTTAATAGTTGGAGCAGAGGAGGGAGAATAATCTAGACATGGGAGATAGAGAAAATGCCCAGAATTGAGAGATGGAGTGTCTTGTTCATGGAACAGTCAAGAAGGTCACTGAACTGAAGTGTACATGCTAGGGAAGAAGGTGTAAGATGACTGGAAAGGTAGGAGGAGGCTCTGCTATGAGCTTTAAATACTAAACAGAATTTTGTATTTGCTCTTGGAGGAAATGGAAAGTCACTGGAGTTTATTAACTGGTGTGTGTGTGAATGTGTGTGTGACATTATTGGACCTAATGGGGGGGGAGTGAGAGGAATCACTTTAGTAGCTGAATGGAAGATGGACAGAATAGGGTGAGACCTGAGGCAGGCAGTTCCACCACCAGACTATTGGCAGTAATCAAGTTTTGAGGTGATGAGGGCCTGCACTAGAGTGATGGCAGTGTCAGTGGAGAGAGAGGCTCATATTTGGGAGTGAGTCATACTAAATTACCCCTAAATTTTGAAACAATTGTAAATCTGTGGTGCTATTGATGGAGAAAAAAGGGTCTATGAAAGCAATCATAGTCTTCCTAAATTTTCTCTTTTTCGGCATAATTATTGCTAGGACATTACTTCACATTGCAATTTGTAGATCATTGATGATGTTCATATGTCAATATCATTCCTCAAACCCAAATGCCTAAACATTGTACTCCCGATGTGGAGTGAATAAGTCCATTATCACTACCCTTGAGCTGGACATTTTTACTTTTATCAATCTAAATACAGTTTGCATTGTCCATTGGGAAGCTACATTGTACTGTTGAACCTCTAACTCCATTCACTCTCATTTACTTGCTTATTCCATCCAGTTGTAATGGTAAGGAAATTTTAAGATCTTCCCTGCCCTTTAATAAACCTAAGCTTAACTTGAGGATGTTCCCTGATTTGAAAATATATTCTGCCCCCTAATAGGCTGAATGTGGTCACATGGAGCCTGGAGTGAGAGGAGTTTGCTGAAGGGAGGAGCAGATCCCAACAGGAAAAGCTTGCTTAGGGGGAATGTTGTTTTTCAGGAAGTCCTACACCTTGTCACTTTGTAATTAGGCAGTGGGTCATGAGGTTTGTGATGTTCTCTGACCCTGGAGAAAGCTATATATAATTCTGAGGTAAGGTCTTGCTTCGGAGCTCACTTTGGGAAGAGTTGTATGATTTGGTCAGATGAGATTCTGGGCAACTGTTGAACCCCCAGCTTTGAAAACCCAGATGTTGGTGCTTCTCTCTCTGGTAGATAATTATTTAGGTATGTGATGGTCAAACAGCTAGAAGTCCTATCTGTGGGGTGAATTGTGTTATTTTCTCTGTCTGTATTTTTTATCTACTAGTAACTTCTGTTTATATTCTCTGAAGTTCAGGATGCTGACTTTTCCCCCTGAACTAGGTAAATGATACATGTTTCATTAAAATAAGATTGTTAACCTTTTTTAAGTTGCTTTTCTTTAGAAAAGCAAAGGAAATAACTGGTGCTAACAGCCATCCTGGGTATGGTAGTGTGCTTGCTGCTACACCAGTCTGCTCTGTTCTCCTCTACTCTCCTCTATACTGTTGACTCACGTTTAGTAAACTAAAAACCCTTTGAAACTCTAGGCTTTTAGACAAATCCACTTTCACACCATAATTGTGCAGCCTTGTAAACCTAAAAAATGTCACCCTATTGATAGCCATTTTATCATTTGAGGCTGTAGAAAGGTATTGCTCTGATACCTGTTCATTGTATGAGGGAGACCTTGGGTTCTCAATGATCCTGACAGCCAAGAATACCTTTGGAAGATCCTACAAATATCTTCAGGAAAATCTTTGGGTATGGGCCTGGCCGTGTTTTGGGAATCTGCTGTCCAGAAACTAGTGTAGTTTAGTTGGAATAGATGCATCACCAGAAGGCTGGTCATGAGGTGATGACATTTTTTGGTCTACAGGAATGCATTATCAATTGACTATGACAATGCTTCATCAGTAGAGTGAGATATCCCACACTGAGAAAAGAACAGGTCTTTGGCAATATTGAAGTAGTTTCAGATCATCATTCTGTCTCAAATTTACTATACCAAATTGAAAAATATTTAGAGCATAGAAGGGAATAGGTTGTGTATGTATGTATGTTAACAAAGGTGTGTAGGGCAGGGTGCTAAACAATTATCAAGTACGTGCATGTTGACATTTTTCACTACACATAAGAATTGTGCTGCAACATCACTATTATGGATATATCACATGTATAACCTATATTGAATAGCTTGCCTTCTTATTTGGGGGGGGCACATTGGGAGGAAGAAAGGAAGTGTTTGGAACTTAAAGTTTTAAAATAAATGTTAAAAATTGTTTTTATGTGTAACTCAGGAAAAATAAAATACTAAATAAAGCTTAAAAAGAATTGTACTGTATGTATATTGTCTTTCAAGACACCGTTGGTGTGACTTTGGACTTGAAACTTTTGGACGTGATGTTTCCTGTAATTAATCACTCCTTACTCAATATATCTTGTATTTTCTTATTTTATACATGATAGAATTGCTATCTCCCATTAGAATTAAGCTCTCTGAGATCAGGGACAGTTTTATCTTTCATCTTGTATGTCTAATTTCATGTATGCCTAATGCCCAGCAAGTGTTTTTCATATAGTACGTCAATAATACTTAATAAACATTTGTTGAATTGAATGGGAAATTTTATGTCACCTTCATTTGGAAACCAGAAGGTTTCTACAAGTAGAAAAGGCATTCCACAAATCCAGATAATAAGAAACCTCTTTGTATTAATTTTCGTGGAAAAAAGTATAGAGTGTTATTGTATCCTTCCCACCGCCCAGGAAATCCCTTTCCATCATCATCATCATCATCAAAATCACTAACACACATATAGCATTTACTGTGTTTCAGGCATTGTGTTAAGTGCTTTACAATTATTATCTCATTTGATACACTCAAATGACAAATACCTAAATGCCTCTTTGGTACATAGCTCTTGCCAAAAAGGAGAAAAATATGATACGTGTGCTTCTGTGTGCTTGTCTATGTGGAAAGAACAGTTTGACCAAGTGAGTAATTCTGCTGCCAAGAATTATAGAGAACATCAAGTTGAAGGTAATATCTAAGAACTTCTTCACTTGTGAACTTTCATAGGCTCATCTTCTTTCTCTAATTGTGAAATAGTTTATGTTAATTCTAGAAAAGGAATGCCAATTCCCAAAGTAGCAAATACAATTCCAGTATTATTTCAAGCAGCTTTGCCTATGATGTTCAGGCTATGAAGAAATGTTTTCAATCTTCCAAATGAGGAACAGCCACCTTTGAGTCATAACTTTTATATTGATATCTACTTCTTCCATCATCTTTTATATACATCTATGAATATGTGTGTCATGCTTGCAATATAGAAGCATCTGTGTAGTGATGAACCAGGAGAACATGGTACACAGTAACAGCATTACTGTATGATGCTCAACTGTGAATAGCTATTCTCGGCCATAAAGTGATCAAAAATGTGAAAATTAATATTTCTCTCTTGTATTTAATTAGTATTGTATTGAATTGTATTTCTCTCTTGTATTGAATTAGTACAAAGGTTTTTTTCCCCTTTTTTACTTCCTCATCCAGAAATCAACCACAGTGGGAAATATCTCTTAAAAATTTACCCAGGTTGGGGCAGCTAGGTGGCACAGTGTGTAAGAACTCCGGCCCCAGAGTCAGAGGACCTGAGTTCGGTTCTGGCCTCAGACACTTAACACCCACACAAAAAAAAAAACCTAGCTGTGTAACCTTGGGCAAGTTACTTAACCCCAATTGCCCTCCAAATGGCAAAAAAAACAAAAATTAACCACGTTAAGATTTCATCAGACTGTAAAAGAAATTCTAATTCTAGGCTAATGGATGCATTCCTTCTCCTTGTGTTTGCTGAGACAATTCTGAGAAGTATTGATTTCCCCTTTTAATGATATGGAAATGATATAGATGGATGATATGGAAATTATTAAGTCTCCTTGAGTCAAGATTTGGGTGTTCCAAGTCAAGACCTTCATTTTAATATACAATCCACCTCCCATTATTATAATATTCGCTGTCTTGTTGACCAATCAGAGCTGGTTTTCCTCCTTAGTGATCCCTTTTCAAAATATTTTTATAAATATCAAAGATTCAAGTGGTTTGATCTCTTTGGCTACCAAAGAAGTAGTGAACCTATTTTTGTTGACTACTTTCTAGATGTAGTCAATAAAACTGATTTTAATTTATCCAGAAACTAAGTGGTCTCTTGGAATTTTTTAATCATCGCAAAGACAATTCTAAAAGACTTAAGATGAAAAAATGCCATCTATCTCCAGAGAAAGAACTGGTGGAGTTGGAATGCTGATCGCAGAACATTTTTTTAAACTTTCTTTATTTTTCTTTTTTTGTCTCTGTTTTCTTTCACAACATGGCTAAGATGGAAATGTGTTTTGTATAACTGTTCAAATTAAATCTATATTAAATTGATTGTCTTCTCAATGAGGGAGAAGGAATGAAGGAAGGAAAGGAGAGAATTTAGTGATCAAAATTAAAAAAAAATAAATGTTGAAAAATTTAAATCTAATTGAGGAAAAATAAATATAAAAATGAAGCATTTGTCCATTTTGACCTTAAAAAGAGAAACAGTCATAAAAACCTGGAGAGACTTATATAAACTGATGCTGAGTGAGGGGAGCAGAACCAGGAGAACATTGCACACAATTACTGACAGCATATCTATGATGACTAACTTTGATAGACTGTGCTCCTCTCAGCAATGGAAGGCTATAAGACTACTCCAGAAGCCTCATGATGGAAAGGGATATCCACATCTACATAAAGAATTACAGAGTCTGAATTCAGATTGAGGGAAACTATTTGCTTTCTCTCTTTTTTGCTTTTTTTTTGTTTCTTTTCTCATTGTTCATTCCATTGGTTATAATCTTCCTTTACAACTTGACTAATGTTTAATGTGAAGGTATTTGTAGAACCTATATCAGATTGCATGCTGCATAAGAGGGTAAGGGTGGAGGAGAGAGAAGGGGAGAAAATTTGGAACTTACAAGTTTGTGGAACTGGATTTTGTAAACTAAGAGTAAATATTTTTTAAAGAGAGAGAAACATTCCATAAGCTTCTCCAGATTGCTATAGGTGTCTATAACACACCCAAAAAATATCGTTAAGAACCCATGATGTAAAGTATATCATTAAATTATCACCTCTACATTTTAAAAAGACCAAAAAGAAAATAGAATGTTTTCAGATGGTAGTGAACAAGGTGGTAAGGGTACTTGAAGTTGCTAAGTAAGGGTCATTTGAAGGAACTAGAAATGTTTGCCTGGGATTTAGAGAGGATATGACCACTTCCTTCAAATACTTAAAGAACTGAAATATTGAAAAGAGATTAGATTTGCTTTGTACGACCCCAGAAGGCAGAACTAGGAGCAAAAACTTGCAGAATAATAACTGTATTTTCATTATTAAATCTTTATATAAATGGAAAAAAATTGAAAGCTGAAAGACAAATTTATTTTCAAGATCATTATGTTTCAAAAAACATCCTTAGTACATTTTATAAAATTTGGTATACATTTAATCAGTGTAAGAAAAAAAATGAAATGGATTCTGGGAGATGATATTCCAGCAGCTGCTTCAGACTTTTACAGTGCAGAGGGATGAAGGACAGTAACAGCAGTGGAAAGCATCATTCAAGGTTTCTTTTCTTTAAAGTAGTGCATCAATCTGGCATGGGGGGTAGGTATTTGCCACTTTCTGCTTCAGTAACCACCATTTCCTCTCGTTTTTTTCCCTCTCATTTATGTTTCTGAGCCCTGTGGTATCAGAGATACATTTGTCACTGTCCACCATCAGACATCTATAGGCAAAATGAGAGATGATTAAGGTCTTGACAAAGATAGTGCAACATAAGGAGATACAAGCTAGTTATTGCAAAAGGATCAGATAAAACTGGAGATATCTGGGGATTATGATAACAGAGAACTACAAAAGCAACCAGATGACAGAAATGGCCTTAAAGTGGCTTGAAGATGATGAATGAGCAAGGTTCAAGGAGACAAGGTTAGTACTATTAGTTGGGTTGCTAGTGCTAATTGGTTTTATTTAAGCCACTATCCACCAAGAAGAGTATTTGAAAGCAATAGTTTTTAAGGTCAAATAAATACTTCATTGAGTAACTAGTTGGCACAGTGCATAGAATGCCAGGCTTAGACTCAAGAACACCTGAGTTCAAATCCGGTCTCATACACTTACTAGCTGTGTCATCCTGGGCAAGTCACTTAACCCTGTTTGTCTCAGTTTCCTCATCTACAAAATGAGATGGAAAAAGAAATGGCAAAACACTCCAGTATCTTTGCCAAGACCTCCAAAAAGGAGGTAATGAAGAGTTGGACATGACTGAAAAACAACTAAAACAGATCATTTATTAGAAACTTTTTCTCCTAGACTTTCAACTTCAATTTTGGATTTAACAGATCCCCTGGGCAATTATATTCTACTAGGTACCTTGACAGAATATGGGAAATGGAGAACAGATATAACCACAAATAAAAAGTATAAAACCTGTCATGCTGCTGCTATTTCCCATTTCCAAAAGTAGTCGGTCTCCTAACTGCTTCTAGAGAATCCCCATTGACTTTGGATCCAGTCATCCTTTATTTTAGCTCATTTTAATTACTCCTTTTTTTTGGAGGGGGGAAGGACAGGGCAATTGGGGTTAAGTGACTTGCACAATGTCACATGGCTAGTAAGTGTTAAGTGTCTGAGGCTGAATTTGAACTCAGATCCTCCTGACTCCAGGGCCAGTGCTTTATTCACTGCACCACCTAGTCACCCCATTTTATTACTCTTTAATTACATTTTAATTACTCTTTGGTATAAAGTTATTAAGGGGACAACCTATAAATCCTGGCTAAAGAATACAAACTTTTATCTTTAATTTCACAGATGAAGAACCTAAAAGGTGTAACGGCTTTTAGAAGGCAGATTTTTTAAGGATATATCCAAACTTGGATCTCAGGTCTTTACATCTCAGTTTGTAGTTTAGAAGTACTTTCCACTTTTCTCAGCTATAAGATTTGTTTTCTCCTCCTTTACTTCTATTATGTAACTATTGACTAAAGAACTGGGGACCAAATCTGACTACTAGAAAGACAATTTGGTTAGTCTAGCCTAGGGGTGGGGTAGCTGTGGCCCCAGGGCCATATGTGGCCTTCTAAGTCCTCAAGTGTGACCCTTTGACTGAATCCTAACTTCCCAGAACAAATCCCAAAGGAAGGATGTGTTTTGGGAAATTTGAATTCAGTCAAAGGACTACACTTGAGGACTTAGAGAGTTATAGGTGGTCTTGAGGGCACAGGTTCCCCACCCCTGGTCTAGCCCTTCAACCTATTCTAGTCTTAGCTCATTTCCCAGCTGTATCCCTATAAGAACACTTTGAGTATAACACTGAGATGTAGTGATCATTTGTTTGGGTATTTGGGACCTTGAGAAATAAGGTACTTGACTTATACTGCTCATCTCCAGCCCTGTGTACCTCATACTACTTTCAATAATAGCTTTTTCTCCAGGCAGCCCATGGAAACCCTTAATATAAGAGGTAAGAAAAATAGTAACTGACTATATGGGAGCAGGAAGGTCATTACTGGCTTCCACACAGGCAAGACTAACATTCATTTTACTTTTTTATCATGAGAGATGTCCTTTCTGAGGAGTATCATGTGTGTCCATCAAAGTGTGTTCTACCAAATTAATACATCTATCTATTCTTGGTGTCAAAAGTTAGATAAAAATTACAATAGTTTCCCAATTTTTCCTATATCTATGATAGTTCATGTTAATTATGGTATTTTTTTAACACTAAAGAAACACTCAGATTCAGGCCCATCATCACTCTGTGGGATATAGTTCTGCCACTCTAGAATTCATTTTGAAGCATTATTCTAAAGTTGTTTGGAAGGGAATTTGGGAGAACTCAGGTAAGTCCCTGACTTTTCTTTGTCATATTGGCCCTGAAAGCCAATACAATGTTAAACAATCAAGGTGTTTTTCTCTCAGTGCTTCTTGGGAAAGGGCAGCAGTCTCTTCACCAGCACCATGCCTGCCCTCAAACCCCTCATGACGAATCATCAAGAAGAGGACAAAAAAGTTCATCTGACATCAGTCAAACATAAGTCAAAATCAAGAGAAAGTGGCATAAACCAAGGGGATTGACAACAGTGTGTGAAGACGATTTAAGGGACAGATCTTGATGCTCGATATTGATTATGGAAGCTTTAAGACAAAACACATTACCAAGTGGATCCAGGAAGTTATCGGTGCACAATGTCAAAGAGCTGGAAGTGCTCCTGATGTGCAACAAATATTACTGTGCTGAGATTTTTCACAATGCTTCCTCTAAGAATCAGAAAGATATCATTGAGAAAGCCACTCAGCTAGCCATCAAGGTCACCAATCCAAAACCTAGACTGAGGAGTGAAGAAAATGAGGAAAAAGCTTTGTACATTTTTGTGTTAATAAGTCCTCAAACTACTAAAAAAAAAAAAGAAGGTATAAGAAAATCTTGCTAGTTCAATTGCCAGTTTCAAAAAAAAAACTAGTCATTTCAAACAAATCTCCATTGATTTTAGGCTCTTCTATTCTTTGTTCTTATTTAACCTCATTACTTCCCTGAATATTTTGAATTTATCTAATGGCTCTAAGATTTTCTACTTGACAACAATAAATAAATTAGAGGAAGACACGTCCCAAAGTCAAGGTCAATGGCTTGAGAATGTAATTCCAGAATAGTAATGCAAAAGATTAGAGAAAAATATTTAATTGGAGAAATTATGGAAAAGAGAAAGAAATCAATTGAACTAGGAGAGGTATAATCTCCTTGTGAAACACATGCAACATGAGGTCTTCTCCTTACTTCTGAGCAAGCAAGAAATAAACTGGATATTGCTCTAAGCATATATAAAGTTGGGGTGAGGCATTACAGACATGGGGGAGGCAAGTCATTCTTTCCCATTAAAATTCCCAGATCTTTAACAATTTGTTTGAGCTATCCTTGGATCAAAGTCTAAGGCTAAAATGTAATTAAAACCCTGTGACTTTGGTTTTTCTAAGGACTATAAATAGCCTTGGATATATGGGTTTGACAAAAAAAATGGCTACCATTAGCCTTTGCTATTGCGAAGATGTTTTTAAAAGTGTAATGATAAAAGTGGCTAGGTGCCAGGTGTTGAAGTGGATAGCGTTCCAGGCCTAAAGTCAGAAAAACTCCTCCTCCTGAGTTCAAATCCAGTCTCAGACACTTACTAGCTATGTGAATCCAAGCAAACTACTTAATCCTGTTTGCCTGAGTTCCTTATCTGTAAAATGAGCTGGAGAAGGAAATGGCAAACTACTCCAGGATCTTTTTTTTTGGGGGGGGGGGGGTTCTTTATTTTAATACTTCAAGATTCTGCGGTTTCATTAGTGTGAATACTTGCTTCACCAGTACTTTGACTTCTTTATCTGAAAACTGCCTGTTCATTTTCTTTGACTATTTATCACTTGTGGAATACCACTCTAGTATCTTTGCCAAGAAACCTCCAAATGGTGTCATAAAGAGTCACAGATGACTGAAAAACAACTAAAACAACTACAAAAGGAATTGATAAGAGGGAACCATGGGCAAGTCACTTAACCTCTTGGGGTATCAATTTCCTCTTCAATAAAATGGAATTCAACTAGACCTCTAAGATCCCTTCTTCTAACTGTAAATAAATGATCCTGTATAGTAAAGAAAAAATCTGTAGGGTGAAGAAAGTTCACTGAATGTATATCTGCTGAGAAGCTGCAATGATTTTGCTAATAGGTCTTGGTTAATAGGTCTTAGTGTAGTCCCAGCACCTAATACAGTATCTCACAGATGACAGGCAGTTAGTAAACGTCTACATTGATTTAATGGTGTTTTGATTATTTCTGGTATATTTACATGTAAAAAAATTAAAACATTATATTTAAAGTCATTTTTTCATATTTTTCTAAGTGAACAACAATTCCCAAATTGATTTGTTAAGGTCTCTGATTTAGCTGTGATCATACTCCTGAATACTGGTGTGAAGTCTCCAAAAATCTATGTCTTCAATGAGTTAGTGAAACTCTGGGAACAGGGAGGGATTTCTTATCTGGTGGTTTCTTGATTTTTCCCTCCACAAAGATATACTCTATGAAGATGGACTGTTTCTGAATATAATTCTGAATGATCTCTTCTGGGCCTTCTTTATTCCATCACTGAAACAGAATTTTACACAGGCCTTAACATCCCTGCACTCTCAGAGGATTTCATTTCCTGGGGAAATGGCCCAGTTCCTGTATAAGTGACATGCTCCTTTCCTCCTAGACATATAACTCCTTCCCAGAAAGACCTTAAGAGACCAAAAGGTTGAAACTGTCAGTAAGACAACAAAATGTAAATAAAACTGTATCTGTACAACTAAGGGAATATAAATTGACCTGAGAGAAGGGGAGTCCTGGGTGGCAATGCTGAGTCCTTAAATGAAGATGAATGACTTCTATAGTCAAGAGAGCTTTTCTTTTTATTTGGTTAAATTTCCTCCTCCTGTATTCACATTTAATTGTAGCATTAGCTTAAAAAACAATATAACAACATGGGAGAGACAACTAAAGTTCCCTATTGCTATTCATTACATGTGATTTTTATAGTTCAGAGAAGGAAGAAAAGCAATGAAACAACCGTTGAGTTCATCGTGGAGGGCTTCCCTGCTGTCCAGCACCTGGGCAGGCTCCTTCTTGTGCTCCATTTGGTGCTATACTCAGTATCCATGACAGGAGACACAGTCATTGTCATTCTCACATGGATTGAGCACTGTCTCCAGGTACCCATGTACTTCCTTCTCAGTAATTTCTCTCTTCTGCAAGGCTGCTGTATTGTATTATTCCAAATACCATTATTCCCAGGCTCCTGACCATCTTTCTCGCTGGTGCACAAACAATCTCCTTTGCAGCATGTCTTATGCAATTCTTTTTCTTCATTTTTGGGCATCAACAGGTTTATTTGTATTGAGTGTATTATCTCTTGATAGGTACATTGCAATCTGTAACCCACTTCTTTACCATAGCAACATGAACAAGAGGGTCTGTTTCCTGCTGGTTTTATACTACTATATTTTGGGTTTTGTTCTCATCTTCAGTCTGACCTTAAAGATGTCTGCCTTATCATTCTGTGAACCTAATAACATTCATCATTTCTTCTGTGATCTGGGTCCTCTTACCCATGTCTCATCCTCTGATGCTAGTGAGGTGGAATCATTGGGCTTTTTCTTTGCTATGTTTATTGTTCTCTCTTTTCTTGCTATATCTGTCGTATTCTATATCAATATAATAAAAACAATAGCACATCTCCCTTCAGCCAAAGGGCGACAGAAAGCTTTTTCCACATGCTCTTCCCATCTCATTGTCCTCTCTGTAACATGTGGAAGCTCCATTTTTATGTATGGGATACTAAAACAAGCTAATAGGTTAGATACCCACGGAGAGTTAGTTCTTGTGAATACCACGGCAACCCCTGTTCTGAACACCTTCATTTACACTCTAAGAAACAAGCAGGTAAAACAGGCCTTAAAAGATGCTCTGTACAAAATTAAATTGTTAAGATAGAATTGTAGAAACTTAGATTTGGCCACATTTACAACTTATCTTGTCCAACTCATAATCTGAGACATGAATTCTCTCTTCAAAATACCCAACATCTCTAAAATCCTCAAGGGTATTCCATACTCTCTATGAAAATCTCTCATTTAAGGAAATTCATTGCTTCACTAGATAGACACCAAGCCGGTGTGTCCCTGGGAAAATCTGAACTGGTTTTATTTTGCCCTCTAGATCTTCAAAGAATTTCTTATTGCTTTCTACACAAAATAACTCTCAGTAATTGAAAATAAATTTACTTTATAAGGTAATGTGTCCTTTATACATGCACCTCTACACCCAAGCATCCCCATTTTCTAGCAAAGATAAGCTCAAATAAACCTTCCTCTCTCATTCCTTTCATGGTGCACCCAGCTGAAGGTGTCACATATACCTCCAAATATTCCATTCTATTTACTTTGCACACATTTTGAATATTCTTACATGAATACGTGTTGTTTGCCCTAATATAAGTTAAACTCTGTCACTGTGGGGACTGTTTCATTTTCTCTTTATATCCCACTTCCCCAGGTCTAGCTCAGTGATAGACATGCTAAGAAGGATAAGAGAATTTAATGGAGGTAAACATAGAGCTTTCCAGAAAAAGGGAGGTGGTGGCCCCTTAATAGTTTACCCTGATCAGATCACATCTGAACTATTGTGTTCAGTTCTTAAGTTCACAGTTTGGGAGGAATATTGAGAAGCTGAAAAACATGCAGAGGTCAACCAGGAGAGTTAAAAAGTGAATAGCATCCCATATAAAGATAGGTAGAAGAAAGTGGGGATGTTTAATCTGTGCTGGGGTGAGGAGGGGTAGGGAATAAGCATTTATATAAAACTAACCAGTATGCTAAGCTGTATACCAATATGAGCTTATTTGATGATCACAATAACCTTCCATCACACACTAAATATCAGAGACCAGATTTGAAGTGAGGTCTTCCTGACTCCAGGTCCACCACCCTATTCACTGTACCACCTGACTGTCTGCACAAAAGAAGACTCACAGGGCATGTGATAGCTGTGCTCAAGCATCTGATATGCCATCCCATGAAGGAGAGAATAAAATCGTTTTATTTGGTTCCATGAGAAAGAACCAGAAGCAGTGGGTGGATATTGCACCAGGATCAGCTTGGCCAGTGGTCGAACTGAAAGGCCCAGGGAGAGATAACAACAAGAAAAAAAGAGGCATTTCAGCATGGCTCAATTCACTGGAGAGTTCAGCTAAGTTAAAAGAAGTTGAGAGAGACATATATTAGAAGGACATAAGTTTCAGTCTAGACATCTGTATCTTCTGGAGGCGCCCTATATAAGGAGAAGAGGGTTTCATAAATACTGGAAGACAATGCTGGCTGAAGAGAACTGTAGATTCCTCTTCACAGAAGAGGTTTACTAAGATTCTCACCTCCACTAGGTGGAGGACCTAAAGGCATGACCCCAGAGCAGACTCAAACCTCAGGCACAGGAAGACACCTTACCTCCTGGAGAAACAGAAAACATAACATGTCAAGGAATCGGTCCAGCTGAGAGCAGTGGGATGACATGTATTGAACCTATCGGTAGTTTTGCCTTGTTAGAGGCATGACATGACTCTATGTATGGTTCCCCTATCACATGTTTCCTGTGTGCTAATATCTACGGATGTTCACATATCCTGAAAATGTAAATATTCTGGACATTATTTCTATAAAGGTCCAGTGTTCCTTTCACTTAGTAAGCTCCTAATAAATGCTTGTTGATTAATTAATTTTTTCATAGCGGTTGTGTGTGTGTGTTGTGACAAGGTAATTTCAAGGTTTGTGTGGTATAGAGTGATCTGTGAGTTCCGAGTAAGGCCAATGTGGTGGTTTAGGCTCCAGTTTGGAATGAAATGAGATATTGCTAAACCATATAACAATAGAATGAACCTAGTTTCCCTAATAACAAAGAAACTGTACTGTATCTCCAAAGGTACAAAATTGATTCAGTTGTCTAAAGTCATTCTGCCTTGTATTTGTGATCAAGGCACACTGAGTCAGCAGAGGGGGTCAGGCATGAAGAGCTCCAGCTCCTCCTGGATGTGACTTTTTATTCCTTAGGCTATAAAGAAACTACTTAAAAGCTCAGGCTTCAGTTTCCTGGATGAATTCAGTCTAAAGTTTCCTTTTCTTCTCAAAGAGAATTTAACCTAGTCTTGGGGAAGTAGATATTACTCTTAGCCACATCTATCTCATTGACGACTAAGTCCTAAAAGTTTTCTAGGAATTATCTTTCCACTTAATTGGACTTAAAGTCATGATTACTGAACAACCCTAACCATAGAGATGTTGTTATTGTTTGTCCCTATGTAGTATAAGATATCCACTTTTGCAATTTTGCAGATATCCACTTTTGCCACAATTATGTAATTTAGTTCTAGAGTAGCAGCAAGAGAAGAGAGGGAAAATTAAAGGTATAAAAATGGTGAGAGGAGATAGCTACATCTGTTTACTGATGGCATAACAGTTTGTTTAGAGCATCCTGTGGAATTAAAAAAGACACTAATTAAGGCAATAGCTTCAGTAATTTTTCAAGCTATAAAATAAGCTCTCAAAACTCAATAGCATTTCTGAATAATCATAACAAAATCCAAGATGCAATATTATAAGAGGAAATTTCAACCCATATAAGTGTAAATTGCATAAAATATTCCTGGAGTAAATCTAATAATATATCCCCCAAAAAATAGTTGTAGGGGATTCATTCCAAATTTGCCTTTAAAAACAAAGAAAAATTTTAATTACTGGAGGAATATTCAGCACCCATACCTGAGTCTAACCAATAAAATAAAAATGAAAATGCTATCAAAATTAAGAACTTTTTTTTGCTTTTGTAGTTTAACAGTACTTTATTTTTTCCAATTATAGGTAAAGAAAATTTTTAGCATTCAGTTTTACAAAATTTTTGATATTAAAAATTTCTCCCTTCCTCTCTCCCCTCCCCTCTTCCTGGAATTGTAAGCAATTTGATATAGGCTATATATGTTCAGTCATGTAAAACATATTTTCATATTAGTCATAGTTGTGAATGAAAAACAGACCAAAAGGCAAAAACCACAGGGAAAATATACAAAAGAAAGTGAAAATAGTATGTTTTGATCTGCATTCAGAATTCATCAGTTCTTTCCCTGTGGAAGATGTGGACAACATTTCCTATTATGAGTCCATTGTAATAGTCTTGGATCATTGTATTGCTGAAAAGAGCTAAGTCATTCATAGTTGATCATCACAGAATTTCAATGTGACTGTATACAATGTTTTCTTGATTCTGCTCATTCCACTTTGCATCAGTTCATACAAATCTTTCCAGGTTTTTTTTCTGAAATCATCCTGCTCATTATTTCTTATTTGACAATAGTATTCCATTACATTTATATACCACATCTTGTTCAGCCATTCCCCAATTGATGGGCATCCCTCAATTTTCAATTTTTTGGTATGCACGGTCTAGACAAAATTGCCTTCCAGAATGGCTGAATCTTTTAAAGCCACTTATGTATTTTTGTAAAGGATAAATTTCTTTATTATTATAATTTTTAATTATTTTAACTTTCTTGTATTTTTAGTTTATGGAAAAAAACAAGCATTTCCATAATGTAGTATAATAAAAAAGATGATTACACACAAAACTGCAAATCTATTATGTATGACTTGTTATTCATTTTAAATATAAAACAAAGTTATTTCTTTTTATTTTGTTTTATTCCTTCCTCTCCCCCTGTCTCCCAGAGATGGCTTCCATTAGACAAAAATAGTATGAATATGTAAAATTATTCTATACATCTTTCTATCTCTTTGTGATCCCATTCAGCAAAGATATTGGAATGGTTTGTCATTTCATTCTCCAGCTCATTTTACAGTGGAGGAAACAGAGACAAAAAAGGTTAAGTGACGTGACTAGGGTCACATGGCTAGTAAGTGTCTGAGGCCAGATTTGAACTCAGGAAGATGATTCTTCATGACTCCAGGCCCAGCACTCTACCCACTGCCACCTAGCTGTCCTTTGTGAAGGTTAGTCTAGTTAAACAGATTATATAATTCACATACTCACTCAACCCAGCACTTACAAATTACATTACATCACAATACCCTAAAAATAAATGAAGACACTATTAATAACCCCTTTACAACTGTATAATTTCTCCTCTTCCTTCATCATTCCTTGAATATTGTACATAAAATATCTGACATAGAGACATAGTGAGAATGCCAGTTTCCATTCAAATATTAAATATTAGTAAAGTTTAATTTTTTCTTACTTTTAAGAGAAAAAAACTTAATGAAAATAGAAATTCTAATATTTTCTTCCTATACACTAATGTATATCATATACCCTATATTTAAGACAACTACTTTACAGGGCAGCATTTCCTGACTTTCCTGTTGCACAGGAGGTACAGATTAAAATTGAAATACAATACCATTTCAGGGTTCTTTTCTATAATTGTGACAAAACACAATTTCTTTGATACTTATTTTTTTCTCAGGCTCTTTAGGTACCACTACTGGAGGTAATCAGGTTGGGTCTTTTTTTTCAGATTACTAGAGGTTTCTTTCCACAATTCCTGGAATAGGAGAGCATCAATCCCTTCCTCCTTTAATCCCCCACACTACCACATACAAAGATAATAAAAGGAAAAAAAATGTTCCACCTATTATTTCCATTTCTTTTGATGCTTTACTCTTCTAGGACAAAGAGTCTTAACTTTGTGTGTGTGTGTGTGTGTGTGTGTGTGTGTGTCTTTTTGCAGTCTGGTGAAACCTATAGACCTCTTCTCATAATAATGTTTTAAATACATAAAATGCATAGTATTACAAAGAAAACCACTTATATTGAAATGTAGTTATGAAAATATTTGTAAAAAAAAAGATCCCAAACAAATTCAAGGTTTGGAACCCCTGTGTAGGATTTCAGGATTGAAAGAACTTCAAGGGACCTTAGTTATCATCTCCTAGCCTAACTCTTTAATTTTGTTGTTTATCCTTTGTTCTAAGTAAGGAAACTGAGCCCTAGTGATATGAATTGAGTTAGCAAAGGTCACATGAGGTAGTGGGAAATAGAGCCAGGATGACAACACAGGAGCCTCTTATTTCTTTTTTTTAAATTAAATTTTATGTTTATATTTGATTTACAACAGTCATTTCCACAAGATTTTGAGTTACAAATTCCCTCCCCCTCTTTCCCCTACCCACCACCCTAAAACAGCAATCCCACTGTATACTCCCTCCCCCAATATTCTCTCTCCTATATCCTCTCCCATTTCCCCTCCAACTTTCTGATAGAACAAGATGCATATCCATACCCCAGTGCCTGAATATCTTATTTCCCAGTTCCATGTAAAATAATAATAATAATATATTTCTTTAAACATTTGAATTTAAAACTTTGAATTCCAGATTCTTTTCCATCAGAAATAGAAGATTCGTCAGTCCATTTTTATAAGCAGCCTCTTCCTGTGCTTATGTTTGAATCTTATGCAATAAGACAACAGAAATAACAAAATAAGTGTTGAGACTAACTTCAAGTTCAATGTTACCATTCACAGGCTATGACCTTTAGTTTTTACAGGTCAAAAAGAAGAGATGATTGGGGTGGCTAGGTGGCACAGTGAATAGACCACCGGCCCTGGAGTCAGGAAGACCTGAGTTCAAATCTGGCCTCAGACACAACACAAAAACTAGCTGTGTGACCTTGGGCAAGTCACTTAACCCCAATTGTCCTCCAAAAAGCAAAATTTAAAGAAAAAGAAGAGATGGTAAAAAAGGGGAATGAGATTACTCTCCAGGATTTCCTCCTAGAGGGATTTCCTGTATTCAGAACACTTGGGGAAATTCCTCTTTGAAGTCCATTTATTCTTTTTGTTTGTTTGTTTTTTGGAGGGCCATTGGGGTTAAGGGACTTGCACAAAGTCACATGGCTAGTAAGTATGTCGTGTCTGAGGCTAGATTTGAACTCAGGTCCTCCTGACTCCAGGGCCAGTGCTCTATTCACTGTGCCATCTAGCCACACCCAAGGTCCATTTATTCTTGTACTTCATGTCCCTGACAGGAAACATGGTGGTTATCACTATTACATGGACAAACTACTGCATTTTTTTTTCTTTAGCAGCTTCTCTTTTGTGGAAGACAACCATACTTCCTAAACCACTAAGCAACTTTTACTTAAGTGTTCTTATCTCTTTATGGAAGCACTATTTTCTTGTATGTGTTACCAAAGCAAGCTAATAGATTAGGCAGTAATGGAGAGGCAACCATTCTGAATACTGTCATAACTCCTTTCTTGAACGCGTTTACTTTTACTTTAAGAAATGGTCAGGTGAGGGTCATCTAACTGGTGCAGTGAATAGAGCACCAGCCCTGGAGTCAGGAGGAAGTGAGTTCAAATATGGCCTCAGACACTTGACACACTTATTAACCATGTGACCCTGGGCAAATCACTTAACACCTGCCCTGCCTTCCCCCCTGCAAAACAAAAAAAAAAAGAAAAAGAAAGAAATGGACAAGTGAAACAGTCCCTAAGAGATGTTCTGTGTACAATGAAACAGCTGACACAAAATTGTAAAATCTGAAAGCTAGGAGAAAATTTACAGTCAACTCATCTAATTCATAATTTCAAGCAGGAATGAACTTAAAATATTTGGTTTTTGTCTTTCATAGTCTCTGAGAAAATCTCAAATCATGTAATGCTTATTGCCTCACTAGAGTGCCCATTCTGTGGTTTCACCAAGTGCTTAGGAAGTTCTTTGGTTTGAGCTAGTGTGCCTCTAGGAAACTGTCAACCAATCAACCAACCAATAAACATATATTAAGCACCTATTATGGATCACACACTGTGATAATTTATAGGAGTTAAAAAAGGCCAAAAAACCACAAGGAGTTTACAATCTAATGGGAGTGACAATTTGCAAATAAATATATACAAAACATGCTATGTACAAGGTCAATAGGAAATAATAGATAAGAGAAGTTGTGGGGACTTCCAGTAAAAGATGAAATTTTAGCTGAGACTTGAAAGAAGTGAGGGAGGTCAGTAGCTGAACCAGGAGAGCATTATAGGCATAAACGACAGTCATAGAAAATTCATGGAAATAAGAGATAGAGTGTCTTGTTCATGGAAACGCCAGTAAGCCAGCATCAGTAGACCAAAGAATATGTGTTAATCTGTCAGTCATTGCTTGTTCTCTCTTCCTTGATCTCACTATTCTTCATCAAAACATCTATATTAGCAACTATAGAAAGATAAATCATCGTGTTTTTTTTCCAAATGAAAATTCTCCAGATTCTTCAATCATTCACCATTGTGTGAAGGGGTCACCATGTCCAAAAAAAAGCATGATGGTACAAAAGGTACTAGTGAACAGCATTTCTTTACTTAGCTAGGCCATCCCTTGACTCACATTGAGTCTTTCAAAAATACCTTGTCCAAGATCTTTTCAAATTGATAGGACATGACAGTGCTTGTGTTCTATTGCCATTGCCTTACAAATTTTGAAGTCACATGCCAAAATGAGGCATCTACAGTGACAAACCTTCTTAAAATGTTGTAACAATACTTGACCACAAGTCTCATGGAAAGTGATGACCAGAGCAGAGTTCAATAGAATTAACATTTCCATTAATTCAGAGACTTCAATTACTCTCTCATCAATGCACTCTAAGTTTAGCATTTTTGTACATGTTTTCTTTTTGTTCTAAACCATTAATAGTAACATATTCATATTAGACAAACAAATAAAAAAGACATAAACTGCAAATTGCATATAATTTGCCTTTTACCATCATATATGTTAACTCTACAAAAATAACAAATATACATGGTTTCTTTACATGTCCCCTTTGAATGGGTATTTAGTTACACTAAGGAAGTATTACTTGAGACCAGCAAACAAAATTATATGGTTTTATTTTATGATAGCAATAATCAAGCTTTGAATTATCAAAACTTTTTTTATACTTGGAGTGCCTAGTGGCAGTTAAATCAATGCTGAAGGCATATTGGTGAATAATATAATGAATAATTTTGGGAACTCTGAAGTCTTTATTAAACATCATAGGAAAGCAAACAGTGTTTTCTATATTTTATAGACTACTTAATTAGATTGGGTCATATGACAAACAAAATAGTAGACTAGACATTTTCTTCAAATGTCATGACCTCTCAAAGTTCCTCAAATGTGAATTATGCACAAGAAATAAAATGTTTATCTCTGTATAGCAATAACTATAGCTACATCAACAACAAAAACAAAGTATCTATATCTTTCTTTTTATAAATATACATATACATATATGTATACATACACATATATGTATATATATGAAAAAATTTCTTTAAATAATTGCAAACTATTAACAACCACATGCAAGAATACCCCAAATCATTAATAGAGAAATGAAAATTGAAAAACTTTGAGATTTCACCTCATATTCTGCATATTAGTAAATGTAATAAAAGATGGCAACACTCAATATTGGAAGGGTTGTGGAAAGACAGGTGCATTAGCACATTGTTGGTGGAGCTGTGAATTATTGCAACTCTTTTGAAACATAGTTTTAAATTATACAAAATGACCAAAATGTCAATATCCTTTGACTAAGAAATACCATTACCAAGATTGTTCCCAAGGAGACTGTTGATAAGAAATTTCAATGTAAACCAAAATATAGTAGCATTTTTATGGTACCAAAGAATTGGAAATAAAGCAGATGACCTTTAATTGGGGAATGGCTAAACAAATTGTTGTAAAGAATGCAATGGAATATTACTTTGCTGTAAAAAAAAAAATTGGCGAATATGCTGAATACAGAGAAGCATGAAAAGATCTCCATAAACTGATGTAGATTGAAGTAAGCATAGCCTAGAAAATAATACACACAACTTGTTAACAAAAAGAACAACCACACACACAGAAACACAAAAATCAAAAGTGAATATTATAAAGTTGTTGTTGTTGTTAATCCTTTATTCTTCAGAGAGGATCAATGACATCACAAGGTGATGCTGTGACTCCTGCATGAATTGAAGTGAAGCAGAGTTGCACAAAGTCATCAGCTTTACTCTCCCTTCCAGCATCATTAAAGTCTACTGGCAGCTCAAAAGTCAAGACAACGAGCAATGGCCTAGCACAGTGCAGTGGATAACCTTGGTGTTTTCCATGTTTGACCAAGCTCTAAGCATCTCACAGCACCTGCTTCAGCCACCTTCATGACTGTTGGAACAAATTGTTTTCATCCTCCCATTCCACAAGGGGGAATTTTTACAAGCTTGAGATAGATAGCCCTCTAACTCACCACAAGGTCTGAGGCCAATCAGTTACCCTCAATTTGGTTTAGCCCATCTGCCAATATGATTTCTGCTGTGCATGTTACATCTTCTTGGAGCCATAGATGATATCTGGGTACCAAATAGACACCAAAGGTGGATAAACAGCCCTAAAAAGGGCTTGCTAGGTCCTCACACCAGAGGTGCTAGTCCTCCTTAAAGATTTATATAAAACAGGAATGTATCAAAATAAGAGATATGCAAAAACATTCCTAACTGAGCCATTTGGTGAGGCAGGAATGATGTATTTTGCATAAAATTTTATACTTTTTCAGTTTCTCAGTTATTCTGGGTTTTTCCTCTTCTTTGTCTTTAAAATGCTATATTAGGTGGTTCTTTGGAAGGAAGAGGGGAAAGGTACAAGGAAAAACCACAGTGTTATTAAAAGAAATACATCGGGGCGGCCAGGTGGCTCAGCAAGTAAGATCACCGACTCCAGTGTCGGGATGACCTGGGGATCAAATCCGGGCTCAGATACTTAGCACCACACCCAGAAATAACTGGCTGTGTAACCTTGAGCAAGTTACTTAACCCCGGTTATTTAAAAAAAAAGAAATACATCAATAAAAACATATTTAAGATATTGTTGATGTTGTGATATACCCCCTGGGCTTCTTTCCTCAGTAGAATTTTAGACCATAGGATTTTACACATCCTATTTCTGTTTTGAAATCTACTTTCCCCAAATTTGTGGTGAATATAAAATTATTCCCCACTTTTCTCTCCTTTATCGTATATACAAAGATAGAAGAGTTATTTTGCCCCCCAAGGTCTCCATTGTTTCTGTAACCAGCACCTAATAGTTAAGAGACCTAGAATGTATGTTAAAGTTTTGCTTCTGAAACTTCTTAGAGAATGACATTCTGCTATAGAAAACCATAAATATATTATATATGACATATATATATATATTAATGTTCAATTTGAATAAACTACACCGTTCTAGAACAGGTATTCTTAACTTGGGTTCCCTAAACTTGGGATTATTTTTCTTTCCTTTTTTTTTTTACTTTTTTTTGGAGGGGGGAAGGTAGGGCAATTGGGGTTAAGTGACTTGCCCAAAGTCACATGGCTAGTTTTGTGTTAAGTGTCTGGGGCCAGATTTGAACTCAGGTCCTCCTGAATCCAGGGCTAGTGCTCTATTCACTTCACCACCTAGCTGCCCCTTTCTTTTTTTTAAAGTATTTTAATATGTTTATTTTATCATAATCGGTCTCCTTTATGATCTCATGTGTTTTATTTTATATACTTAAAATAGTTCTCTGAGAAGGAAGTCTATAAGATGACCCATACCACCAAAGTGGCCCATGACACACACAAAAAAAAGGTAAGAATTCCTGTGGAATCATATTGTAGTTGTGAGTCCCATAACCCAAGTCTCAGGAAAATTGATGAGTTCAAACTTGCTTCCTTGATTAAGCTCTCCAGGTCAAATCATTTATCACCCATACTTTATGCAGAGATACCTAAAGTTATACACTTATTATTGGCTCCTTTCTTTGATTTTGTTTATAAAATATCTATCCCACTTTGTAAGACTGGCAAGGAAATGTTGAAATGTGAGGAAAAAAAATTTTAAATATAAAAATAGTGAAAAAATAAGTACAATCTTAATGCTGCACATTCAGACTTTCAAAAGTGACCAATTAGTTTCCTAAAGGGAATGTCTGCTATCTCAAGGGAATCCTTCAAGGGTTCTTCAATATTTTGTTCTTGCAAATCCTAATGACTTCTGGGTGTATCAAAGATATCTGCCTGTTGGTCTTGGTGCTTTCTGCATGGCCACAATAAATAGTCTAGTGAGAAACACAAAGATGCTCTGGACGACCAATGAAGATCAGTCCTTACCTATGAACATAATGGTGTGAGAGTCTAATTCTGGAAAATGGGGTACGAAATTGAAGACTGTAATTGTGTAGGTATGTGTCCTAGAAAATATATGTAAAGAAAAAAGAAAATCTAGCTGAGGGCACTCTGTTCTCCTTTAGATAGGCACTCAGCATTCAAGTTCTCCTCATTTCACAGGATGTATTGTACTGAGGGGTGGGAAAGGAGAACCTCCAACATATGAGGGAAGATAGTCAGGTCTTCTTGGTAAAATTTCAACAAATAGAAATGTTTGATTAATTTGTCTTTGAATTTCAAGAACCAAGGTGTGTGTGTGGTTAAAATCCTGTGGTTGGATGTTTTGAGAGTTATTTCAAAACTTGGCTTGGGAATTGGGAGATGTGAGAAAGGAGAAGTGAAAATAAAAATAGGCCTTATTATCCCTGTCTGCCAGAAATGCAAGTGCTTTCTCTTTTTTTCCCTTTATCTCAGTCTAAGTGGTAGAAGATAAAAAACAAGAAGAACCCAAGATTCTAAATTCTGGGTCCTGCAAACCCAGATGTGTGAGTATCTCTCCTCAATCTGTTTATTAATCTAATGTTTCCACCCTTATGGTAGAGTAAAGGTGCCATATACTGACTGGGAGCACCTTGAACCAGATTGAAATGTAATTGAGAAATATTTAACAAAATAAATAAAAATACACAATGGATACCATTAATATGTGGTTTTCTAAGCCAATATTTCATCAGCAGAGCTCCTTTTGTATGGTTTAAGAGGCCCCATTTCTATTTGAGTTTTAATCACTATTTAGATTCCAACATTCCTTTCAAGCAAGGTCTTCATTGACAAAGCATAATGGGGGCCAGAAAACTGTATGGATTTGATCATCATTTTGCCTGTTGTTATTCAGTCATTGCAAGGTTGTTCAACTCTTCATGATCCTTTTTGGGGTTTCTTTGGCAGAGTTACTAGAGTGGTTTGCCATTTTCTTCTCCAGTTCATTTTACAGATGAGGAAACTGAGGCAAACAGGGTCAAATGACTTGTATGGGTAAGTGTCTGAGGCTGGATTTGAAGTCAGGAAGTTAAATTTTCTTCACTTCAGACCCCATCACTCTATCAGCTGTGTCACACAGCTGTCCTTATTTTGCATAATGTAGCCCCATCGAGCAATTCCCAATAGCAGTCACTGGACTATAGATTTCTGATTCACTATTAATCATTATGTTCCCTTCCACTAAAGATTTATTCTAAAGCCTCCTCTTGGAACCTAAGTAATCCTTGGTTCCAGAAGACTTTTAGATTCTAGTTCCTATTATGATAAAGAATAAGTAATAAAAAAAAACCAAGACTGTGTGTATGATTTCACTAGCATAGGGCAATCCCAGAAGGGGAAATTCCACCTACTTATACAAGTCAGCACCTTTTCTGAAACTTAAAGTTTTAGAGAATTATCTAGAGTAGTAGTGTCAAACGTAAAGAGAAAGGGGGCCACTAAATCATACATAAGGAATTGTGTGGGCCACACATTGACTTAGGAAACCACATGTTTATCTACTGCTTTTTTATTAATTACATTGGTACCTTTAAATCAGAGAGGAATTGCATTTTAATCTTGTTCCTACTACACTCGGGAGGGTTGTAGGCAGCCTGCAGCCAATGACTGTGGATTTGACATCGTCCAGGGTGTCATGTCAATGAGAGTTTTGAATGGCTTACTCACAATCATGTAGCCCACATATGTCAAAGATAGAATCTGATTCCAAGTCTTCCTGAGTTTGCGGTCAGCTCTGTCTGCATTACATTATGCTGCCTCTCAGATAATAAAAATGAGTATAAATAAGGTAAAATTGATAATCCATTGACTATTTTCTGAAAGGATTTATATTTTTTGTTAAATATATTTATATTTTTCAACATTAGCATGAACTGTTATTTGGGTCAGATGTTTTATAACAAAAGCATTCCTTAAAGGTAGAATGTTAATTACTGAAATAAAAGAAATATAATAATGTGATTTAAGAAAAAGACACTGGATTTTATATCAGAAGACTGGGATTCAAGGCAAGACTCTGAGCCCTTATGACTTTAAGCAAATAACTTGATCTCTCTGAAGCCCAGCCTTCTTACCTATAAAATGGGAATAAAAATAATATAATAATATATAAAATAAAATAATAAAAAACCTCCTTATTTTATATTTCTCTATTGAGAACCTTTTCAAAATTAATTGGAAACTATAAAGCACTATGGAAATGTAAGCTATTGCTTGAAAAATATCAGGAAAAGTTTTGGTTTTTGTTATGTCTAAAATGAGACACAGTTGTATAGTAGACAGACAGCCTTTTTTGGCTGGAAGTTTTGGGTTTAAGTCCTGTCCCTGACCCCTAATGACAGTATAACCCTGGGCACATCACATATCCTCACAGTGCTACAGAAAATTCTCTATGATTATAAGGGGAAGAATAACTGCTGAACTACATTCCCAAGCTTACTATGTCAATGAAATCACAAGTCTACAGCTGCCTCCAAAAACTGTCTAGAATATGAAATCAACAATTGAGAATAGCAATCACCATTTTTTAGATGGATAACAGAAACTTAAATTGCAGAGTAGGTTTTACTTTTTATCTACTGAGTTAATTCCATGTTAGTTAATTCAGTTTGAAATGTTCTAACAATTTCAAACATTTAAAATACGGACTGATTGAGTCCCCTTTCAAACTCAAGTTACTAACAAGAAAATTTGCAAGTTTAATGTTCCCTTTTCCCACTTAATTTGGACAAAGTACCACCCTTCTTATTTCTCTTTACATACAGCATATAACCATAAGATTACTACCCTTCCCTTTCACAATATCTATTCATCAACAATGATCTTTTACCCATTATAGGTCCTGCAGAACATGGTGAAAATAGGGAATTTGACAAATGTCCAAGAATTTATCCTGGAAGGATTTCCTGCTGTCCAACACCTGGGGAAACCCCTCTTTATGGTCCACTTGCTTTTATACTTAGTGTCCATCATGGGAAGCATTGTCATTGTCACCATCACATGGGCTGACCACTGCCTCCAAACACCGATGTATTTTTTCCTAAGTAACTTCTCTTTCCTAGAAAGCTGTTTTATAACAACTGTTATCCCCAAACTTCTAGCAATTTTCCTTTCAGGAATGCAAACAATTTCTTTTGCTGCCTGCCTCACCCAAAGCTTTTTCTTTCTATTTTTGGGGTCAACATGCTTCTTCCTTTTGGCTGTGATGTCTCTGGATAGGTATATAGCAATCTGTAACCCTCTGTATTACCACAGCATCATGAACATGAGGGTCTGTTTCCTCTTAGTCTTATCCTGCTATGTTTTAGGCTTCATATTAATCATTGGTCTAATCCTAATGGTCTCTCAGTTATCTTTCTGTGGCTTTAATGTCATCCACCATTTCTTCTGTGACCTAGGTCCTCTGGTGCATCTTTCATGTTCTGATACCAGTACTGTTGAATCATTATCCTTTCTTCTTTCTATAGTTATCATTCTTTCTTCCCTCACCATAACAGTCATATCATACATCAATATAATAACTACAATAGCCAATCTTCCATCTGCCAAAGAGAAACAGAAAGCCTTCTCCACCTGTTCTTCCCACCTCATTGTCCTTTTCCTGACCTATGGAAGTTGTGTTTTTATATATGTGAAACCAAAGCAGGCTGACAGAATAGAAGCCAACAAAGAGGCAGCACTTGTAAACACTGTGATCACACCTTTGCTGAATCCTTTCATTTATACATTACGAAATAAGCAATTCAAAAAGGCCTTGAGAGATGCTCTATACAGAATGAAATCCATGAAATAGGGTCAATTTTAGAATTGGAAAGAAACTTAAAAGTATTCTAAGAGAAGCTAATATAGGACCCCCCCCCCCACCTCCACAGAATCCTGGGCCAGTGATTCTCCATACTTCCCCTGGAAACTTTAAGTGAAAAATATCTCATAACCTTCTTGAATGGTTAATTCCATTTTGGGACACCTTAAATCCTTGGAATATTCCTTATAGTGAATTGAAATGTGCCCTTATTAATTTTTCACTTAGTTTGAGTTTTGCCTTTAGAATCTATTCTGAATAAGCATCATACTTCCATATAAAAGGTCATTATTGATTGAATCTTCACTTTGTTAAGTTAGACATCTAACATAGTTAGGGAAGCCAAAAGCTAGATGAGACAAAAGAGAGGTCTTCCCAAACTTTTGTCGCATCATATAGTTTTCAACTCCTTCACTGTAGCTATAATTTGATAACTATTCATGGCAATTATGATGGCCAATGGATTCATGCCCTTATAGTCAATCTGTTGATGGTGAGCATCTCAATAATATTTTTAGGATAATTGTTGGACAGCACTCCATTCGCTTCTAGAACCATACTCAAAGTATTTCAAGCTTCTGCAACATACAAGAGATTATGCTTCACTAACTTAGCCAAACAATAACTAGATCACCTCAATGTTATGATGAGGCAACAGACTAGAATATCCTTCTTGAAATGTGGACTTCAAGATTTAAGCAAATGATCAGGAAATGATATGATCATTCTCTAAGTTCAGCAAAATTGCCACCTCCATTGATCAGGGCACAAATTTCTGTTAGTATGTAGTAGCCTGTGTTCTCAGTTATTTTTTATTGCTTACTTGATTTTTTTTAAAAAGTATACCACTTATCTCCAAAAATGAATATTCAAAATATTCAAGTAAACCATGCTATCCAATAAACTCCCAGAAAGAAAATTCCCTCTACCAGAACAGATTAGCATCTTCTCTGCCACTGATAATTATCTAGAGCCTTGAAAGATTGAGTGACTTGACCAGGGTAAAACTACCAGTATGTGTCAGGTCTAGGACTTGAAGCCCAATCTTGACTTTGAGGTCAGTTTTCTGGTTTTTTACACATATTAATTTTAACAAAAGAATAACAAAAGAAGTTATGTTTTCTTCAGTGTCCTCTTCCTTTCTCTTTTCTTTTTCTGTCATTTTTATGGACTTGTGACTGTCATTGATTATTTTTATTATTTTACACAGTTTTGTCCTTGTGTTTTCTTCCCTCTGGATTTCTCCAGTTTGTCTTTATTTCTTTGTATTCTTCTTATTGTTACTCTATAGTATGTAAAACAATCATGTTCATATAATTTATTCTCTCATTCTCTGATCATTGTGCATATTGCTTGCTGCCAGCCATTTAATATCATGATAAAGATCCTATAGATATTTTATACAAAGAAATCTGCATTTTTCTTTTCAATAATATTCTTAGAACACTGTCCTAGTAATTGGATCCCTAGGCCAAAGGTCTGAATAGTTTTGTAGCTCTTAGTGCATGTCACCATTTGTCAGTAATTTGCACAGAGTAGATCCATGATAAACAGTTTTGCACTGAAGTGAACATTGCTTTTCAAAATGATGGCACAAATTTCCAAATCTACAATTAGAATAATAGTCTACTCATTGCTCCATAATATTTTCATTTTTGAATTTTGTCTATTTTAACATAATTTGTCAATTTGATCAATATAACAGGTACATCGGAGGTATTTTAATGTTGAATTCTACTATTATTAAAGAGTGATGAACAATCTTGAAGTCATTTTTGAAAATTTGTGTCCTTTAAGAATTACTGATTAATATCAGTTGACTATCTTTTGCAGAATGAATCCTACTCATAACCTTGTCACTGAGAGATTTCTGGTGTCAGACTTCATTTAAATGTACAATAAAATATGTTTTCCTAATATTTTCTTTTTTTTGGAGGGCACTTGGGGTTAAGTGACTTGCCCAAGGTCACACAGGTAGTTTTTGTGTTAAGTATCTGAGGCCAGATTTGAACTCAGTTCCTCCTGATTCCAGGGCCGGTGCTCTATTCACTGTACCACCTAGCCGCACACACCCCCAATATTTTCTGTTTGATGCACCACTTTTAAAGTGCAAAATATATTTTTTATATTACAAAATGCATGTTTTCTCTATTACAATTTCTTTTCTTCATTGAATACATGAGTATATTCTTCCTTTTTTTGTACACTCTTATCAGGTATGATGTTAATAAAGATCAAGCAAAGGAAACAGAGAAGGAATGATCACATAGCTAAAAGGAGAAACTACAGAGAGTAGTGTCACAAAAACCTAGAAAGTATAAAGAAGAAGAGGGTGGCCACCAGTGTCAAAGACCGAAGAGAGGTCAAGAAGGATGAAAACTGAGAAGAGGCCCTTGGATTTGCCAATTAGGAAATCATCAGTAACTTTAGAGAGAGAGAGTTTCAGCAAAATGATGAGTTTGAAAATCCAACTGTAAAAAGTTAAGCAGCTAGAGAGAAATGGAAGAGAATAAACCCATCTTAGATGACCTTTTTAAGGAGTTTATCCACCAAAGAGAGTGAGGAAATACAGCATAACATCTGGCAGGGATGGAGGAATTAAAATTTTAAAGAAGGGGGAAAAGGGGATGTCTATGGGAAACACTAGTTCGGGAATGATTGAATATTAGTCAGAGAGTGGGTATAATAGAGTAATCTACTGGAGAAGATGCAAGGACATCATATAATCTCTTGTGTATGTAGAGGGATTTGCCTTGACAAGAAGAAGGCAACCTCTTCATATGAGAAAGGAGTTAAGGAAAAGATAATGGCAGAAAGTATCTGACTGATGTGAAATGAAGAAGAGGAGAGTTTGAGAAGATCATGAATATATTACAGGAAAGGACATAATTGCTCAAAGAATCACAAGTGAAGTGGTTTATTACTCGCAAGTATACAAATATGCTACTCCATAATCCTATAGGTGCATAAATAGAGGCTTGGGTGTACAGTGGGACACATATCCTGATACAGAGGCCAAATTTCTGGGTCTCTGTTCTTGTATCTGATTGCTGTTGCTGGAGAAACTCACAGGGTATAAGTGAGAAAGAGGTTTCAGGGGTAGTCGATCAATGAGTATTCTGGTCTGTGACTGCCTCCCTATCAAACACAAGGACATTGTGATTAAGAAAAAATGCTAATCTTACATACCTGATAAGGTAAAGTTTGCTAAATTGAATATGATCACTAGAGCTTTTCACTCCTTACCTAAATGTAGTTGATTCAAATAGTGTTGGGTACATAGGACCTTCCTAATACATAGGTGAGTAAATCAGTGATTAAACATAGCATCACTTCTGTCAACTAAAGCCTATCTAGCCCAGCAACAGGTCAGTTCTAACAGTGATAAGAAGGAGATCTCTGCAAATGACCTTAATTTTTTCAATGAAATATAGGATCAGGTTCTCAACTGAAAGGGAAGGAGAAGAGTGAGCTGTGGGAGGCTTGAGGAGGGATGAAAAGGGTCTGAAAAAGCCCTTATGGTGAGTGATTTATTCATATAAAGTGTCACAAGACATATGAAGCACATGCATGATCAGAAAAAAGGTTGGTCATGTAATAAGAGAAGAAGATAACAGATGGACAGCCCAAGTGCTACAGTGGTATAAGATCAGAAGAAGGCTTGTATTCAGTATTTAAACAAGAACTGCATAGATAATGAAATCATAAAAGGGTTGCTTAAATGTTTCAGAGAGCTGTAATTTCATGTGGAATTACTCTGTGGAATTAGGCAGCAAGGTGGAGCAGTAGATAAGAGTGCAAAGTCTGGAGTAAGAAAGACATGAGTTCAAATATGACCTCAGACACTTATTAGTTGTGTGGGCCTAGGCAAATCACTTAACCCTGCTTGCCCTAGTTTCCTCATATGTAAAAGGAGCTGGAAATAGCAATCCACTCCAGTATCTTTACCAAGAAAACTCCAAATATTGTGTTGGCTATAACTGAACAACAACAACAAATCTGACCTTTCTATACTCACTGCATTGTGCAATTTGTTAAGATGTATTAATGTAGAAGCAATTTCATAAACATCAGTGATGGGAAGGCATTCACATAATTGTAGAAGTGGGAAAGGATGATTGTAATTGCTTCTTCAAGTTAAAATAAAATGATACTTAGCTACTATATGTCTGTATATGTGTGTATGTGTGTGTGCAAATGTGTGCACATATTGTACTTCTGATAGTTATACAGTATCTCCTTGGAGAAATGTTTCAAAAGCCAGCTGAGAACATTATTGACTAGTTTTTAAAGGCTTTATTAAAAGTTCAGTATGTGTTATATGTGCCAGAGTTTGGAAACAGTCAATTTGGAAACCCCTATAAAGAGAATTTTATTCAGGAAAGACCATTATCAGAAGATGATGTTCAAATGAGATATTTTTAAAGCACTTAGTATAGTATCTAGTACACTATAGGTGCTTTTTTCCTTCCTTTTCTAAATGTTTCTAATTCTTCTTTTGACTGCTCCTTGGTCAAATCTGGAAGTTTAGGAGATTATTATAAAGCTTTACTCTCCTCCAGGAACTTCCTTCATTCTATAATATTTGTTCAATGAATTGGCTCCTTTGCACATTTTTTTCTAGATTGCCTTTCCTGTAATTGTCATTTGGAATGAACAGGTAAAAGTTCCTTTCTCTTTTCTGTTAAATAGGGTTGAAACTATTCTAACTGTTCTGTGCTCTTGCTCTATTCACAGCCCCAAGGTTTCCTTTACATACCACCATGCCTGGTTCATAAACTGTCCTCCAATCCTGCCTTTAAGTTGTGGAGCTGTCCAGCATGAATAGTCCTGAATGAAGGAATGTAACATGAGTCACCCCAGGTACCATGCAGAGTTCAGGGAACTTGAACTAGAACTTGGTTCATGTGTACAACATAACATTTGCAGCTCAGAGGAATGGTAGGCACTACTTTCAAATCCTATTACTTTTAAGTCACGTGATTACCTTTAAAGAACCTGTCTAATTTTCCTCTTATTGGTTGCTGACTTTAATACATTATTCAGTGCATTTTTATCATTGTTTTAGTGAGTAGGAGAGAAGCTTGATGTAATCACTCAGTCTTCCAACTTGCTAGAACTTCTTATCTTATATATTTTTAACCATTTTTAAACCAGTCTTACAGAGAAATAGTACAGATATGTTGCTTTGAAGTTCCTTGTGCAGAGAAGGAGAGGAAGGAAAGTGTGGAAGGGAAACCAAGAAGTATATATTGAGGACCAGTTTTCTTCATTGTGCTGGGAAATCCTTCTAGATATAACATGAAAGAGACTACTTCCTTATTCACTGCTTCAAAAACCACCCACTCACCCTTTTTGGTTTAGGGCCTCCCTCTTGTATACTCCAAGATTTGTTGTGTTTCTGGCTGATAGGTGCAGCACAAGTACAATTAAGATGCATATTCTTCACCATCCTTCACCACACAGTTATAGAAAATAATTTAAAAAGAAAATTATAAATGAATTCTTTTATTTTTGTTTTACTTCTTTGGTTTTATCAAATAAAATACAAAATTGAAGGGCATCACATAAAGTTAAGTGGGGAAGGCCAGAATAGTCTGGAGAAAATCAAAGAGAGTGAAAAGATGCAGGGACCATGAAAACAGAGGAGAAAAGAAGCAGCTGGAAAAATAATTCACTCTAAAAGTAACAGCATGTTGAAGGAGCAAAGCTATAAAAACATTAGGAGTTAGGGATGAATACATAGGCCTCTTTCCACCAATTAAAGAGATGGAGGTTAGTCAAGCAAAGGTTGCATGCATTTTCTCTAGACTTTAATACTTACAGCAGTGATACAATGCAATTTCAAATAAATTCCTTAGTAAATCATGTCTTTTCTACTTTATAAAATATTGGAAGAAAAGCATGTTAAAAATTGACATCAAATACAACCCTAATCAATGAAAATGCAAAACACAACTTCTAGCTACAGTTCCTGATCTCCAAAAGTGATCACATAACTGCTTCAAAGAATCCTCTTTGACTTTAGTTTCTGCCACCCTTTGTTCTAGCTCATCTCAATTACTTCTGAGAATATTAGATCTGGGTCTACCTTGTAATATAGGAGCTTTCTTCTTGGCCACAATATATAATTCAGGAAGAAATAGATCACAAAATTTTATCTTTCCCAATGTGGAAAGATTCTCATCTCTGAAAACAGTGGTATGAAAATATAATTCTGGAAACATGGGGCATGATAATAGTAACTGTAATAAAATTATATGTGTTAGAGACATCATGCAAAAAGAGAAAGGAATTCTAAACAAGATAATTCTATCTTACTTGTGATGAGGACACAGAAAACAAGGTCTCTTCATTTCAAATCAGGCGAAAGATGGACAGGCTATTACTCTGAGTAGGTAGGACAAAAAGCATTCAGTATGTTTGGAGAGGAAAGACATTCTTATGACTCCAAAAATTCTAACCATTTCTTTTGTTTTGGAGTTTCCAGAGACAAGGAGACAAGATTTTCATATGGTTATATTGCTGTGATTCTACTCTCTTCCAAGGCTATGGAAAGCCTTGGACTTACAGGGAATATCGCCCTTCTTCCCTCCCTCTCTCTCTCCCTCCCTTAATCCCCCCCTTCTCTCTTCTTCCCTTTCTCCCTCCCTCCCCCTAATCCTCCCTAACTTTGTGTGAGGACTTGACTAATGACTCAGACTCCTACTGCTTCTATCAATGTATAGTAAAAATAAAATTCACTTTTAAGCTAAGACTTCACAGGCAAAACATATTGAGAGCAATTAATGATCACTAAATAACTCAGAAATACAACTCAAACTGAGTCATCCCTAGCTACTTTATCAGTCCAAATTAAATATTAATATAATGTGCCCAGGATGGTGCAGTGAACAGAGAGATGAACTCTGGGCCAGGAAAACCTGGTGAAAAGTGTGACCTCTACTAAATATTGACTGTCTGACTGTGGGCAAGTTATTAAACCTCTCAGTGTTCTGGGTAGCCTAAGACTCTAAATTGCAGAGAAGGTGCTGATCTGCATCAATAGGGTTTTCTTTAATAGGGAATTCCCTAAATCAATGGAATTACAGTCCCAGGCCTTATACCATAACATGGACAAAGATAAAAAGGAAGGACTGGAGTTAAAGAAGCATTACTCTGATAGACAGCATATGGTAAGACTATTTCTAGCCTTGCTTTTCCTTCTGTATCGCAAATTCTAAAATGAATGATAACTCACCTACAAAGTTTCCATCTATTACTTCCTTCCTTACTTCCTCCTTACAACCTTCTTTCCTTCCTTCCTTTTCTCCTTTCCATTCTTCTTTTTTTCTTCCTTTCTCCCTTCCATTCTTCCTTATTTTTTTCTTTTTTCCCTTCCTTCCTTCTTTCCTTCAATCCTTGGTAGTCTTGCTATTTCTATTTACATTGTTGTAGTAATCATGTATATGTTGTTTATTTGGTTCTGCTCACTTCACTTTTCATCAGTTTTTCTTTCCTTCTGCCATTTTATTTGGTTTGAGGAATGGCTTATACAGATGAAAACACATTAAACGGTACATTATAAGAAAATGGTCTCAGACTTTGGAGTTTCTCTGGAAATATTTTTATAATGAAAATAAGGCATCACTCAAGATAAGTGTCAAAGAAACACCACTAAGGATTATATGTGCCTCCAGGGGTTCTGTCAAGGCCTCTTTGTGTGTTCTTTGTGTTCAAAGCTTTGAACATAATTCCATACAAACTGTACACAATCATTTTGAGTGTGAAGCTGCTAAATTAAATTCTTGTTCCTCACTTTTCACAGATGTCCAGAAAATAGGTTATCATGAGAGGTTTACAAGACCCCCCAAATTGTAAGGAAGTAGGAATGACCTTTCTATCATTCTGTCAAGGATGGGTTATTTTACCACTATACTACAAACAAAACAAAACACTTTAGCAGAGCAGAAAAGTAATATTTCATAAATGTGTGTGATCTGATTTTGTTTACTGTGGGGAAAAATACCAAAATGTTATTTATATGAGAAATATAATCAATACTGTCATAAGCATTTATTAAATGCTTAGTGTGTGTCAATTACTGTGCTAGGAATTGGAGATATACAAAACGTTTCTACTCTCAAAAAAGCTTGCATTCTATCAGAGAGAAACAGCATGTTCATAGATAAGTAAACGTAATATATGTACCGAATATCTACAAGGTAATTATAGTATTGTAGCACAAAAGGCCCTATATATGGGTGACACTTGAGTTCTATTAAGGACATTCTGGAAGGTCACAAGCACATTAAGCCAATTCAAAAGGGTAAACATAGTTATACACAATGTTCAAACTGTGTTCAAAAAGGCTGTTTTAGAGCCATAGTCCATCATAATTCTCGAGGATCACTTAAGCTACAAGCATACTTTCATATTGAGCCATTCTCCTTAAATACAATAGAGAATGTCTGAAGTTAGTAGAAAGAGGTGTAATGATAGGCATTTTCATTCACTACTGGCAAAGCTGTGATTTGGTTCAACTATTTTGAGAAGCAAATCGGAATTATTTCAGAAAAGATACTAATTTTATACCCTTTGACACAATAGATATAATGAGAAAATATCCTTTGTAGAATGTTTCCTGCCAGTGGTAGCTGATTCTACCCAAATTATTCCCAAACCTTTCTTTGTTACAAGGAAGTAATGGTGTTTCACTATGGAGACTATACACCAAGCAGGTTATTTGACAAGGAGAAACATTGTACAGAAAGGGTCATAGAAACATATTTGTTATTAAATGAAACTAAAAAAAATATGCTCGACTCTGAGGCAATGGTTGGATAAACTGGGGTTTATGAGTGTTCAATCACTAAAGGGACACTGCTAACCAAGTAAGTGCCTGACTTAATAAGGACCCACTGTTACAGGCAAATGCTCATTCTCAGTGGTGATGAGTTTTAGCCCCCTAGTGGATAAATGTGGGCACTACATTTGTTATAAAATAGCATAACCACCTAGTATCTATAGTTCTGGCATCAGAACTAGTCACTAGATCATTCAATAAAAAATAAAAGATAAAAATAAAATTGAGGCGACTCACTTTTTCAGGGTTGCGGTGAGGATCAAATAAAATATTTGTCAGCTCAGTGTTTGGTGCAGAGTGGGTGCTGAATACTTGTTTCCTTCCTCTTTGTAAAAAGGAAGAATTATCTAAGAAAACTGTGTAATGCATATGTGGGAGAAAGTTGATATCCTAAAATGGATGTATAAAAGCTATCATAAAGATATCACTTTGCCAGCTTACAGTTTTCAGAAGAACTGCCACATCCATATGGAAAAGAACGATTTGAGTCCTATATAGGAAATACCAGGATAACCTTCCAGTGGTGGCAAGTGCCAAAAGTAGAAAAATAAACAAACAAACAAAGACAAAAAGGTAACAAAAAGGGTCAAGGTACTTGATGTGGTACATGTTCTGGAATCAGAGGACAGATTGGAAAATAGATCCTGCTAGAATTGTCTCAACTTCACAATTTCTTGTTTTCACAGTTTTATCCTTTTTCTAATTCAGTATTGACTTTGATTTTTTTTCACTAACAAATGAGTTGCCTTAGTGTACACAGTTGGCTATTGACAAATAATTTTTGCACCAGAAGTAAATTTTTTCTTGCCCATTAAAATATAAATTCAATTATTGACGATTTGTTTATTGATCAGCTTGGTCCATAACTCCCAGTTATTTTCTCAAAGAAAGTATTCCTGTGCATGGCAGTGAAGTTTCTGTATAGTCCTCAGTCTCTCCTTTTTCCTATTCCTCAGTCATATTTTCCAGCACATTTTTCACTGTCCCCCCCTGTGCCCACCTTTGCATTAAAATTGTGAAGTATGAAACTGGAGGCAGCTAATGGTACAGTGGATAAAGGGCTGGGTCTGGAGTCAGGTAGAGCTGAGTTTAAATTAGCCCTTGGACACTGACTGACTGTGTGACTCTGGGCAAGTTATTTAACTTCTTTTTGTACCAGTTTCCTCAATTTTAAAATAGTAGCACCTATATCACAGTGTTATTGTGAAGATCAAATGAGGTAATATTATATTTTTTAAAGTCTTTAGCACAGTGACTGATACATAGTAAGTGCTATACAAATGTTTATTCTTTCCTGAATATATCCTCCTCTCCTCCTTGCCCCCTGACACATTGATTTAATTTGAAGAAATTTATTCAGTTCTTCATATAATTTTACTACCATCTCATTCTTTGCAATAGATGTCAGGACATAACCTCTAATTATTTACATGGTGGTATTTTGTTAAGTGCTTATGGCAAGCATTGCAAAGCATAATGAACAGAGATCCCATGGAATCACACTGCTTGTTTTCTTTGGACTCACGATACAATCCATGCCTCAAACTCCTTTATTTTTCTCTTTAAGAAGAATTTGTGGATCATTCTTCCATTTAAGTAAAACTTCCTTTGCCTTCTGGCATGATTTATAGAGAAAATATCAAGACAGATACATGTAAGTTCCTCTAGTATTACTTACAACTGTTCATACTATAGGAGGCATAATATGGGTAGCTAGGTGGTGCCTTAGGGCATAGAGTGCTGGGCCTGGCATAAGGAAGACTCATCTTCCTGAGTTCAAATCTGGCCTCAGACACTTACTATCTATGTGACCCTGGGCAAGTCACTTAACCCTGTTTGCCTCAGTTTCTCATCTGAAAAATGAACTGGAATTGGAACTAGCAAACCGTTCCAGTATCTTTGCCAAGAAAATCACAAATGGGGTCACAAAGAGTGAAACACAACTGAACAATGACAACAATAGTATACATGATAATCTACTTCTTGTTTCACTAAGTTGATCTTTGAAAACCAGATGTAGTCTATTTACAGGACTATAGATTCCTTAATTTTTCTGTTAAGGAAAGTAGATTAAACAGAAAGTTGAGTTAATTACTAAGGGAGGCAAGAGGACAGGAGTAATCACTAATAATTGTCTGTTCCTGTCAATCAAGTGCTAATTACTCTAAGCTCTGCCATAAATCTGATTGACAAAAGCAATAAAGTTCCAACAAGATGCATATTTCTCATTTTCAATAATTAGGCAATTACAGATAAATTTAATAGAGATGACTAGGGTCTTAGCAAAGACAATGAAAATATAGATGGAACAGCTAAAAAAGAAAAAGAGGTTGGAAGCCATTTCCCAAAGGAAATATAGTCAAACTAAATGAATGCTTTTCAAAGGAAGAATTACAAACTATTACCAATGCTTAAAATCACAGAAAATGCTATGTAAAATCAAGAAAATGCTATGTAAAACAACACTGAGGAATCCCTTCATACTCATTAAGCTTGATAAATGCCTTCAAGCTATTCAACATATATTTTAATATTCCACAGCATCAATGCCAAAGGCAGGCATAGGACAAGGCAATAAATGATTGAAGGTGAACATATTTGGAGAGAGTTGGGAAGACAGGTATTTTGTTTCAGTTCTTTGAAGCTGTGAATTATTCCAACTGCTCTAGAGACAATTTTGAATTATGCAGAAAAATTATTAAATTGTTTATGTCCATATGTTCTTTTACACAATAATTTCACTAGTGAGACAACTCACCAAGAATAAAGACGGTAACAAAAGAAAGTTCAAAAATGTTCTTAGTAGCATCTTTGTTGATTACAACTAACTAGAAACAAAACATTTGCAACGTATGACTAGAGTGGCTAAAGAAATTATACTATTGAATGTTTGACCACCAGAGGGCACTACTGACCAAATATCTCACCCATTTGATAACAAAATGTTCATAACCAGTGCTTATATATTCTAGCCACCCAGTGGTTAAAGGTGGGAACTTCACTTTGTATTTTTTTTAAGCATGGAATTATCTCTCTGCTTAAGAGAATTCTAAGAAAATTCCTTGAATTCAATAAATGTAACTATAATTGTGATTTTTAAAGAAGTTTTATTTTTGAAAATATTTTTCTTGTTTTGTATATGACTTAGTGGAAATTCTTTTCAACCTGAATTGCTATGCTTCATTAATCCTTTCTATTGTATGCTAATATTATATATTTTTTTCTAAAATGCCATAGTTTGCTTTTTTGTCTGTATTACTATGTATTTATATGTTGAAAGTTATTGCACAGTCATGTGCATTGTGATTATTATTTGAGCTAAAATAAGCCATATAGATATTCCTTAAAGCACTGATGTGAGTTATTTGAACTGAATTCTTATGAAAGAATCTTAAGAGCGCCTACTAACACTGAAGACAAAGTTAAGGACAGAGCTTTCCAATGTTGCTATAAATGACTCAATAAGGTAGGACAGTTGTGAAATATTTATTAAATATCACAGAGAGGCAAAAAAAAAGCCCTAAATATTTTTTAATCAGGGGTATAGTCTAGTGATATAAAGACCGGGGGACAGGTGAGTGGAGCATAGAGAGGGGGAATAGAAACTGACTTTTCACAAAAGAAAAAGAGAAAGAAATAAAAATCAATGGCTAATAAGGAAGCCTGTTGTGTTCTACATGCAGAACTAACACTCACAATAATCACATAATCAACATTGAATGAATGAATAAAACATAAGTCTGATTTGGTAATTCCATCTACTATTAGCACAAAATAAACAATCTCCAAATAAGTTCTCCTGAAACATTTATTAGTGAAATCCAATTTGTAATCTGAAAAGTCCTTGTATAGGAGCAGAACCTGAACTGTGTTTTAAAGGAATTGTACTTTGTAAAAATGAAAAAGAGTTTATTGAAAATATGGGGGACTAACTTGTGAAAAGACATGGATTTGTGAGATGGAATTATGTTTATGGGAAATAGCTTGCAGTCAAGTTCACCTAGAATGGAAAGTGCCTAAAGGAGAAAATATGGGGCAAATGGCTAGTAAGGTAGGTGGGAGCAAGATATCAAAAGCATTTATAGGTCAGGCTGAATTTTTTTTAAAAAATTTATTCTCTAATTGATGGACATCTACTTTGTTTCCAGATAGCTATCACAAAAATTTCAAATACTGGCCGTGTAACCTTGGGCAAGTTGCTTAACCCCAAGTGCCCTCCAAAAGGCAAAAAAAAAAAAAATTCAGCAAGTATTTTAGCATTAGACTAGAGTTCAAGAAAATTATTAGGAGGGGATAAATAGATGTAGGGTAACAATTTTCTTAGCAAAAAAAAAACTTTTTTTCTAAGAAGCTAAGGAGCTTGGGCATGCAAGTGATATAAAAATCTAAAGAGACAGGAGCAGCTGTGGACTAGTCATCGTAAATAATGTAACAGAATAAATTCTGAAGGAATAAAAGGATTGCTTTTTATTCCTTTTAGTTCAAATTGGATATGAGTTTGTAGTGAACCCAGTAGGCACAGTTGCTTGGCTTTCTCCAAGAATGTTCAGCAACACATAAATGGAAATAGAAGGAAAAAATGATGGATTTAACCTAGGGGAGGCATTTGGCAAGATGTGACTGGTGATGGAAATGAAAGAAGAAAGGATTCAGGGATAAGTGTGGTTAAACTGCTCAATCAGTTTGTGAAGGATTGGAAGGGAGAACAGAAAAGACTTATTTACTTCATTCTCTTTATCAATTCTTTTCCCTTCTGTTATAAACTTTTATTCTTTGATTCAAGATCTGACTATTCCTTTTATTAAAAATTTTTTAATTTGTTTTTTGCTTTTTTTTTGAGGGGGGAAGGTAGGGCAATTGGGGTAAAGCGACTTGCCCAAGGTCACATAGCTAGTTTTTGCACCTAGTGTCTGAGGCTGGATTTAAATCCAGGTCCTCCTGACTCCAGGGCCAGTGCTCCACTCACTGCACCACCTAGCCACCCCTATTTATTCCTTTGTGTTCCTCATGGAACTGAAGTTTCTAAGGAGAGTACCAAGTTTGAGTTCCCTCTTCTTTATTACTGTCTTACATATTTTCCTTTTTTTCTGTTGTACTTTACTGTTACTAGTATAAATTCATGAGGAAAGTAATTAGGATCTAAATATTAATGAAGGCAGAAATTTTCATGTGTCCCAAATCACATGACCCAATTTTATTACCTGTCCTCCCTATGATCATTTTCTCTCCCATTTGTTTCATAATATCCTTTAAGAGTGCATGTCTTTCTGCTCTTTGGATTTTTTTTTCTCTAGGAGCTCCAATTTCTCTTTTCTTGAGGTAGGATTCTGTCCATGAAGGTATAATAATCAGGAAGAGGGTTCTCCATGTATCTCCATCTCCCATTACAGTCTTCCTATCCAAACATAGATAGATAGATAGATAGATAGATAGATAGATAGATAGATAGATAGATAGATAGATGGATGGATAGATAGACATATAGATACATAGATAGATATGGATATATGCACATATTTATATATCAACATAGATGACATGTGTGTGTTTATACATATAAACATAGATACATGTGATGTGTGTGTGTGTAGAAAGAGTCTGTTTACTCCTACAGTTTCTGGTGGATGCACAATAATCTTGTGTTATTTAAATTTACTTTAAGTTTTAATGCTTTCTTCCTGGTTGCTTATAAAATTTGTTTTTTGTTACTGGTAGATTAAATGTAACCACTATATGTCTTAGAGTTTGAAGTATGCAGTTGGATTTGTTTTGTTTTGTATTGAGTTCAAATCAATGCATTTGCTGATATAAAAATTATGTGTCCTTTTAACATTATTACTTTTTGCTTCTCATCTTCCCTATTGTATTTCCAATTGGATATTCTCCTTTTGCTTCTTTGAAGCAATTCATCGCCACAAATTTAACTTTTTCTATTCTTATACCATCATAAGTACTGAAAAGTCATATACATACTTAGCACTAATCTCAACTCTGGGCCATATATGTTGAGTAGTTAATTTCTCCAAGTTAAATTTTATATATGATATCCCATATTTTTCAAGTTCTATTCTGAAAATTCCTGTGCCTTCCAAATGGATGTAACTCCTCAGGTTCTGGTATGATTATGAAGCTGCATTTTTGAATAGCATTACTGTCAAATAATATTTATTGAATAACTAAGTATAGCTCTGCCTTAGGTGTTATTCAAACACATGTAAAAAGCATAAGAAACAATCCATACCCCCATTCATCAATAATATTGCTGTTATTCTTTCCTTCTATTAATTTCCACACTCCCCATTTCCCCATCTATTGATTAGGGAAAGGAAGAGGATGCAGAGTAAAATCCAGCATGGCCTTTGAATTCATTGGTTGTTAATTTTGAAAGTCAAATATGGAAAGCAGCCAGTCCAGAAAACACTTGGGATGTTTTTGGAATCTCCTATGCATTGACTTTTCTCTTGTGTATTAATTATTCTTCAAATCTTTCTGGAAGAAAGGCAAAAATAAATCTTTGGAGCTTAAAATCAGAGAATTACAATGTGGGAGATGCAAAGGTTCTTCCTACCCAGCGGAACTCATTAACTTTTCTTCCATGAGGACTTAATTATCAAGCAGGGACTGCCTCCTATGGAGAATTTTATGGTAGTCAGCACTATTATATCTGATGAAGAATTTAAATTTAGAGACAACTGAGACTATATGTCTTTGGGGATAACTTCTAGCCATATGTGACAGTGAACTTTTAATGGGAGAGATCAGGTCATGGAGATATTGTGGCCAGAGACTTAGGGGTATTAATTTGCAGAAATGGGTATTAATCTACCCTCACATCTGGAGGGGTGGGAACACTAATTCTAGAGTCAGAAGTATGGAGGAGAGGTGAGGAAGGTACTTTGTATGATTTCCCTTTTGAATAAACAAGATTGTGGTGGATGGTGTAGATTTGATGCCCCATCTTTTTAAAATGAAAATTATGTAATAATTTCTAAGGGATGTATCTAGTTCATGAAATCCCCAGAAGATTTCAACTGGATTTCCCAGAAGTTTCTCTTTAGAAGAACTTCATTAAATAAAGAGTAAAAAGAAGCAAAACCCCCAAACAATAGTTTAACCAAAGTAATTCATCAGAATCAGTGGAAGAAAAAAACCTAGACTGTTGATATCAGTTCTTCTTTCACAGAAAATACAAGTATTTCAACACCTATAAGCATGTGTGTTTAACCATCCGACCTTTAAATTGCTTGCTTGATATATCTCTCCTTGCATTAATTAAAATATCTAATGTGTTACCAACTGGAACCTGGGTCCTGGGTCCCTCAAGAAAGAGATAGGTGCATGTGGTTCCTTAGAAGGTCTAGTTCTCTGCATCTCCTGATGCTGAACCTTCTATCTGCTAGGTATTAAAGCCATTGAGTAACTGGATAAACTGCTGAAGGTAAAACAGAAACCATTTGGTAAACCCCTATCAAGAATTTTAAAAGAAGTTTATTCATAGAATATAACTCAGAAATCTATATATAGATCAATCTGTGTATATCTATAAAGATTGATAGAGATATGGCAAACAGAGGTTAAGTGACTTGCCCAGGGTCACACAGATAGTGTCTGAGTCTGGATTTGTACTCAGGTCTTCTTGACCCCAGGCTGGCACTTGCTGTATCACTTAGCTGCACCTAGCTAGTGGCTGGATAACTACCTCGTGGGAAATATTATTCAGGTATTGCACTAGAGGTCTTCTGAGGCCCATTCCAACTCTGATATTCCATGATTCTGTCACTTTGACCAGTTTAAGTAATGTTAGGAGTGTGTATGTGTAGTTGTGTATGTGTGTGTTGGTGTAAACCCTCAGTCTACTGGAGTTCTATAGGAAAAGTATCTCCAAGTGTATCCTGCTGGGGTTAGATTTCATAAAAGTAAACCAAAGAAATACATTACAATGGAATTAACTTATCTAGACAAAATTGATTTGTCTCCATTCTTCCTTCCCACCTCACTGAAAGTATTTTCTCCTTATTCAAAATTTTAGAGCACTTTTATAGCTTTTTCTTTTTATTCTACCACTCCTTGCCTTGAATTATGCTTATATCCTAATATATGCACCCCAAGAATAATGGAAGCTCCTTGAGGACAGAGATTGTGCATGATTATCTGATCCTTGGATCTGCAGCACCTAAGAAGGTACAGAACACTTAGTGGGCACTTAATAAATTGTGTGTGTGGGGGGGGAGGCTTCTTTCACTCTGTCTATCATTATATCATAGTGTGGGAAAGTAGAGTTTTTTAGATAACCTGATAGGAAACTAGAGAGAAAAAATATGGCATTGTGTCAGAAGATTGTAAATCTCAAGGTCAGAAAGGATGAGATGCCAGGGATACTAGGATAGAATGAATCTAGAAAGGACAAGTGAGTCATTACATAAGAACTGGATGTCCCCTTCCAGTGACAGGATATTGAAGGGAAAAGCACTAACCTTCAGAAGTTTCATTTTGGGGGCTGCTTGGTGGTGCAGTGAATAGACCATTGGCCCTGGAGTCAGGAGGACCTGAGTCCAAATCTGGCCTCAGACACTTAACACAAAAACTAGCCGAGTGACCTTGGGCAAGTCACTTAACCCCAATTGCCCTCCCCCTCCAAAAAAAAAAAAAAGAAGAAGAAGTTTCAATTTGACCAGATCCCAAATCCTTGACCTACACCATGAGAGATGCCAAATCCTGAGTTCCTGAGAATTTATGCAAAGACTGGCCCTTGAATAATTTCAGTGAGTGGAGGGAAGGAGACAACTTGAAGCTGAAAATAAAAATTAAAGTACATTTAAAAAAGCAAACTGGCCCTTCTGGATGTGAGAGTTAAATTTCAACTGTAATCTGTTCTATATTGTCAAATCTCCTTTGTCCACTCTCAGGAGGAACAGCTGTGGGACACTGAAGGAACCACTGGGTTTAGAACAATTTACATAATCCCTGGGAACTTTCTGAGTCTTAGAGAGGTTTTGGGAGACCGGGTTAAAGTCATGCAGTGTATATTTTATTATGTACTATTTATTGCTCTTTTTATTGATTATAGCAAAAGAATAAAATAATTGCATACCTTAGTACAAGTTTTCTCTTTCTTTGGGACATGATTCTATGCCAAGTCACATAACTAGAGATTAATGAAATCCAACAAGTATAGGAAAGAGGCAGGGTCTTGCAGAACTGGGTACTCAAGAGCTAATTCAGTTTGTGACAAAATAATCCACATATCCAAGCAATGGAGTTGGTATGGTCACCCAGAGAGAGGCAGAGCTAGATGGGAAAAGATCATCTCTTTGAGATCCAGAGACCTTGGCATGTTCCCATTGCATCCAGATAGCAGATTGGAATCATAATGGAGAGAGTGAACGAGGCTTAAGCTCAGTTCTCACTGAAGAAGATCCACTTCGTACCTATGGTTCTTCTTGAACTGAAATGAACTAGACTGGACTGAACTGAATAAAATTCAATTCTGCACCATGTGAGCAGGCCCTATTTTAAATGTCACAAATATACAGGAAATGACATTATTACTGGATGAGATGGAAAATTGATAGGTTTCTAGAAACTAATATTTTTTGTAGAGCGTAGTTAGTAGTTCACTAGTCTGAAGAAGTTAATGTAGCTTCTATATATTCCTATCGTTGTTTGTCCTTCATTTTCTAGAGGACCAGTGATGTCACAATGTGATGGGTGATGACTCGCATGTGAATTGGATGTAAGTGAGGCAGAGTCACACACTCATTAGCCTCACTCTCTCTTCCAGAATCACTGAAGTTCCGTGGTAGGAGACAAGTCAAGATGACTAGCAATGGCCTAGGATGCACTGTAATATCTGACCAAGCTCTAAGATTGGGCATTGGAACACATTTTTCTCATCCATCCATTCCATCAGGGGAAGTCTTCACATGCTGGTGGTAGCCATTCTCCTAACACCCTATCACTTACCCTGAACCTAGTTTAGCCTATCTGTTTTACTGGGAAGTGACTGCTAAGCATTCTAGAGCTTCTTGGAGCCAGAGGTGAGAATTGGGTGATAGGTGGATGTCAAAGGTAGATGAGCACCCCAGAAAAGGGCAAGCCCTCACACCAGAGCTAATATTCCTCCCTGAGCACAACATAGATCCTTTGTCTGAAGCACACGATTCATTAAAGGGAGTTATTTAAAATAAAATAGGAAAAAATAGGCTGGAGTATATATTTTGCTTTGTTTTTATTTATTATAGAAGTCTATGGAAGAACAGAAAGATGACTGGGAAGAGTGATAGTAACACTTTAAAAGACAGAAAAAATTTTCATAAAGAAACTTTAAAAAAAGTAGGTCATAATCAGATTGTATTGGAATTTAAAGATCAGACTGAACAGTGCTAGCTGTATGAGTAGAGAGAAAGGATGTAATGATGTGAAAGTAAAATGGGCAATTCTTGCCAACTGAATGAACATGGAAGAGATGAACCAGTCAAGGATGACTTTGAAGTTGCAAATTAGTGTGATTAAACATATGGTCTCATGGGGTAGCTAGATGGAGTCAGACACAACACAAAAACTAGCCATGTGACCTTGGGCAAGTCACAACCCTAATTGCCCTACCTTCCCCCCTCTAAAAAGAAAAAAAAATGAAAATATGGTCTCATGATCCAATTAGAAATAAAAAGGTTTGAAGGAGATTAAGGTTGGGTTGGAGGTAGGGGAGACAGTAAGTTCTGTTTGGACATATTGAATGTTTAGATTCAGATAGGACATAAAAGAGAAAATGTCCAGAAGGCAGTTGGCAATGTGGAACTGGAATTCAAGAGAGATTAGGATATACAGGGGAGTCAAGCCTTGGATATACAGGTTGGTGAACTCCTTGCCCATTAAAAGATAATTATCAGGAATACAGCTTTAAGTTACAAAACATTTCCTCTAGACCAGTGGTGTTAAACTCCAATAGAAATTAATCCCTGCAGGCTGCACATTGACTTAGAGAAAAACCAATTAACATTATGCTGAATTGCCTGTTTATTTTCTTAGACATTTCTCAATTACATTTAATATGGTTTCTGCAGGTCTCAGGCCTTGAGTTTGACAAACGCTGATCTAAATGAACATTAATGGTGTGGGGGGATAGCTTGAAGAGACACAATTCCAGTCTGTTACGCCCTCTCTGAGGAGAGCAGAGTGGCCCACGTTCATGGCCCCAGTCTCTTGGACCCCTTGGATATTTCAGGAGTCAAAATTTCCCTTGGAAAAGAGTAGACAGCAGAGACTTTAAATATATGTCTCCTTTCAAGTTACATCTAGACAGACCTGTGTGGACACATGTAACCTACATGGGCAACACACACACACACACACACACACACACACACACTCCAAATGGTAATGTGTTGCTACCTACTCATGCCCACTGTGCATCTACTGCTTTTGGATAACCTTCATTTTAATTCTTCAAAAGCTATGGAATTCTACAATTTGCAGTCATATATAATCAGTGAGAATTTTCTTTCTTCTGCCCTTTCTTCCTTCCCTTCTTCCCCCACCCTATCATTCTCTCTTCCTCTTTCTCCTCTCCTTCCCTCTTTTCTTTCTTTTTTCTTTCCTTCCTTCTTCCTTCTTTTTCTGTCCTTCCTCTCTTCCTTTTTTCTTTCTTTCCTTCCTTCCTTCTGTCTGTTTTTCTTTTTCTTCTGACCTTCTTTCCTTCCTTCTTTTTCTTTCTTGGATGAGCTTTGTGATTTCATTGATATACAGAATTGTTATTAAATAACCTTCTGCTACCAAAAGAGACCAGTACCTGCTCCACAACTTAAAATCTAAGAGAGTTCCGCAGGACACTGAGAAGTTAAGGGACTTATCAAGGGTCACATAGCCAGTATGTATCAGAGAATCCAGGTCTTCCTGTCTTGGAGGTCAGCTTTCTATCCACTATATGATAGCTGACTCCCTCATTAGGAACATATTGTAATTTAAAAGATGAACTTTGCTTCAGGGAGAAGTTTTGGATTATTTAAAGCACAGTGCTGTTTCTCAGTGACAATCCTCTCTACTTTCTTGATCTGGTTCAATTCTGTTACCAGTTAATTGTCCGTTGGTAGGACAACTGAGTGCTGCAATTTAATAGCATCATCTTTTAGGGTTTTAAATAGCTCAGCTGAAGTTCCTTCACCTCCACTATCCTTATTGTTAGCAATGCTCTGTAAGGCCCACTTGACTTCATTCTCTAGGATGTCTGGCTCTAGATTAGTAACCACACCATCAGGGTTATTGGTGATGTTGAGATCTTTCCTGTATAGTTCCTTTGTATATTCTTGCAACATATTCTTAATCTCTTCTGCTTTTGTTAAATCCCTACCATTTTTGTCTTTTATCATGGTCATTTTTGCATGAAACTTTCCTTTGATATCTCTAATTTTCTTGAAGATTTCTTGTTTTTTTCCTATTCTATTGTTTCCTTCTGTTTCTTTACATTTCTTATTTAAGAAAGTCTTTTCTCTCCTTGCTATTCTCTGGAATTCTACATTCACTCAGGTATATCTTTCCCTTCCTCCCTTAGCTTTCACTTTCTTTCTTTCCTCAGATATTTGTAAAGCCTCATCAGACAGCCATTTTCCTTTTTTTTCCTTTAGAATTTTTTTGTTGCTGGCTCATTGTACAATATTGTGAACCTTATTCCATAGTTCTTCAGGCACTCTATCTATTGGATCTAATCCCTTAAATCTATTTATCACCATAAGGGATGTTATTTAGGTCATATTTATATAGTAATGATGGTTTTCCCTACTTTTTTCAGTATGCCTAAATTTTGCAATAAGAAGCTCATGATCTGATCCACAGTCAGGTTCAAGTCTTGTTTTAACTGACTATAATATGTCATCAAATTTGGAAAACAAAACAGTGACCACTGGATTGGAAAAGAGGAGTTTATCTCCCAATCCTGAAGAAGGATAATGCCAAGGAATGTTCAAATTACCAAACAACTGCACTCATTTCACACATCAACATGGTTATGCTTAAGATTCTACAAGCTAGGCTTCAACAATATGTGAAATTTTTTGAAGAGGGAGACGGACTAGAGACCAAATCGCCAACATTCACTGGATTATGGAAAAAGCAAGGGAGCTATAGAAAAATGTCTACTTCTGCTTCATTGACTAAAGACTTTGTGTCAATCACAACAAAATGTGGCAAGTCTTCAAAGAGATGGAAGTACCAAACCATCTACTTGTCTCCTGAGGAACCTGTATGTGGGTCAAGAAGCAATAGTTAGTACCAAACACAGAGAGGCTGGTTGGTTTAAGATTGGAAAAGGAGAACAACGAGTCTGTATATTGCCACATTTATTTAACTTATATGCAAAGTACATCATGCAAATGACATGCCAAATGAATCAAAAGTTAGAATTATGGTTGCTGGAGAAATATCAACAATCTCAGATATGCAGATGATGCCACTGTGATGGAAGAAAGCAAAGCCTCTTGATGAGGGTGAAAGAGGAGAGTGTAAAACCTGGCTTGAAGCTTAGCATCAAAACCAAAAAAAAAAAAACCTAAGATCTTGGCAACTTGTTCCATCACTTCCTGGCAAATAGAGGGAGAAGAAATGGAAGCAGTATGAGATTTTATATTCTTGGGCTCAATGATTACTGCAGATGGAGACTGCAGCCATGAAATTAAAAGATACTTGCTCCTTGGAAGGAAAACTATGGCAAATCTGGATAGCATACTAAAATGCAGACATCACATTGCCAACAAAGGTCCATATGGTCAAAGCTATGGTTCTTCCAGTAACAATCTATAGCTGTGAAAGTTAGACTATATGGAAAGTTGAGAGCCACAGAATTGATGTTTTCAAATTGTGCTCGAGGAAACTTTTGAAAGTCCCTTGGACAGCAAGGAGATCAAATCAGTCAATACTTAAATCAGGCTATTCACTGAAGCTTAAATACTTTTGCCACAGAGGATGAGACTCATTGAAAAAGATGCTGATCTTTGGAAAAGACTAAAAGGAAGAATGGGGTAATCATGGCAGAGGATGTAGTGGACAGATAGTATGGAAACAATGAACATAAACTTGGACAGACCTTGAGAGACAGTGGAAAATATAAGGGCCTGGCATGTTATGGATGACAAAGAATTGGACATGACTGAATGAACAACAACAAAAGACAATTGACCTGACCATTTGTGATCTCAACTGCTAAACTTAATGACCTTTTCTCAGGCCTTTTCCTTCTTAACCTCTTAATATCTTTTTCCACCTTTGACTATCCTCTCTTCCTATAAGTTCTATGTTTCCTTTGCTTCCAAGGCACTGTTCTTTTCTGTCTACATTGCCTTTTGTTGCAGTAGTTTCAGTTATTCTAGTAGATTTTCTCTTCAAATCAGTCATGTTTTTAGTCATTATGAAGGAATGTAATTTCACTTTAAAAAATAAAGTCAATACAAAATTGGGACAATTAAAATAAATTTTGAAAATTTCAAATTATTATAAGTTCTTGTATTATCTTAATTATTAAAGTAGTATTTTTTAAAATTAGTTTGCTATTATATACTTACCAAAATGAAATTGAGAAAGTAACAGATGTTCTGGTCCTTTTTACTTCTATACAAAGATTAACTTCAAGTTTATACATTTCATGTTCAAATGCTGCAATCAGCACAATACAACTCATTTGTAACATAAGCCTATAGTTGCTGTTAGTGATGGCAGTAAATCACACCCATTTCAAGATTCTATATATGCCGACACAAATTTGCACTTGTGCATACTATATTTAAAAATTGCCACATTCACTTTTAGTTGAAATGAAGTCATATTATTATAATCATTTTTCTTAGTGTCAATTTGAATTTTCTTTTCATGTGTAAAAGTGAATGTATTTAACACAAATGTACTAAAATTTTTGCAGTAATTTTGGCCATTGTTTCTTGCCAAACCCCATCTGCAACTCATAGTTTATGATCTTCAGCAGGTAGAAACATACACTAAATAAATGATGGGAAAAACAGGTAGATAGACAGATAGATACATACATACATACATAGAAACAAAGATGGATACATAGATAGATCGATATACACACATATATGTATGTGTTTGCACATATACACATATGTATATATTTATATAACACACATACATATTACATATGTATATATGTATTTGTAGCCATAAAATACCTAATCTGGACCAATATATATTGTGGATGCACACATGCATGCATATAGCACACACGTAGTGTGTATATGCATATGGTGTTTGTACCTGTGCTCATGTGTTATACATGTGTGTGTTGTGTACGTAAATACATGCCTGCATGCCCATATAATTGATCCAGAAGTGAGATTTCATTGGTATATAGAAGGAAACTTCCTCTCCTGTGGCAAAGAGATCTGCCATGATTTTTCCAGGGCCAAACCACCAGGATGGATTAGAAGTAAAGCTTTAATCCAGGTCTTCCTAATCCTGAGATCAACTCTCTACCTACTACATCACATGACCTTTCATTGAAGAGTCTCTATAATAATACACACTTAAAATACATGTATTACATTATGGGCCATACATCAGATGGGACCAGCAATATAAATGTCACAGGGTGACAGAACAATAGAGCTGGAAAGAATTTTAGAGGCCTAGTCTAAAGCACTCAAGAACAAGAATCCTTTCTACAACACAATTCCCAAGGATTCATCCTGCCTTTGAGGGGAAACCCATAACCACTCAAGGCAGCCTATTTATTCCCCTTTTGAACAGTTCCAATTATTAGTCAGTTTCTGTTTACTTTAAGTCAAAATTTGCCTCCTACTACTAATTATCCCCCAGGGACAAACATAACAAAGCTAGTTCCTGTTCCATGTGATAGCTCTTCAGATATTTGAAGGGAGTTATCAAGCTTCCCCACCTTCCCATACTCATCCCCAAGTCAAGGTAAAAATTTTTCTAGTTCTAACAACTGATACTAATCTGGATCTCTAGGCACCATGCCATCCTTGTTAGTCTCCTTTGGATGGTCTTCTTCCTAAAATCTAATGCCCAGAACTCAGTACAATACTCAAGAAATGATATGACAATGGCCGATTTCAATAAAACTCTCTTCCCTAGTCCTGGATACTATGCTTTCCTTAATGTGGTTTAAGATGCTATCTTCAGGGGAGGCTAGATGGCACAGTGAATAGAGTACCAGCCCTGGAGTCAGGAGGACCTGAATTCAAATCTGGCCTCAGACACTTAACACTTACTAGCCATATGACCTTGCGCAAGTCACTTAATCCCAATTGCCCTGTATTCACCCCACAACTCCAAAAAGCAAAAAAAAAAAAAAAAAAGATGCTATCTGTATCCAAAGGAAGAAATGATAGAGGTATATATAGAATGATTTTACATATATTCATAGTTGTATCTAATGGTATGCATCTGGGGGAGAAGAAAAAAAAGAAAAAATAATAAATTTATTACATGTTTTAGAGGAATGGCAAGTTATGCATAATAGATTTGCAGTTTCATGCACAATCATCTTTTTATTATTCAACTATGCTATGGAAATGCTAGTTTTTATTTCATAAATTAAAAAGAAAAGAAGTAAAAATTTTAAAAAGAATTCATTAGATAGAACTTCCAAGGGCATAGCCAAGATTGTAGAGTAGAGGAAGCATTCAGTCAACCTCTCCCAACATTTCCCCCCAAACAACTTTAAAAAGATGATTCAAATCAAAGTCCCAAGAGGCAGAACCAACAAAAAGTCAGGGTGAGACATTCTTCCAGTCCAAGACAACTTAGGAGGTTGTAAGGGAGGGTTTATGACATAGAGGTGGAGGATAGCCTAGAACCAAGGTATCACTTGTGATCCCAAGGGAATAAGGGCCCCAAGGAGCAGTATTAATTGCAGTATCAAGAGATTAGCAGCCCTTCCTGGGTAAGGACCAAAGTACAGACCAGGAGAGCGGTGCCCATATCTCTGCCCAGATCACACCACCTTAGAAACATCAAAAACTTCAACACCCCAAGAACTAGTTCTGAAAACTGTAGTGCAAAAAAACCCCTAAAGCCAGGGACAACACCCCTCTATACCCCCATGTCAGGTACAGAGCTCAACTTTAACACAAATTCAAAATCAAGAAATGGACTAGAAAAAGAAGCAAACAACAATAACAGATCATGAACATAAAAATCTGCTATAGTGACAGGAAGACCGAGACACAAACCCAGAAGATAATGGAGTCAAAACAGTTACAAGCAAAATTTCAAGGGAAAAAAAATGTGAATTAGACACAGGCCAACAGAAATTCCTGGAAGAGCTAAGTAATTTTAAAAATCAAATAAGAGGGGCGGCCAGGTAGCACAGCAAGTAAGAGCACCGGCTCCAGTGTCGGGATGACCTGGAGATCGAATCCTGGGCTCAGACACTTAGCACCCACTCAGAAACACCTGGCCGTGTAACCTTGAGCAAGTTACTTAACCCCAATTGCTTAAAAAAAATCAAGAGTAGTAAAGGAAAAATCAGTTAAATAAATGAGAGCAAGGGAAGAAAATTATGAAAAGATAATAGCTTAGCAAGAGAGGAATGACCAAACATAGATAACAAGAAGTAAAAATGGAGAATGGCTGAACAAGTTGTGATATATTCTTATGATCGAATATTATTGTGCTATAAGAAATGAGCAATATGGTTTAAGAAAACCTGGGAAGGAAAACACTGTACACAGTAACAGTAATATTGTAATGATGATCAACTGTGAAAGACTAAGCACTCTGACCAAGACAATGACCCAAGACAGTTCCAATGGACCCACCATGAAAAATGCTTATTAACATTTAGAGAGAGAAATGATGAACTCTGAAGATTTTTAACCATATTGCTCATTTCTTATAGCACAATAATATTCTATCATAAGAATATATCACAACTTGTTCAGCCATTCTCCAATTGATGGGAATTTCCTCAATTTCCAATTCTTTGCCACCACAAAAGTGCTGCTATAAATACATACATTCACATACATATTTATGTATATTTACAAACAGATCCTTTACCTTTTCTTTGGTTGCATTGGTATAGAGACCTAGTACTGGTATTGCTGGGTCAAAGGGTATGCACAATTCAATAGTCTTTTGGGCATACTTACAAATTTTCCTCCAAAATGGTTGGACTAGTTCACAACTCCACCAACAATGCATTACTATTCTGATTTTTCTGCACCTTGTCAAGCATTTATCATTTTCTTTTTGTGCCATGCTAAACAATCTGAGAGGTGTGAGGTGGTATCTCAGAGTTGTTTTCATTTGTATTTCTCTAATCAGTAGTTTTTAGAGCATTTTTCATATGATTATTGATAGCTTTGATTTCTTCTTCTGAAAACTGCCTGTTCATATCCTTTGACCATTTATCAATTGAGGAAATGGCTCATGTTTTTCTAAATTTGACTTAGTTCTCTATATGTTTGAGAAGTGACGTCTTTATCAGAAAAACATACTGTACATTTTTCTCAGTTTTGTGTTTTCATTCTAATTTTGACTGCATCAGTTTAGTTTGTGCAAAAACTTTTTAAAATTTCATGTAATCCAAATTCTTTGTGTGTGTGTATGTATGTATGGAAACATGTTTGGCATAACTTCATGTGTATAATCAATATTATGTGTGAGAGAAATTACTGTTTTTCATTATGTTAAAAGTTTTTTCTGGTTTCCATGTAATAATATTAACTCCTTTTAAGTTTACAGACAACTAAGGCACCAGATAATTTTCCAATGAACTGCTATCTTGCCATGCCTTCTTCATCTTGCACTAAAGAAGTTGACTTTTTTAAATCCAACTACAAGTTTTTAAACTTATCCCTGTTAAGTTCCATACATTATTAGGTTTGACCCAACATCTAGGGCTGTCAGGATCTTTTTGGATACTTCATTCTCATTTCTAGCTTTGTGTCATCTTCAAATTTGGTGATCAGGCCTTCTTCAATGACATTGATGAAAACTCTAATCTGTAGAGCTCTCAATTAGAGACTATGATTGAGTCTAATCTCTAATTGAGACTCTAATTAGAGACAGCTGATTAACTGGTAATTGATTAATTATCCAGTTATTAAATAATTAATAATAAAAAAAACCTGGAGTAAGAAAAACTCATCATTCTGAGTTCAAATTTAGCTTCAGATACTTACAAACTGTGTAACTATGAGCAAGTCATTTGCCCATTTGCCTCAGTTTCCTTATCTATAAAAAGATTTGGGGAAGGAAATGGCAAACTACTCGAGTATCTCTGACAAGAAAACCCAAAATGAGGTAACAAAGAGTCAGACAAGACTAAAAAACAACTGAACAACAATTACAGACTACATGCCAAGATGGCATTGGACCATTAATGACTACTTCTTGGATCCAAGCCATTGACCTTACTATCATATGTTCCATATCACTCCATCTTGTTGATAAAGAATATTATGAAACTTTATCAAATACTTTGCTAAAATCTCAGTAGACTATATTTGTACCATTCACTAAATATACTATTTTATTAATGTTGAAAAAAAAGAGAGAAATGGAGTTCATCTGGCATGACCTGTCTTTGATGAAGCCATGTTGTATTTTTGTGACTATTTCTTCCTTTTTTAATAAATATTCTACATTTATGCCAAAAATAAAAGTCCAGCTTGTAGATTTATAGTTTTCAAATGCTGCCTTTCCCAGTCCCATGACACCTTGCTAACTTTTCAGGGTCCTTCAGTAATCACTCAGAGCAGCTCAGTAATCAGATTGCCCAGTTCTTTGCACCCCTATTTGCCAATTCATCTATCCCCAGTGAATAATAGATTGAGTGGGGGAAAAAAAATTAAATTGGTTATTTTGAGGCATATGGATCACAGCTTTTAAAATATTTAATGAAATTTTTTACTTTGTAAAAAGAATTATGCATATTTTAAGCATACTTTTAGGCAGCACATTTTAAGTAGCCTAAGTGAGTGTCATATAAAAATTTTGCCCCCATATTAATAATTGACTCTGTAAGATATTAGGCAAATATTCATTATTCATTCTTGACTTGGTAGAAAGTTTTAATATATTTTATTAGTATTTTTTAAAATAACTACAATACATAGGCCAAAAATGAAACATTAAACCAAAAAAGGGATTTTTTTTTGGAGGGGTGCAAACAAATTTTAACAATTTAAATTTTACAGAGAACATCCTACATATAATGGAATTTTGCTACGCCAACATCATGTAATTTTAAAATGTCAGAGCTACAAGGGGCCTTGGAAGCTATTGAGTTCTACTGTTTCATTTAATAGACAAAAAAAATTGAGATTCAGAAAAGTTAAGTGGCTTACCTAAGACCACAGAGGGAGTAAATAGCAATTTTGCTGTCTCACAGGCCAATGTTCTGTCCATTATACCAGTTAGTGAGATAAAATGAAATTTGGTATAGATTATATCCATCTTTGATGCTACACAAGGGTAATTAGTTATCACCCATAAGACTCCATTATAAAGTAGTTTCAATATTAAGGTTCTCCTCTGACTTAGTCCCTGAGGATAGTGTTATATTGAAGGTAGATCCAATGTATTTATTTCTTAACTTTAAGTTTGAATGGGGGTTGGGGAGCCTCAAAGAAGTAAACGGCAAAGTCTGCCAGTTTTGTTTTCTTGCGAGAGTATTCTTTTCCCTGTCCCAATCATTCCACATGTATCCTGTGAGATAAGAGCTCTGATATAAGTTTCAAATGCAGGAATGTATTTGGGATATTGGATATATATCCTAAGAATTTCAAAGGCAAACTATATGCCAAAACATTTATGAGAGAACATATTTATGATAGCAAAAAGTGAAAACAAAATGGGTACCCTACTGTTTGGGGAATGGTTGAACAAATTATGGTACATGACTTTAATGGAATAATCTGGTTCCATAAGAAACCATGGATATTCAGAGAAAGATAGGACCTACATATGATATGTGCTTAACAAATACTTTTTGAATTGGATTGAACTCATATGAGTTGATACAGATCAGATAAAGAACCAGAGGAATAAAATGTCTAACTACAGTCATGTAAATAAAACAGCCCTAGTCAAATTCAGTTAGACAATAAACATTATTGGTTCCAGATGACTTGTTTTTGTATAACTGGTTTTCTTTGTTATCACATAGGGTTCCTTGAAGGGGGAAAGGAAGGGCATGTACTTTAGAAATTATGTAATACATATATAAGGTGGTTGTTGTTTTTTAGTTTTGATGGGCCACGATGAGCAAGTACAGAGTAAAGACACAAATTCAGACATGGTCAATGTGTTGACTTATTTTTTTTTGTTTTTTGCTTTTTGGAGGGCAATTGGGGTTAAGTGACTTGCCCAAATCGGCTAGTTTTTGTGTTAAGTATCTGAAGCTGGATCTGAACCCAGGTTCTCCTGACTCCAGGGCCCTGTGTTGATTTATTTTTGCAAAATTATACTTTTTTTCTACAAAGAAGTGCTTCAACTGGGGGCTCTGTGAGTTAGTTGGCAGTAACTTAAATTTTAAAAATCAGTGTAACATTTCAAAAATACACAGGAAAAAGTGTGTTCCCTTTTGAGAGAAAGGAACACAAATGGAACAATTTTGCTATTCTACCTTATTAAACTTGTCAAAAATTACACCAAAAAAAAAGTCTAGGAGTGGCTAGGTGGCACAGCGAATAGAACGCCAGCCTTGGTGTCAAGAGGACCTGAGTTCAAATGCAACCTCAGATACTTAACACTAACTAGCCCTGTGATCTTGGGCAAGTCACGTAATCCCAATTGCTCTTTCTCCCCTCCAAAAAAAAAAGTCGTTGACATTGCTTTTAGTCCCTCTTACTGAAATTTTAGATCTGGAAGGAAAACTATAATGCAAGACTGAACATTTGGATCTTAATCCCAATTCTGTTAATTTGCAGGGTGACTGTAGGCAAGTGATTCCTTTACTTATTCAATTTCTCAATAAAATGAGATTGGATTAAATGATTCCTAAAGTTTCTTCTAGCACTAATACTGGATTATTTGTTTATAACATTTAAGGCAAAGATATCTTAAAATAAACTTTCATAATATCCAAATACTAGTGATTCTAGTGAACTATAGGGTTTTTTTTTAACCTATAGAAGTGAGTCATTTTTACACTCAAGTCTCTCTGTAATTGAATATGTGGGATATTTCCTGGGATAAAATTATAATGGTAACCAAATATCTATTTAATTTGCCTTTTTTGCCACCTACTGGTGATTCCCATAAAAAGCAACCTTAAAAGGATTTCTAAAACATTTATATGCTCATTCTGCAAATGTTTGCTGAGCACTTGATAAGTTTTCTACATTTAAACTATACTTCACAGGTCTCAGGTTTCAGATAAAGTCTAGGGGCTTAAGCCTTTGATATATGAGTCACAAAACCTCTTATAATTAAAATTGTTGATTAAATGCCGATATAATGGGCATCTCTCTTGGGTATCACAAAGTATTTCAATGCTTCTAAATTTGTGATTTCATCAGTGTGGATACTCCTTCTATTCCCATAGATTGCTGTCCCTCACACCTTAAGACAGGCTTGATGAGTTGCTGGTGCCAAAAAAAAAATCAGCACTTAATGATGTTGGGAGTAGAACCCATTATTAACAATCTTCTGCTAATGCACTTCTCCAAACTTAGTAGTGCTAGCTCTCAAAAAAACAGACGTACCTATCCAGGCTTAAGGTCAAACTCTTACCTAGTTTGACAGGACCTGTCCAAGCTTATGCTGAAATAGCACAGCCTTTAAGAACTCAAGAATTGTGGGATTGAAGAGGGGGAATTGTCCTAATTTTTAAGGGGAGAGGGAGTAAGAAGATAGAATTGGCATTCTATAGTCAATATAACTGACTTCATTTCCTAGCAAAATTCTAGAACACATTATTGGTTTTTGTACATTTCAAGGGTTAAAGAAATCACACAGGAGAGCAGCTAGGTGGCACAGTGAATAGAGAACTGGCCCTGGAGTCAAAAGGACCTGGGTTCGGATCAGGCCTTCAGGCCTTCTCATTCTAACAGTAATAGCATGACATTTACTTTTCAGAATGAGCTTAAAACTTGTGCCATTCATTATAGTAGAAAAGGATGAAACCAGAAACCAAAAAACAAGCATTTAAAAAGACAAAGGTTGGCATTGTACAAAATATTGTTTTATTTCATATGGAGAATCGTCATTAATAGCACAGTAGGATCGGAAATGATTACAAAAGATAGAGAAAATTATGAGAATCTCGGCATCCAATAGGAACCAAAACCCTGAGCTTAAGTTTGGCCAGGATGTCTGAAACATGACACTGTTCCCTCAGAAGTTCAGAAACAGATTTTTCCTGGACTTCTAAAATATTAACTGTGATCTAGAAAGTGGGAGTGGTGTGTGTGTGTGTGTGTATTTATCTCAAAGGAGAAGCTAAATTGCACCCAAACTAAAAGTTAATGACTTCTGCAATTGTTGAGAAAAATAAAAGACCAAGGTTTCTAAAGTTCTTAAAGCTGAAGTCAGGGACACTTGTTGTAAATAACATGTTTTTAATTAGCAAGCACACAAGCAAATAGTTAATAGATCAGATAAGGGTGCCAGATATTTTGTTATGCTTTAACTTTCTTTTTATTACAAGGAGCTTGTTAGCTGAAAGCACAATGATGCCAAATCAGTAACAATGCCAAAGTCATGTGTGCCAGTAGATCTTCATTCTGTTCAATGGATACAGACTAAACTCATAACTCTGGTCTTGAAAATTCATGCCCATGACCACAATAAAAGTGATCCAGGGAATTGAGGATGGATGAACAGAATAAATGCAGCACCACTCCAGAAAATACTCAAGTGACTAATTTACTAATTTGTAGGTTAACAGTATTATCTCTGAATAAAAGGGAAAGCATGATTACTGTTAGTATAGTCATTTAAACACTTAAATCCTATGAATACTAGATCTTACTTCAGCAATTATATCTTTTGCTGAGAATAGAAGGGTTCAGGGAGCTATGAAAAATAGAGAGGTTCTATTATAACTCTTATACTAACAAATGATAAATCAGAATGGGAAAAGAAAACCTTTAATCTGACACGGATTAAATTGCTCTCCACTGATTAAAAATGAGCTTGAATCAATCTTTGTATACATCTTCAGTTTTTATAATAAATCTACATGTTAAGCAGTTAAAAAAAAAATGTCAAACACATTTAAGGACAAAACCCATTTGTTCCAAAAACCCAAAAGCTAATCCATCAATTCTTGGAATGGAATTAACTTCCCTTCACTTCTACTTTATACAATGTCTGACCAATCCTAAAACTCAAGGACCGACCACTGGCATATTCATGTACCATCTCACTGTATCAAACCTTAAAAGCACCACAAGAAAATTTTTAGGTGAAAAACCATCAAACCAAAGAACAATAAGAACACGAATCACAGTGTTTCACCCTAAATATCAACAAACTCACAATAAATCCCAATGAAATTTAAATCATTTTCTGTTGGGGAAAGGTAGGAGAAGGTAGAGAGAAGAGAGATCTGGGAAAGAAAGGGGGTGGCAAGGAGAGTAGTGGTGGGGACAAGAGCTGTAGCTTTTTCATTTTTATTAAAGCAGGCCTGAGTGGTGTCTCTGGTTTAGCACAGCAAAGATACTGACTTCCTTCCTGTATGGATTCTCCAACTTGATACCAAACGATTTTTCATCCTGGTATTTTTGCCACGGATTTTAAGAGGTCTCTCTTCTCTGTGCAGCTTCATATGTTGACTGAGGTGAGAGCTCTGGCTAAAGCATCTACCACATTCAATACACTGATAGGGCTTCTCTCCTGTGTGGGTTCTCTGATGCTGGATAAGATGGGAACTCTGACTGAAACATCTACCACATTCATCACACTGATAGGGCTTTTCTCCAGTGTGAATTCTCTGATGTTGAATGAGATTTGAGCTCTGTTTAAATCCTTCCCCACACTCAGTACATTTATAGGGTTTCTCTCCAGTATGGACTCGTCGGTGCTGAATGAGGTTGGAGCTCTGAAAGAAGCTTTTTCCACAATCAGCACATTTATAGGATTTCTCTCCAGTGTGGATTTTTAAGTGCTGAAAGAGAGTTGAACTCTGACTGAAACTTTTCTCACAATGAGTACATTTATAGGGTCTCTCCTCTAGGCTGTTTCTAAATCTACTAAAACCTGTGTCATATAGGGAAGCCATTCCCCATCTCTTCCGCTGCCGTGCTGTCTTACACGGATTCTCAAAGGTTTTTCCTTGGCTTGTGCTTCGGGAAATATTTCCTTTGGCTCTTCCTAACTGCATCCTGGAGAGTTTAAAAATAGTCCTGCTGACTACTTTCTATTGTTTTCCTCTTTGATCCAATGTTGTTTCACTTTCTTTGTAGGAGAAGAAATCACATAATTTTCTGAAGGAAAAAATATGCAGTTATTAGTTAATTTCTCTGCCAAAAAAAAAATAAAGAAAACTAACCAGTAGTGATTTTTCTTTAAGAATTCCACGGCGTAGGCCAATACCACTTCATTGCCCAACTAGAAAATCAAAACCTGTCTACAATAAAAGAAAAATACATTAGACCACAACAAGTGCAAAGACAAGTAAGTGAAAAACTTTTGTGAATTCTATACTCCCTGCTAGTAGACAGAGTCCTAGAAACTAAAATCTTAAAGAAGACCACCATATCAAAATCCTAATTGCATCTGTAGGAGTTTTTTTTCCTACTCTGACAACATGGGCACTTGTAAATGGTGAAAAGTGGGAAGGAAAATAAATCTATAGATGGAGCTGTGAATTGGTCTAAATAATCTGGAAAACAATTTGGAATTGTACTCAAAAAATCACCAAGCTGTACACACCCTTTTACACAGAAATACTGCTTAACTAGGTCTAGATCACAAAAGAAGTCAAAGTCAGTGAAATGAGTATAAAAATATTTATAGTAGCATTTTTTTTTTGTTTATGTGAGCAAAGGATTGGAAACAAGTTGAGTGCCCACTAACTGGGAACTAGCTAAAGAAACTGTGGTATGTTAAAATGTAATGGAATATTATTGTGCCATAAGAAATGCCCAATATATATAGAGTGAACAGAGCCAGGACAATTTACACAATGTCAAAAATAATATAATGATTTTGAAAAGCATTAGAATACACATCAGTGCAGTGACCAATGATGACATCCAAACACCAATAATAAGGTAAGTATCTATTCTTAATATAGGTGATAGCCTAGAGGTACACAATGAGACAAAGGTTTTTTAGCATGGTCAGTTTATTTTGTTTGACTATACTCATCATTTATTTTTAGAAGGGCTGTAAAATGGCTTCTTTCTGGGAAAGAGAAATTACTTAGCAGGAAGAGGTGTAGAGTTTTAAAAGTTTAAGTAAAATTTTAAGAGTACAAAGGGTATCCAGAAGGAGACAAAAGCATGCTACAGACTGTCAAAAAAATTAAAAAGAAATAATACAGAAATACTGTTTCATATACAATTTGCTTTTTTATTCTTTTTTGTTTATTGTAATGTTTGTGTTAATGACCAAGTTCAAAATAAAAAAATAACTTTACAAAAGGAAATAAGGAATAAAATTCAAATTAAGCTATGCCAAATAAATGGAATAGTAAAATGTGAAGAAACACTGAAAGAGGAACACCTCTAATTTCTTTTTTTTTTTTTTGTCTTTTGGAGGGCAATTGGGGTTAAGTAACTTGGCCAATCAAGGTTACATGGCTAGTTTTTTTGTGTGGGTGTTAAGAGTCTGAGGCTGGAACTAAACTCTGGTCCTCCTGACTCCAGGCCTGCGCTTTACTCACTGCGCCACCTAGCCGCCCCTACACCTCTAATTTCTTAATGTGAATAGACTATTCTAAAAATGTAATTAAGTTTAAGGAATAGGCAAAAAAAAGTATATTTGAAATTTGCCAGTACTCATACATGTGGTAATAAATGAGTGTACAATATTTACTTATCCCTAAGTGATTCTGACCTAGGGTTTAGGTTTTTTCTTCACCTGGTGGAATAAATGCAACAATGTATTAGATTAAGAGAGATTCATGATATTTTCTCTTTGTACACCTCAACAATCCCAACCTTGTAAATCTAAATTATCAATTACATTAGTATGCTTAAAAATAAGAGTTTCACTCTAGAAATATTCAATAATCATTAGAAGTTTTTTTTTTTTTCTGGGTAAGACAAGATCACAAGGAAAAGAAATACCTCTTCAAAAAGAAAACAAAAAACCCACTGCAGTAAGATAGCTTTCTAGGGGGAATGAAGGAATTATTCAAAGAATTCTTTGCTCTTTAATGGAATACTGAGTAGGAAACATTCAATGAGAACAAATAAGAAAAAAAAAGATTGATTTTAACAGGAGGGAGATGGTGGTGATGATATATGGTCATATGAAATTTAAAGGTTAAAATCAGATCAAAGTTTTAAAATGAATCTGAAGTTTATAACTTTTATTTTATATTTTTCAAAAAAGTCCTGAAACTGTTCAAAACAGTAGCCTTTATAACCATAGCCAATGGTGAGATTACATTAAAGTTATTACTTACTTCATGTGAAATAAAATTGCTGGTCTTCTTCCTCTTGTATAGCATAACCTTCATACAGGTCTAGACTACGAACTGAGAAGTATCCTGGGTCAGTCCAAACAAAAGAGCACTGGGGGGGGAATGAAATCATACATTACTCACTTCAGTCTCTAGATGCAAAAGTCCAATGACAACTTACCCTACCCATTATCATTATCTTTTTAAAAACGTGAGAGGCCTAGGTGTACACCGTCCTCCCCCAGGAGCGCTGCCCTGAGAATCCCTGGCCTCCTCCAAAGCTCATCTCAGCTACTACTTCTTATTAGCTCTTCCTAGTCTCCCCAGTTGTGAGTGCATCTCTGTTCTCAAATAATCACATATGTACTTTTTTTTATTGGAATAGAGTGAACCCGTCTCAAGGACAGGTTCTTATGCTGTCATGTAACATTATTATCAATGCAATTCAACATGCATTTAAAGTACCTACTATGTACTAGGCACCAGGAATACAAAGAAGGAAAATGACAGATGCTAACTTAAAAGGTTTACAATCTCCTCAGAGAGAATGGAACTAATAGAAATTGAATATAATAAAGTTGGACTGTCATAAGGGAGAAATGCTGAGAGAGAGAAGTTTGAGGCAGTAAGAGATTTCCTTCCTCTGTGGAATATCAAGGAAGGCTTCATGGAAGAGGTGACCAGAGTAAGATCTGGACAGTAGGAACAACCTATAGCAGAGGTGGGGAACCTGTGGCCTCAAGGCCACATGTGGCCCTCTAGGTCCTCAAGTGCAGCCTTTTGACTGAATCCAAGCTTCATAGAACTAATCTCTTTAATAAAAGTATTTATTCAGTAAAACCTGGACCCAGGGACAGGTGAGTAAGAGCACTGGCTCCAGTGTCAGGATGACCTGGGGATGGAATCTGGGTTCCAACACTTAGTACCCACCCAGAAACACCTGGCCGTGTAACCTTGAGCAAGTTACTTAATCCCAATTGCTTAGGGGCAACTAGGTGGCTCAGCCAGTAAGAACAACAGCTCCAGTGTCATGATGACTTAGCACCACACCCAGAAATAACTGGCTGTGTAACCTTGAGCAAGTTACTTAACCCTGATTGCTTAAAAAAAAAAAAAAACTTGGATTCCGTTAAAAGGCCACACCCAAGGACCTAGAAGGACACAGTTTCCTCACCGCTGGCCTAGAGAAATACATGGGGGTGGGGAGGCAGGGCAGAAGGACTAGACTGTCCAGCGTCCAGTGTTGTTGTAGGTGAAGTGTGTAGCCTAGTGTGAAATAAACCTGGAAACAACTTGTAGCAAGCCTCCAAGGGCAGGCTGGAGAATGAGTATTTACTGACATGTCATAATTCATTCTCTCTTTCACATGTGACCCTTAGACATGTATTTTCAAAGTACAGAACTCCTACCGATGCTCTACCTCAGCCCAGGATCCACAATTTCAAGTCTAATAGCCGTCTGGGGCACTGAGAGGTCAAGGGATTTCTCCAGGCTCATCCAGTCAGGATGGCAGAGGCAGGGCTCGAACCCAGGTTTGCCTGACTTTGAAGCCATCTCTCTGTTTACCACACCATAGTTCTTCACTAACAATGATCAAATAAAAAAAAGTAAGAAAAAGTCTGGGTTGAATTATTCAATGTCTCCAGGCAGCTCTCAATCCCTTCTTCTGCAACTGGGGTTGTTCTTAACCCAAGGCATCTGTGGATACATTTCAGGGGGGTCCTTGAACTTGGAAGGGGAAAAAAAACCTGCATCTTTATTTCTCTAATCTTTGGTTCCTTCTTTAGTCCCCTATATTTTATTTTACACAGTTAAAAACATTACTATGAGAAGAGGTTCACAGCCCTTCAAAGGACACGACAATGGGGAAGAGCCTCTGCTCTGAAACACCCAAGTTTGCCTCAAGTGTTCCAAGTTGGCATAAAAAGCAATTACCAAGTGCTGTATGGTGTTAACTCCCCACCCCCTTTTAACATTACCTTCTTCCTTCCTCTCAACAACCTTGGGAGGCTGGTGTCTGCCCAGCAATGAAATCCCAAGCTTTACTTATCAGAAGCAACAAAACCAAGCTTACCTGAAACTACCTCATCTGTACTTGGGGATAGCACTGTAGAGCCCTGACCTCACAGAGTGGAGAGGAGTACCAAAGCACACTTTCGAACCATAAGCCAATAATCATTATCAACCCTCCAGCCTTGGCCTCCCCCAGAATGAAGCTCTCTAATGACAGACCCCAGGTAAAAAGGTTCAAATTCAGCCTCAAGGCATTTCTAGGCTGCACCATTTCTGGGAAAATCATTTAACCTCCCTCAGCTTCAGGTATCCCCGCCAGTAAAATGGGGATAATAATGTCCACCCTCCAGGGCTGTTATAAGGATCAAATGAAATGACATTTGCAAAGTGCTTTGCAAACCTTAAAGTCCGGTATAAATGCTAGCTATTAGTTATTATTACTATTATTGTTATCATTATTATTGTTACTCTTATCATTACTGTTATTACCGTTGTTACTAATATTATTAGCACTGTTACTGTAAATACTGCTACTATTATTGCTGTTATTATCATCAGTCGTCTGCCACTATTACTTTTTAACCTATTCCTATACCTATTAATACTTTACTGTCATTACTATTGTTACTGTTACAATGGCTACTGTATCATTATTATTAGTATCGCCACTATTGTTTTTGTTATTGTTATGTTGCAATTGCTACTGTATCATTATTATTACTAGCATTACTACTACTGTTACTGTTGTTACTATTGTCGTGGTTGCTGTTATTATTACTCTTCTCGAATACAAAGGCAGCCCTTTTTTTCCTATTTGGGGGGGGTAGGAGGTGAGCGGGTATCTGTAAGGGTTATGGGATTTAAAGATCTCCCATGCCCCATGGACGTGCTGACATAGCAGAGCAAGAGAAAGTGAAAAGCCGAGCTAACGATCCTGCGGTTGGCAGTTGGTGGCAGTTGCCTTTTTTTTTTTTTTTTGAGTTAAGACTCCTGCTGAGGACTGCCAGAGGCCAGAGCTGCTGGGAGCACTCTTCCAGGACGCTGGGTGGTTGCTGTGAGTGGGGAGAGGAGGACCTTTGCCTGAGGTAGCCTGTTCTGTTTTAAAGGCTTGAAAATGTGGGTGCTTTCTACTTTATCTACCTGTGCCAATGTCATAACAACTCTGATGGCTTTCACTTTCTGGTTTTGGGACTCAGTCTTTTGGTATCTTAATAAATTTTCTAGTTTATTTCCCCAAATGGCAAACCTGACGTATTTTGTGATGGATAATTATATCAGCATATTTGTAATCTCTATAGGCATTGTGAATATGGCATTGCTGATACAGTATCCCACCCCACCCCCCCCCCACCCCCCCTCATGGAACATTAGCGCTCGTGGACGGACTGACGCCACGCTCCCCCCCCCCCCTCGCCCAGCCCCCTCGGCTTCGGCAAAGACTTTCAGGAGGAGAGGGGTGAAGGGCGCGGCGCGGGAGTGGGGCCCTGAAGACTCAGTTTCCCCATCCCTCGGACAACCTCGGCAAGGCCCGGCTCCCCGCACCCATGGGCGGTACCTCGGCTCCAGCCCTCAGACCCACAGGCCCACGACCCAAGCCCGCGGGGCCGGGGGAGGGGAGGGGGTGCCCCACTGCCGGCGGAGGTCTGGCAGTCCGGAGGAGACGCCACGGGAGGGGAGCCCGGCCCACGCAGGCCCGGTCGCAACAACCCACTCACTTACCGCCACAACTACCGCGGCCTAGCTCTACCCGCGCAACTCCGACTCCCGCCCCTCTTGCCGGAAGTCTGAAGGACGGCCCGCCCTACAACTTCCGCTGCGGCTACTCTAGGATACAGGAAAGCTCCACTCGATGGTTTTAACCCGCTGAGCTCCGGGGAGCTCTGAAAGCCACCTGCTCTAACCCGGATTTTCCCTTACGTGGCAATTGACTTCTACTCCTAATTCTGGAACTGAGCTCGGCTACAAGTCACTGCTTAGGCAACTCGGTGGTGCAGTGAGTAGGGCGCCGGACCTGGCGTCCGGAAGATGGTCAAATCCAGCCCCGGACACTGCCTCAGTTTCCCCCTCTCTCGGATAGGGTTGTGATGAAGTTTAAATGAGATAATATTTGTAAAGCTCTTTGCGAGCCTTAGAGCGCTATTAAGTGCTAGCTATTATAAAGTCTGAATAACTGACCAGGAGGGTAGAATCATACAAGACAGAGGGGTAAGGCCATGGCCTCCAGGTCCCACACCATGTGTTTGGCAGAGCTGGGGCCAGAACTAAAGGTTCCGGGTGGTTTGGGGTTTTTTTGTTTGTTTGTTTGTTTTTTGCTTTTTGGAGGGCAGTTGGGGTTAAGTAACTTGCCCAAGGTTACACGGAAGGTTCCTGATGTTTTCCACTGTATGGGACCTTCTCTCTCTTTGGGCTACTCCCCAGCTGCAACTAAACATCCAAGACAGTGGAGGGCCAGAAACCTTGACCTTGTTATTTCTCTAAGCTACCAGCCATTGTGGCTTCTTCCTTTCTTTGCTGAACCTCTAGATCAAGGGTTCTTTACCTGTGTTCATAATTTTTTTTTTACTACTTTGATGACTGAGTTTCAATATAATTGGTTTCCTTTTGAAGGGTTTGGGATCTGGACCCCAAAAAGGAAAAGCCCCTAAACTTTCCCAGGAGGCTCAGGTCCCTGGTGTTCACCTCCAGCAATTGACCCTTCCCAGTTAATTAACTGCCCTTTCATTTTCTGCACCTGGCCCCACCCTAGACCACCACTTCCTTAATTTCAGTTAGATACCTGCTCTGTTCCCACAGTCTTCTCTATATAAGATCCATCTTGCCTCCACCAAGGTGCTCAGATTCCTTAAGAGTCTGGCCAATGTGGTGGATTTTCAGAATCATGCCCACCTTCTATTGGAGTTCTAATAAACCTTGTCTTTGGGTGAAAGGAAGCTTGGATTGAATTCATTCAGGGCAGGACCCATATGTTGTTATCTCGGGGGTCCCAGCACCCCCTAAACTTCAACACTTTGTACATATTTTAATTCATGAATTTAAAATATTATCTGAAGTGGGAGTGCACAGCTTTCACCAGACTGCAAAAATGAGCCATACCATGACACAAAGAAGGTTAAGAACTTTCCTCTGGTTGGAAGTTTCTGCTCTCATTGCATGTACTTCCTCCCCAGCACTCTGTTCTCAACTCCTTCCAGTCTGACTTTTGACCACTCCACTGAAACTGGACAGTCACCAATAGGTCAATAAACATTGGTTAATTGTCTACTAGATCCAGGTACTGAATTAAGGTGTGGGGATACAAAGGGAGTCAAAAGACTGCCCTCCAGGTGCTCACAGATTAATGGGGGTGGGAGGAAGACAACATGAAAACAACTCTGTACAAAGAAGTTTGTGTTCAGTCATGTCTGACTCATCATGATCCCACTTAGGGTTTTATTGGCAAAGATACTGGATTGGTTTGACATATTCTTCTCCAGCTCATTTTGCTGATGGGGAAATGAAACAAACAGGGTCACATAGCTAATAAGTATCTGATACAAGATAGAGATGGGATAAATAGGAAATAATCCAAAAGAGGTTACCAATAATCTCATAACTACTAAATCCAGGCCATTTCTTAGTTCCATCCTCCACACACTGGCACTTCCTTCTCCCAGTTTTCCTCTTACCTCTCTAACTCCAGTTTCTTCATTTTTTTCATCATCTGTCTTCCACTATCTAAGCAGAAGTTTCCCTCCAGGCTGTCCTAGGTCCTCATTTCTCACTCTGTGTCTCCTTTAGTGACTTAATTAGCTCCTAATCTTTTCTCAAAGCTAAGCCCAGATGCTACCTCCTCTGTGAAACCTTCCTCTTTTCTCGTCCTGCCAAATGTCAGTACTCTCTCCCTCCTCAAATCACCTCATCTCTATCTGTGCATGAGTTCATAGATCCTACCTTCATCTCTGGAAGAATCTCAGAGGTGATCTAGTCCAGCCCCCTCATTTTACAAATGAGGGAACTGAAGTCTAGGAAAATTAAGCAACTTGCCCAAACCACACAGCTAGTTATTTTGAAAGCCAGGATTCTGAATCTAACACATTCCACTGTAACAAGCTGTTCTCCCTCTTCCCTTTCCTCATATCTCCATTGCAAATAGTAGGTGCTTAATAAATGTTCATTGAGACTGAAGAAGCTGCCCTTTAATTGTTCCAGAAAGGGGGGGGGGCGCAATTGAGAACATTCTGTCTTTAGCACCAAAAATTATAACAGGGAGGTGATAAAAGAAATTAAAGATTTATTTAGAAGAATTACTAAGCCAACACTATGTGTCCATTCAGTTGTCAGGGAGGGGGGAAAAGAATGCTGGTCAAAGTGGGAAGATAAGAAACAGAACAGTGACATTAATTGGCACCTCCTTTAACGTATGTAAAAATGTAACCTCAAAATTAAAACCACCCCATCACAAATGTCACTTCTTCCTGGGCCTCAGTTTCCTCATATATAAAACAAAGAGGTTGCATTAGATGTTCCCTAAACTCCTTCCAGCTTTGAAATTCTATGGCACTACAAGTAATTCCTGTCTACCATGGAGTTAAAAAGTAGTAAAGTGTAATGGATAGAATACTGGGCCTAGAGACAAGAGTTTTAATCCCACCTAGCTATATGACCATGGGCAAGTTGCTTAATAGCTCAATCAATTTATCTCTCCAATAGAAATAGAAATATATATATATATAATACCTGCTTACAGGGCTATGTTAAGGCTTAAATTGAATAATATATGAAATGCACTTAGCAGATGTTGAAGTATTATATAAATGTATTGGTATGAGTGAGGGTTATAGAGTGGTGAGACAGATGCCCTGAGCTCTAGTCCTGGCCCTTCAACTATAAAATGGAACTAAAAATCCTATCTTTAATATCTTGTAAAGACCAAATGGATGTGGAAATAATTTTTAAAAATATAAAGCTTTGAATAACTTTGAAAAATATAGGTGTAAATATGTAAGCTATGATTATTATAATGCTAACATGTTTTTAAACTAGGGTAAAGATTCCTGGTGTTTCCACTGCCCCTAACCACCTCCAGTTAAATAACAAAAAAACAAAAACAAAACAACCCAAAATATTCCACCAAAATCCAGTGGAAATCAATTTTCCCCTTGGATAGATAAGCATTCTATCAGTCAGTGACCCAGTGGCTGGGTCACGCTTTGGTTACAAGCTCCTAAGTATAGAATGCTTCATAGGGGCTTTGGCAATGATTTAGTCTAGGGTGGTCTTATTTCTACTAACAAAGAAAGGAATCATCACCTTCTTAATAAAAATTAAAATATTGAAACTGATCATATCAGTGAATAGTTTTACACTTTAAAGAAGTATACATCACCTTCTCTCTACCACCACCTTGAACTATTACAATAACATTGTGAGAGGTTGTCCCATCTCTACTAGCTCTTGCCTCTAATCCATTCTTTACACTACTGTGATAATAGTATCCTTCATGCAAGGAGCTGATCATGTCAGTTACCTCCTCAAAGACATTCAGGGTCTTCTTATGGCTTATCAATACTTTTGTTGGCCTCATAGTCAAGGCCTTCCATAAAGTGGCACTGATGGGGTGCTTGGGATCTATATCTGTAACATCAATTTGTAAAACCAGTTTGTACAATTGTAACTGCAATTTGTATTATAAAATTGTAATAGCAATTTGTAAAACCAGTCTGTAAAATCACGTTTCCCTTTCCCAGCCTCAAACTCTGCCTCTTCCCCCTATCTGAACTCTGCCTCTTCCCCCTATCCGAACTCTGCCTAGGCAACAACTGTGACTCCTTTGTCCTAGCTTAATCTCCTCATGTCTCCTCCTGTCTGGCCCAAATCTCTTCTTCAAGTTAAACTCCTCAAACTTTTATCTGTGCATTGAAGTCACAAGTTCCTCTCAGCCCTAACTTTTATCTATGCACTGAAGTCCCTTACATCCATCCAGTCAGCCCTGACAATGGCAGCCCTACCCTTTAAAAGTAAAAGCCTGTGTCCCCTTTCTCTTGCAGGTCCCCTAAGGATCCTTGCCTGCTGTAAAGCATATAATAAACTTTTTCAACTCTGACTCCAAGTAAGGCTGAGCTGAATTCCTTCCAGACTGAATTGAAGGTTCTGGTCTTAGATAAGATCAGAGTTCCTGTCGAACCTATTGGGACCCATCCCTCATCAGCACTATTCTACCTTTCTAACACTCTTTTACTCCCCTTCAAACATTCTGACCAGTTGGGCTATACACTATTTCACATGCCATGCTTCTCTGTCCTCCAGTGACTCCTGTCTTGTAAAACAGCAAACCTAGATCATCCCTATCATCTCTGCCTTCTCTACTCCGACTTGGGTCTTGGTGAACAGTAATATTCTAATAGAAAAGACAACAACATACAGGCATATCAATAAGTACAGTAAAAATATAAAGTGAATAAAAACAAAAAAATAATCAAAATAGATAAAGACCAAAGTATTGAGGAGATAGGGCACTAGCAGTTAAGTGATCAGGAAATAATTCATTCAGGAGATGGTGACTGACCTTCATCTTAACAAAAGGGGCCTCCATGAGGATGAATAGGAGGAGGGGGAGGAGAGGAGAGAGTATATTCCAGAACTGGTGAATGTACCAAGACTGGTAGGGGATAGAGTGTCATCTGAACCCCAGATAAATTAAGCGACTTGGTCAAGATCATGTAGGTTGTATCAAAGTCAGAATTCACATCATGTCCTCTGACTCCAAATTCCTCGTCTTTCCACTGTACAACTATGGAAATTGGCATGTTCAGGAGAATTCTGGATGTTTTGGCTACTTTGGTGCTAATTCTTTGTGGCCAAGGGATTATAGAGCCTTACCATAAGAAAAGCAATATTGGCAAGAGCAACTCAAGGAATAACAGTTCAAATCCTGTCTCTTACACGTAATGTCTGTATGATGATGGTGAAATCATTTAACCTTTCTGAATTTCCTTCCCATAAAGTGAAAATAATACTTGTAATACCTAGCTCAGAGGGTGGCTATGAGAATCAAATGAGTCGATTTCTGTATGGTGCTTTTGAAACCTAAGCATGCTATATAAAGCTTAGCGATTATTATTATAGTGCAGCAGTGAGCCCTGGAAGGGAGGCCCGAAGGAAGGGGGCTCTCTTTTCAGGACAATGTAACTTTCTTATGGTCTATTTATTCCTGCAACTTGGTTTAAAAAAAAGAAGGAAAAAAGATAAGAAGCACCTGTGAACGTGAAAAGTGCTGGTGTTATTTTGGTCTTGGGGGCTTTGTTTAAGAGGAAATGATTAAGAGATGAAGCTGTGCTTGTGTGACCTCTCACATGTCTCCAGTTCAAACCTCTGACCCTTGTGCAATAAGAGCTTTTTTATTGTGTGAATCAAGCCTCCCAGGACACACAATGTGTTCTGTTCACCAAAGGCCTCAGGCTTTACTTTCTGTTTCCTTTGGCTTCTCTGGGAAAGGAAGCCCTTAACATTCCCAGCCCTGGGTTTGGTGCAACCCTGCCTTAAAACTCTGCCCACTAGCAAAGTCACTTGTTAGAATAATAACAATAGCTCCTATTCACACAGAAATTGAATGCGACTCTGTGCATGCATTATTGTCCCCATAAAGACAATATCTTGATGTCCCCAAGGAGACAATATCACTCAATAATAATTTTAAAAAGACATTGGTTATACAACATATCAAGGTTTTAAAAGAACTTGGCATTCATTGGCTCATATAAGGAGGAAACTGAGGATAGAAAAGAGATTTGCTCAAAATGAGCATGACAAAATGAGATGACCATAACTTCTAGGTATTAGAATCAAAATTCAAACCTGGATCTTGAGGTCATGTCCTTTTCCCTTTCACACTGTAAAGAAATGTTATTGGGACTTGTCTAGTAAGAACCTGGGTGAAATGGGAAAGGAATGGGGATGAGACCATATCAGGATCCTAGGATCACAGATTTAGAGCTGAAGAGACATGATAGATCTTTGGATGTAACCCCTTCATTTTACAGATGGTGAAATTGAGGCACTGAGAATTTAAGTGATTGGACTATGTTCACATTGCTAGTCAGTGTCTAAGGGAAGACTTGGGCTTTCCTAGTGACACAAAACAAGCGGTATCTAAATATAGGCTCCTGTTCACATCTGACTGTTTACATGGTTTTTGGTACTTTTCTGACAAGGCAAAACATCCTGTCTAATAAAAACTGAAAGACTTCAGGAAAGGTGTGGGTTGAACTACTATCCATCTGATAAGGCTGCTTAATGCTTCTTGCTGCAGCTGCCCAGACATTTTCATTGAGCACGTGTGTAATATTTTCACCACGTGAAACTTGTGTTTGTATGTGTGTATGTGTGTGTGTGTGTGTGTGTGTGTGCGCACGTGCGCTCAAACGAGTAATAGAGGACCCAAGTCCAGGGATAGTTTTCTGGCAATGTCATGGACTTAGCACAGGAATGGGAGTCAAGAAACTTGGGTTCAAGTCCCAGCTCTCTCCATCAACTGCTTTGTGTCATATCATCAGTCATTTAACTGATTTTAGCAAATCACTTAACCTCTCAGCCTCAGTTTCCTCATCTGCAAGAAAAGGGGTGAAAATATTTGTCCCAATTGTATTTCACAGTCATTTTAAGAAAACTGTTTTGTCAAAATTGACACATCATCCCCCTCAAAAAAAATTAACACACCATATAAAAGTGAATAAGTATTATTCCGTTTGAATTCTACTACATTTGACTTGCCATAATTGAATTCTATAGTGATTTATATAGATTGTTCTGTCATCAGTTTGACTCCTGTTGTAGGGCTATTTGCCCCTTGTTTGTTAATGATACTGACATAGTAACCCTTCTGATGATAAAGCAAGGATCTGTTGGGGTGGGGAGAGGGAACAAACATTTATTAAGCACCTACTATGTGCTAGACATAAGCACATATAAAAGCTAGGAGGTGCAGTGGGTCAGACTCTGAGTCTGGTCTCAGGAAGATCTGAGTTAACATCCAGTCAGCACATGTGTGAATTTGGGCAAGTCCTTAACCTCAGTTTGCCTCAGTTTCCTCCTCTGTAAAATGGGGGGAAGGGGAAAAATAACAGCACCTATCTCACAGGGTGGTTGTGAGGATCAAATCAGATACTAATTGTAAAATGCTTTACCCAGTGCCTGGCACAGAGTAGTGGCAGCAGCATATCAGGCTGTTTAATTAAAAGCTCACTTTTAATATATTTAGTAATTACATGTCATTTCCCTTGAAATTTGAGCAAATCTACCCTTCAAATGCCTGCTTTGGAGCATTTAGAAAAGCTTGATTTTAGTTAGCCCAATCCCTTGGATGCTGTATGTTGAGCACCAGTATCCCCTAACAGACACATTCCCTTTGTTTATCTGAAGATACCCCCTCCTGCTTCTATGAAAAGACTCAATAAGCTCTAGCTGGGGCTGCTGCTGCCATGGCCCCAAAGAGCTGCAGTATAAGAGAGGGGTGTGGAGAGGAGAAAAGAAAAGAGGAGGATGGGGGGAAAGGAAGAGGGAGTGTAACTCCTACCATGTTCCAGGAACTGCGCTAAGCATGTTACAAATATTATTACATTTGCTCTTCACAAGAGCCCTGTGAAATGGTGACTGTTAACGAAATTGACTTGCCCAGCATCACACAGCTAGTAAGTGTCCGAGTCCAGATTTGGTTTCAGGTCTTTCTGACAAGGAAGAAAGGAAGGAAGGAAGGAAGGAAGGAAGGAAGGAAGGAAGGAAGGAAGAAACTGTTTTTCTTAAGACCAAGGGTTGGGGTGAGGTAGTAAATATAGCCAAGAGAAAGGCTATAGTTGGTGACATAAATAGGGAGGACTGGCAGATTCTATTACTGCTGAGAGGCATTCTTTGACATAAAATTGGTATTTCCAAGCAACAAAAGATTTTTATATAAGTAGGTATGTATATGTGTGTGTACCTATATACATACATGTATACACACACCCATATAGATCTTTCCTGCAGCAGAGAAAGCACATGAATTTAGATCAGGGGTATGGAACCTGTAGACACAAGACCACAGGGGACTTCTAGCTGCTTGGGTGCAGCCTTTTGACTAAGTCTAAGTTTTACAGAACAAATCCTTTTATTTAAGGGAATTTGTTCTATGGAGTTTGGATTCAGAGGGCCATACTTGAGGACCTAAAGGGTCACATGTGGTCTCAAGGCCACAAGTTCTCCACCCTAATTTAGACCAATACCTAGATCCAATGAACCTGAAGTGTTTGGGTTTTTTGTTTGTTTTATTTTGTTTTTTTGCAGGGGGAAAGTAGGGCTGTTGGGGTTAAGTGACTTGCCCAAGCTCACACAGCTAGTTTTTTGTGTGTGTTAAATGCCTGAGGCCAGATCCGAACTCAGGTCCTCCTGACTTCAGGGCTGGTGCTCTATTCACTGCATCACCTAGCAACCCCTGAAATGTTTGTTGAAAAAAGGATTTTGAAAAGGTTGCTTGAGTAACCTTCTGAGGAAAATTTATATCCAATTCCCCTTTTTTTCTTCCCACAGCAGATTTGAAAGGTAAACTATTCCCATGAGGGACAGAGCTAAAGGCATTGACTAGAAAGAAAGTCATGCCTAAAGGAAGTAGCTAGGAAAGCAGATCCCTACTACTGCTAATGTGGGTGTTCATACTTTGAAATATTGTTTTTATTTTGAAGGGAGTAAGAAAGCTTGCCATGCTCCTAAAAATGGGTAGGTCCCAGATATATACTTCCTTCTTAGATAAATTTTCAGTATTATTGAAAGTATACATCTCAAGACACCTTCAGTTACTCATTAGAGATTTTAATTTCACACACAGAACCAGCAGTCTGGTAAGGGCCCTGCTGTTTATGTTAGAGGTATTGCTTCATAGGGCTTTACTGCTTCTACTTGGGGGATTTCTCAAATGACATGTGGAATTTTTGTACATCAAGTTCATGAAGAAGCACTTCATGAAGAAGAACCAGACTAGGCTTTTGTATAGTGGGTCAAGTTAAGGTCTTAATTATCCAGTAAGACTGAATCATTCTAAATCTCGTAAATTTAGGGAGCAGCTGAGAAAAACTTTTTTTTTAAATCACCCAAACACAGGAAATAAATGCTCCAAAATATCTGTGGGTCAGTTTAGGACCTCTTCAGGCTGAAGAGAATCAGTAGTTTAGAGATGAAAGTACGGATGTCCTGGAGCTAATTCATTCTGGCTCTCAAGAGTTGTCAGTCAATAAATAAATAAATAAATAATGATTGCTAAATTTTCAGAGTGATTATTTATACCTGGGAAGCTGATAAATGCTACAAATCAGGCTTGATCTGTTGTTTTGTTGATTATCTTTTTTTTTTTTTTAAAGCAATCGGGGTTAAGTAACTTGCTCAGTTACACGGCCAATTATTTCTGGGTGTGATACTGAGTATCTGAGCCCAGATGTGATCCCCAGGTCATCCCGACACTGGAGCTGGTGCTCTTACTCGCTGAGCCACCTGGCCGCCCCTTTGTTGATTATCTTGACTTAAGAAAATGATAAAGAAAATGTTAATAATGCAGGCTATGCTTAAAAGTGTGCCCTCAATACATTTCTTTCTGGAGAGCTTGCTGTTAAAACACTTGTCATCATCCTCATGACTGAAAGAGACCTGATCAAGGCCCTCCCTCCCCCAAGAGTTTTTGTTTATGTGGGTTATATCTGTTGATATTTACTGTATTAGAAATTAAAACATCTTAGTACTATTATGACAATAGTTTTGATCTCACAAGCCCCCTGAAAGTTCTTAGGAACCTTTAGAGGTCCCTGGATCACTCTTTGAGGACCACTGATCTGTTTCATTCCTTTCTTTCATAGATGAGCAGTCTGGGAGATGGAGATGTTATATGATTTTCCCAAGGTCAGACATTCTGAAACTAAGAGCCAGGATTTGAACCCAGATCCCTTTGATTCAATATCCAGGACTCTTTCCATTTTGCCATACTGGGTCCAAGGGTTCCACTTAGAAATGAAATAATGAAGAATGTAGTTTGTGCATGAAGCAGCTATGCTTTGAGAAAAGATGCTCTTCAAAATCTGTCAAAGTAAAACCTACGACCATTGATGTCATCTGACACCAACAGTGATTTCGACTATTCACAAGACAAGAAAGCTCTGAAATTGTTGTGGTTTCAGATAATCATTCGCAGGTGCCCTTAAAATACTGTAGAATGTGCCAGTCCCCAGGGTTGCTATGGCTGCAAGATAGCAGGCAACTTTGGTTGTGTATTAATACTCAGTAGGATACCTCCCACAATATTTTCTAACAAAGCCCCTTTATTGAGGCCATTGTTTATCTTTCAGAATTTCAAAGTCTGGCCTCCTGTTGGGAACCAGCTGACTCACACCTTCCCTTAGAGGGCTGCAAACTCCAAACAAGCTAACGTACTTTTAGTCATGTTCATAAAAACATTTTGTCCAGAACAGTGGAGGTGTCAGGCAAGGAGCTTTTGCCAACAGTCAGTAAAATACAGGAAATTTACTACATTCTATTATACTCTGGACTCCCTGTACTCTGCCCTCATCAGGCCATATCAGGAATATTGTATTCCGAGTATTTAAGGGTCTCAGAATTGGAAGTGTCTCAGAGCACCTGGTGCAGCCAATAGCTAAACAAGAATCTCTTCAAAAACAATGCTGTCATATAGTCATTACAGTCTCATAATAAGAAGGAATCTGTCATCTTTTTTTTTTTTTAAGCAGTCGGGGTTAAGTAACTTGCTCAAGGTTACACGGACAGTTATTTCTGGGTGTGATGCTAAGTATCTGAGCCCAGATTTGATCTCCAGGTCATCCAGGTGCTCTTACTCGCTGAGTCACCTGGCCGCTCCTGGAATCTGTTATCTCTTATCAGTCCTTACAACTTTTGGTATAACATTGATCATGAGGAAGTTATTTCCTTAAATGAAAACTAAATTTGTCTCTTTGTAACTTCTGGCCCTTCTACTTCTGGATGCCACATTTTAGGAAGCACATGCCTAACTCCCAATATGGTGAGGTGACCTAAATCTATGCAAGAATCCCAGAAGCATTTCGGGATGATTACCTGGGAGAATTCAAAATCCAGATTTAAGGTTAGACTTTCTAGATCCTCGAGTCTAGATTTGGGGAATCTGCAGCTTCGAGGCCACATGTGGCCCTTTAGATCCTCAAGTGTGACACTTTGACTAACTCCAAACTTCACAGAATAGATCCTTTTAAGGGTTTGTTAAGCAGGTTCCTCACCCCTGCTCTAGTCCAAGCCTCTCATCTTAAGGAAACTGGCTCAGAGAAGTAAATGTATTTGGTTGTACCTTGTGAATTACTCTAACCCCTGATCTACAGCAGGAAGATCCACCTCCATCCTGGTTACCCTCCCTTCATTGCTTGGATTGCTTGACTGCTTGGATAATATGGGAACCAGTAACTCCATTCATTCCTACAAGATGGTAAGACAGCATACAACTAGATCAAACCATTGCTAGCATCTCAATATCCTCCAGGCCTTCCAACCTGCCCTGCAGTCCCCCAGCACAATTATCTAACCTACTTAGATATAGCCTTTGGATCTTTGGGTCTTGACATGCTGAATTGTTGGTCCACCCAGTCTTTCCACCTAAAAATACTGCTCAAGGTGGCTAGGTGATGCAGTGAATAGAGCACCAGCCCTGGAGTTAGGAGGACCTGAGTTCAAATCTGGCCTCAGATACTTAACATGAAACTAGCCATGTGACCTTGGGCAAGTCACTTAACCCCAATTGCCCTACCTTCCTCCTCCAAAAAGCAAAAAGATAAAATACTACTCAACTTTCTTTTATATGTTTCCTCTAATTAAAGAGTGAGCTACTTGACAGCAGGGACTTTCTCAATTTTCCCCCCTAATTTGTATGCCTAGCACATAGTATTCATTGAGCTTGGCACATAGTAAACATTTAGTAAATCTTTTTTCACCCATGTTGATAATAGCACTTATAATTTTATGATGTGCTTTTGGTAACTGAATATTGCAGTAATCTTCTTTTCTTTAAAAATAAAGTCTAGGGGTGGCTAGATGGTATAGTGAATAGAGCACTGACCCCAGAGTCAGGAGGACTTGAGTTCAAATGCGACCTCAGACACTTAACACTTACTAGCAGGGCAAGTCACTTACCCCAATTGCTCTGCCCTCCCCCCTCCAAAAAAAAAGTCAATAAATAAAAATAAAGTCTAGTTGTGGTGAAGGCTTGCAACTAACTGCATCATTTAGAACATTACTCTGTTTTGTGGTTATTTGCGAATGTAATAGACCTTTTGTAGACTGGAAATTCCACCAAGGTAAGGGTTGTCTCATTTAAACTTTGTATCTCCCTCACCAGCATTCAATAGGTATTTAGTAAATATCTGTTAAATTTTGGACATCATCTATATGCAACTGATTTGCCCTTGTGCTCATTTTCCTGGTACTTTGGTTGTATAGGGATAGGGTAAGATGTTCTGGTGGTACCTGGTACCATGGAATAGCTCTGGAACTATTGAAACACTGCATAAATGTGAATGAATAAGAACATGTATATTCACATACAAATGCAATTCTCTTTAAGAAACAAGAAGCATGACATTGGGGATGAAATGCTAGACTTAAGGTCAGAAAGGTCTTGACTGGAATCTCTCCTCCAATTCTTACTGGCTGTGGGATACTTCCTAAGTATCTCTCTGGCTCTCAGTTTCTTCATGTATAAAATGAGGACAATAATAACTTATCCCTTTAATAGATCCTAGCTGCATTCGGACTTTTGGGACACCCTGTAAAGTGTCACACATTATAATTACCTATTTCAGTCTACTAGACCGTAACTCCGTGAGGGCAGGAACATTCACTTATCTAAACTCTGTATCTTATCCAGGGCTTACTACAGTTTTGTACTAGTAGGCTTTAGTGTTTAGAATGGTGCTTGACACACTGACACATAGGGATTTTAACATATGTCCGCTGATAAATGTTTGTTCAGTGAATGTGTCGAATGGTTTGTGTTCAATTAGCAGAGAACCCGGGGCCACCTGCACTCCAAGATGAGGCACTATTATACAACTGAACAAATGCAGTGAGATTAACTCTAGCAAATAATGAATGGACCCTGGTCTTTGTCGACCAACGATGACCTTGGCTTTCTCTTCTATTCACAGAAGCTCCTATAGCTTCTATTCGTTCATTCATTCATTAAACATCTGCTATGTGCACATTATTGCACCAGGCACCAGTTGAGAGGCAAAGATAAGTAAAACATGGATGGCCCCGGACATAGACCAGGTGGTGTCAATTCCCACAGTGCCAGTTTTCATTAACTGTCTTATGCTAGGCAATTAGCAAAGTCAGGTTCACACTGGGGTGTTTGACCTGCCAATAATGGCCACAGGGAAGAATGATGCTTCTGGCACAAGCTTGAGGGAGAATATGTAGGTGAGACGTGCTGGGAAATCCCCAGGACTGAGTTACCAGGTTCTATAATATCATAGCAACTGCAGCATTATCCAATATAGCTCCACTTGCAAGAAAACCCATTAGTTGACCTAAGTATGACAAGAAAGAAAACAAAAACTTTTTTAGAAAAATATTGAAGCTTTATTTGTGTGTGGGTAGTAAACAGCTATATTCAAATACTCAAATGTATAGAGCAAGAAAGCAGCTCTCTATTTGAGTTGGCTAATTTTGCTAAAATTTTGAACGAATGGAGTGTATATAGTAGGAAAAAAAAGAGTAAAAACTAAGCAATTAGAGGAAGCCCCCAAACCCAAAGGTTGGTCTTTGCTATAGGTTTCCAATCCTTGGAACCTCATAGGGCAATTACCCTCTAAACCAGTCAATTCTAGATGTCTTCTCTTCAATATTTCTGAAATAAAGCCTATACATTCAGTCCAGCTGATGGAAATGTTCATGGAAATTCTAAGAGATTATATTTTGTCTTTAATAGGGAGCAGAAATGGTTTCAGCTGCCAAACATTGTTCAATACTCATACTGTAGCGGGGTAAGACCTGAATGAAGGTTCAAGGACAGGGTGACATGCACAAGCAAACAACAATTCAAAAAGCATTCTCTTTTAGCTATTATTCCTCCATATTCATTGAGAGGCTCCTTGAGTCTCTGTTAATATAAACTCTTCTAGGATAATGCCTAGGCTAGATCTCATTCACTGCTTGCATAGAGTGAGAGCACAACAGATTTCTGGAAAATCTTGAAATAAATGTTCTCAACTTTTACTGGTTCAACATAACCAGAAGTGCTCTATATGAGGCACAGGGACACAAATAAAGAACAGAATTTTTGTGGTACAAGTATACACAAAGAGGCAATCAGACATTGTAGATGGTGAACTGGTCCCAGGGTCAAAAAGAGCCGAGTTCAAGTTCTGACACTAACATGTATTGTCTATGAGAGCCTAGATAAATAATGTCTCAGTGATCTAGGCAACCAGTTCCCTTAGATTATAACCTTCAGAGCTGGTACTTATCTGCCTTAGATGAGAGAATTTACCAAAGTAAAGAAATTACATATCTGGTTTTATTAAAAGAAAGAAAAAGCACACAAAGATTTCTCCTAAATCCCTTGAGTACAGGGTCAGGATCAGTGAATTTCAGCTGATCTTGGCTTATGCTCCCAGGGATGCAATGTTTATGTGCAAAAAAAGACAATTATGACCATTAGGTATTTAATAAATTCTTGTTGACTTTGGAGCTCTCAGAAATCCATTTGTTTCCCATTTATTAGGGGAAAGGGTTAGAACATGGCTGGGGAGACAGATCCTCAGATTTGGTCCCAAAAGCAAAATCTAGGCTATAGGTTTGGTTCTGTTTTGATCAAGCATTTCCAGTGGCTGTTCCCTGTGACTGCAAATTTTTGCAAAGGCCATTTCATTCCTAGAATTTTTCCTTAGCAGAAAAATACAAGATTTCTTCAGCAGTGTGTCTCCTGGGAACTTAAAGCCCTTTTCTCCCAATGCAAACATTCATGGCTTAAATGTCATTTTGAAGGAATTAATAAGCATTATACTCACTGTTTCAGAGGTAGAAATAGTAGTTACATGCCCCTGGGCATCACCTTCTCCAACTTGGGCCAGAGAAAGCACTTTGTTTTGTACCTCTCTGATACTCTTCTCATTTAGCATTTTGTCCTATGGTTATCTGGGCACATTGTGTAAACCAGTCCTTCCCATGGACCTACACACCCATGCTAACAGAGTGGCAACACCCCTTTAAAAGTGGCCAAAACAAGCTGGAAGTGTTCCCATCATGAGTTACCTGATAAACGTTCCACAAATCTCACTGCTTTTGTAAAGAACCAGGACTGAAATGATCATTTGTATGATTGACTTTTTTTTTTGGTGGTGGTGGGGGGAGTTTTGGGGGAGAAGTTTAAATGACTTTGAAGAGATTCATGACAGCCTAGTACCCAAAGTCGAACCAGTACTGAAATAGCATTGTTACAAATACCTGTATTTCAAAGTCATCTCTATTGACCACTACTGAAGTTGGTGTTTTCCAACATGGCAGCACATCTACACTGTGTGAGTTATGGTGAATTCATAGGCCAGAGGCAATAGGAGAGAGAACAAATTATGTGACGTACACACCACCCCTTTGTGGTGACAAAAGACCAGTGGGGACAGGTTATTCAGAGACATTGCCCAATGCAAAGAACAGGCTGACTTTCCATGCCCACTACTCAGGTACCTGCCACCATGATACAGCTAGAGGCTCATATAGCCCCTATCACTCCTCCCCACATATACCACATGGCCTTCTCCTAATCCTCACTAGCAGGCAATCAGGGGGGTTGTGCCAAACACTGAGGAATCCTCTTGCAAAAGCAAGATGCCAACTGGAGGTACCTTATCTGAAGGTTTCCTTTCCCCTAAGGTCTGGTCTGGTCCCCACAGTGATGAGGGAATGACTCCAGAGACTCTGGAGATGTGGTTAATAGCAAGAGACAAGGTGTTAGTGCCACACAGATAAATAGGGTGTCCGCCCCCCAGTTGTTCTGGGGAGTTAGTTTAAATAGCAATTAGAGGATGAATATTAAAGATCACAGCTGACTGGCTTCAGGTGGCTGCATCCTGTAGACCCTTCCACATCCCAACAATGCTCCTCTGGTCATCCTGGAAACCAGATGCTATGCCAGCTCTTCTGGCTCTGTCAGCTGCTCCAGGCGCTGCAACATCATCAGGCGGAGAGTTCGGAACCTTATGGGAGACACAATGCACAGATCTCACCCAGGGCTTGGCTAGACAGCCTATGCAATCGGGAATGTGGGATCTTTGTCCAGGGAAAACCTGGATGCTTTGTTATCGTGAAGGGCTGTGTGGCCCACAAATCTGGTAACTAAAACATTTGTAACCCTTGTCTTGGCTTAGCCTATGCCCTCAGTTCTCCGAACCTTTCTCCTCCCCAGCAGCACCCTTATTTTTCTGCCAGCTGCTTCACATAGACAGAAGGGAATCTGTGATGAGTTCTGGAGCCTTGAATTTTTGCTGTATTTTTTTTTAAAGGCTGTACTATTTTGATGAAATAAACAATAATGAGAAGATGTGGCATTTCCCCCAGATGGTATGAATCTCAAAACACTCACCTCTGGTAACTGGTGAATTCTCAACTCAGTTTTGTAAGCCAGGAGGAAAAAAGCTATTTTCTCTTTATTACATGATTTGGGGAGAGGTTTAAGATCAACTCAATAGATTATTTTTTTTAAGTCAGTACCATATCCAAGTTTAAAAAATATGGGTGTAGTTCTTCACCAAAATTAACAAAAATTCAGAGTTTTAGAGTGTTAAGGGATGTTAAAAGTCCTTCAGTCCAATTCATTAAAAATCATTTGACCTGAACCACTTATGTTATCCAAGAGGCCTGGGGAAGTGAAGTTGACTTGCTCAAGAACACAAAGCAAGTTAGGGACTAGGTTTATTCCATCTGCCTGAACAATAGAAAGTACTGAATAAACATCCCCACAAGTGGCCCCCACCTGCTCTCCCTCCTTTAAGCAAGCAGAGCTGAGATCTATTTCGACAATCTCCTCTCACTTAACTTTGAACAGCATTTTAACATTGAATGCAATAGGGAATGTGGGATCTTTGTCCAGGGAAAACCTGGATGCTTTGTTATCGTGAAGGGCTGTGTGGCCCACAAGTCTGGTTCCTCAAACATTTGTAACCCTTGTCTTGGCTTAGCCTATGCCCTCAGTTCTCTGAACCTTTCTCCTCCCCAGCAGCACCCTCATTTTTCTGGCAATCACATCTGTAATTAAATGAGTGAAAAGTACTAACTTGTTCCTGAGAGCAAGCAGCTTATACCTCATCACTTTTCCCTCCAAACATCGAAAAAACACCATCTGGTGCAATCCTATTTCGTCACTGTACCGGCTCCTTTTAAAATATCTATGCTGAGATCAAGTAGCAGGCTTACACTTTCTGTTGTTGAAAAATCTCTCCTTGGGCCTAGCCTAAACCTCACAAGAATTTTTATCCCATTCTTTTGTTTCCATAAAGCTCTTTGGATATTTCAAGACTACCTTCCACTTTGTCACACTATAATGGGATTACAGAGAGACATAGGACTTCCTGACCTTGAGGACACATTTTCAGTAGCCTCTGTTTCCCTTGTACCACGTGGATGAGAGCTCTCAAGGCCACTTTCCAACTAAAAATAAATGGGATGTCATAGCAGCCACACAAATATGCCATGGAGCAGCTGGGAGATTGGGTTTACTGAAATTAACCTAAAGACTCTTTGGCCATATAGAGTGAAGAGAAAAACATCCTTGCCATCTAATGGAGGATGCCCACTCTGCTATCTATGTGGTGACCCTGATGGATAGCTACTATGTGGATTCTTTGGAGCTGCTTACTTCAGAGTCAGTTTGATTATTTCTCTTTCCTCCTCTTCTTTTAATTTTTCAACAAAACTGTCCAGCACCGGCATTTCAAATTTAATGTACTGAGCGACCTAGAAGATCCAAGAAGATTTAATATTTTTTAAAAATGTTCTTTAAAATTATTTTTCTTGCTTTTCAAGTATGGTTCATTGGCATTCCAATGCAACAAGACATCCCAGTTCCTTGTAAATGTCATTCTGCCCCCTCCCTGTCCCTGACAAAATCCCAAGGTATCAAGTAATAGAAACTAAATAGTGAGTACAGAAAATGGAAAGGTCCCATTATTATTTTCAGAGAAGCTATTATCCATTAGAGGAAGTGTAAACTGAAGATTAGGAAAAGCATTCAATAGTGAAATACACTCACACTGAGGTCTCTCAGGGGGAGTGGTTCAAGTCCCATTCTCATGAACAATGAGAACTGAACTTGAAATAGCCCTCAGAAAAGTAATGGGGGGGGGGGTACAGAGGAGATATGCAACATTTGAACAATTCTGTCTTGGGAACAGATTCTGTGGGACTTACTATTGCCTAATCTTTTTCCCACTAGTAATTTTGGAGATTTGCTAATCATTTGGCCAGGAACCAGAATGACTGGGCTCTAATAATGAGAGCTATCTTGACCTCAAGATTAAGGTCCCTGGTTAAATATTTTTTTTCTGTGTTGTCCAAAAGAAAAAAAAAACAACCCAAAAACAACAACAAAAAAAAAAACCCAACTCTTTAATTTCAAAGAAGTTTTTTTTATCTCCATGAGGGGGAAAAAAGTGCCCTTTACCGGGTGGGTGGGTGCGTGTGTGTGTGCGCGCGTGTGTATGTATGTGTGTGTGTGTGTGTGTGTGTGTGCGTGTGTGTTACCAGTTCTTGGACAGGGAGAGTAAACACTGCTAAGGAAGACAGCTGGTCCATTTCAGGTAATAAGAGATGGAGTGGCCATAGATATGAGTCTGTTCTGGCTGATGGGGCTCTGCAAGGATCTAGCAGGGGTACCAGGCAAAATATGAATGAGATGAAATCTTTTATCTGCTTGGCTAAGTCGCTCCTTTTGACAGAAAAGCTAAGTGTTCTTCCTTTTAAAAACACATATGCTCCCTAATCCCTATGCCCCTAACTCCAACTTACATCATAAGGAACTTCTTCTCCCAAGTCTGTTTCCATCAGAAATATTTTGGCGATTTTCTCACATGGCCCATGTAGGATTCTTGATATCAGTGGATATTCACAGTCTTTTAATTTTGTCCGTTCTGGAGGAAGGAAGGTATGTAAGATTCAGATGCTTTGTTTTGAAAGATATTCTTCTCTTTACATGACAAATGTTGATGGGGTTGAGGAAAAACTGGCACATTGATGTGCTGTTGGTGAAACTGAACTGGTCCATCCATTCTAGGAAGCCATTTGGACCCAGTTCCCAAAGTGACTAAACTGTGAGTACCCTTCTTTAATCCAGAAATATCAGTTCAAGGGCTATACCCCCAAAGAAGCAAAAAGGTGTGACATATATATATATATATATATATATATATATATACATATGCATATACAAACACATATATACATATACATACACACCTATATATACACAAACATATATACACATATATAAATATTTATAGCAGCAGCTTTTGTGGTGGCAAACAAAAACCAAGGGAACAAAAACTCAATCAATTAGTGAATGGCTGAACAAAATATGGGGTTTTAACATAATGGAATAATATTTTGTGATTTAGGAGCTGATAAAAGAGAGAATTTCAGAGCAATCTGGGAAGACTGATATGGACAGATTCACAGGGAAGTGAGTGGAACACTTTATAAAGCAACAGGACTGTGTATAGGAACAAGTTTAGGAAAGAGGAAAGACTTAAGATCTCTGATCGACACAATGATCAATCACAATTCCAGAGGACCAAAGATGAAGAATAATTACCCACTGCCTGGCAGCAAGGAAGGTGATGCAGAATGAGACATGTATTTTTGGTCACAGCCAATGGGGAGATTTGTTTTGCTTAACTGTGCCTGATTTTTTTCTCCTTTTCTTTCTCAAAGAGAGACAGGAGGTGGGTAGGAGGGAGAGAAAATAAATAGTTTTTAAATTGAAATAAAAAAAAATCCTTCTTCCAGATTACAGTTTTTCAACCCAGAACAGAGAAATCTGGGAAATTACCACCAAGGGAGGTTAGGAGGTAGGGATCACTAAAAAAGGACAAGGCAGGCACATATTTGTGATTTCTGTGATGGTAGATTGCATTAAGAACAAAAGCTGAGAAACTGCAAAGGGGATAGAAGCTCCTTTAAAAATAATCAATCTAGGGGCGGTGCAGTGAATAGAGCACTGGCCCTGGAGTCAGAAGGACCTGAGTTCAAATGTGGCCTCAGACACTTAACACAAAAAACTAGCCATGTGACTTTGGGCAAGTCACTTAACCCCAATTGCCTTCCAAGAAGCAAAAAAAAAAAAAAATCAATCTATGAGCAAGAAGGGTAGAGAATGGGTCATAGGATCAGAAAGCCAGAACTTGAAGGGAACTTGGAGGTCATCTCTGAAGTGGGTACAGGTCTTCTGGTGACTCCGAAGGAATGTATGCTTTGTGATTATGTCCAGTAAAAATCTCCAGTTAGCATCTTAGGAATGATGGTAAAAGTCATCAATTCTCCTTGGCCTGTGACTGATTAGTTCTGTTGATTAAGATAGTGTGTGAATGAGACCACGGCCATGAGGTCACGCTCATACTAGTCTCATTCCTTACCATGACCATAGATTCCCAATGGCTTCTCCTCTCTCCTACCAGTAGACATGAAGGAGACTTTGCCATTGGTCATAAGGCAGACTGGGCCAGAGTGCTCAGATGGGTCAGTGTGAATCCATCCCCACTACGGGAAGAAAATTGAAAGCAAACAGCCTACCAATTAATGCATAGCAGAATCATCTTCCTACTAGAAGAAATGGAAGAGATTTTAGCATTCAGCTTGTTCATATTACAGAGAAGGAAACTGATGCAAAGAGGTTCAGTGACTTGCCCTAATTTATACAATAGGAAACAGGAAGGGCAGAACTCAGATCCAGCCGTTCTCTGATTACTGCTTTCTCCATAAACAGGGGAATTTGTGTCCCCAAGGTTCCAGTCCAGTATCATAGAACTAAGCCATTCTCTCACTCATGTACCTGCGTAGATTCAACTCAAACCTTTTGTAAGCACCTCTCGCTCAATTCCTAATGAGTTTTCTCATTGAATATAACCTTACTAGTTGCTAATATTCTCCTTGTTTTAGGCCAGATCTAGCTCAATTCAATCTATATTTGAGATCAGAATGTAAGAAGCCACTCATGGACCATAAAAGGCAACAAAAATAATTTTACTTAGAATGAGATCTAAAAGGACACAATCCCTAAGGTTTAAAGAAGAAAAAAGAAAACACTACTCCCCTCGGCCTCCACAGCGGCCTGCAATACTAGGTCATAACAGCAATTAGAATTCAGATAAAACCTTTGAAAACTCCGGATGGGATGGTCCTTTATTGGGGGCAAGAAGCCAAAATGCCCTTCCCACATCTATAAAAGACCAGCCTAGACTCTGGAGTAGGTACCATTCCTATCCCACTCCCTACCTCCAAATCCTAGTCAGTCTTCTCCCCTAAGATCAAGGGTTTTAGGGAGAATCTTGAGGCTCAGGAGCTTAGGGGAGAGGGCAGAGGGAAGGTGGAAGGACTTAAAAAAAGACTAGTAAAATGTAGATCCAAAGTATCACAGTAGTAAGACATGGTTGTGTTTTTGTATCACTTCTCTATTGTAAAGTCCTTCATACAGTGTATCTGGTGGCAAACATTTCCATAATTGGGAAACAGGACAAGCATAGAATGATTTACTTCAAGTCACAAGATGGTAGCTGGGTCAGAAATAAGCCATGTCTCCATGTTACCTAGCTGAAAACTGACAGTGACTTCACCCTTGGGGGTGGAAGAGGCAGAAGAGATGTGATATCTAGAAACATTTGTCAGGCCAAAGGGTGCCCTTTCTCACTTTGGTCAGCAATGTTTAGGATCATAGATCTAGGGCCAGCTAATCCAACTTTCTCATTTTACAGATGAGAAAACGGAGACCCAGCAAAGTTCAATGATTTTCCTGAGGTCATAGAGGCAGGATATGAACCTAGGTCTTCTTAGTGCAGTCAAGATTTTTTCCCCTTGTACTGTACTTCCTCCTATTAAGAAGCCTGGTCTGCTCAGGACAGGGGCCAGGGGAAGCCAGTGTCAACCAGCGTAGCCCAGAAAGCCTCCCCTCCTCTAATATCCCTCAGGACCACAAGAGAAACAGGTCTAGGCCAAGTTGAAATAGGATGGAAAACTTCAGGAGGGCAGGGAAGACATCACTCTAACACTTCTAGCTCAGTGACCAGCCTTTCTTAGTCCCATTTCATCATCTATAAAATTGGGATAAGACTTACCTCCTTCCCTGCCTCACTGGGCTGCCAGAAGGAGTACACAAGTAGTAACTTAAGGCAGTGAATCCCAGCAGTAGGAACTTCTTTCCAACCCCAGGGGGTTGTCTTAGGCACGTAGGGATAAAGTGAATTACCCAGGGTCATACAGTAAGCAGCATGTGTTCTAAATTTATTATTATTAACAATAATAAATAATAAAATATATTAACAATATAAATAAATAACGTACCCCTGACTCCGCCCATCATCATCATCATCATCACCATCATCGCTAGCATTTATATATTGCTTTAAAAATTTCAAAGTACTTTACATTTGTTATCTCATTTGATCGTCAGAACAACCTTGTGAGGTAAGTGCTATTATTATCCCCACTTTACAGATGAGGGAAGTGAGAAGTTAAGTGACTTATCCAGGGTCATACACATAGTAAGAGCCTAAAGAAGGATTGGAACTCAGGTTTTCTTGTCCCCAAGCCCATAATCCACTATGCTGTGTGACTTTTTTTTTTTTGATGAGTAAAGTACTTTATAAATGTGAGCTCCTGTTTTTATTATTATTACAACTGGCCTCCTCTTTGGCTGAGCTCCAATGATTCAGAATCACTATGGCATGTGCCCCTGGGATTCAGGAGCCTGAGTATCTGAGGCGTCTTCTTCCAACTCATCACTGAATCTTCCATGAAGAGTATAGTGCCTGGCACGTAGTAAACATTTGTGACAGTTCAATTAATAGCTACGGTATATATTAAATACCTACTATGTGCCATTTTGTCAGTCTCCACTAGTAAAATATCCAAAGCCAACTGCAGGTGTTAACGTTTAGAAGGAGCGCTTGAAACTTACCCCCTGATTCATGAACTACATAGAGCGCAAACTCACTGGGGCCATTTTCAACCTGCAACATTCAAAACAAGGTATTAGTAGCAAGACTTAGAGATGTCTGATCGTAGTATAGGCCTCAGTATGTCTTTACCCCAGCTCATCACCACCTGGATCCTTGCCATACCCGCTTCTCCTTCTGACTCAAGTATTTCCATTTAATTGCACCACTACTCTCTTAGTCACCCAAGCATAAAATGGGGGTCACATAGATGTACATATACACACAAACATGCATGTAAAGATGTACACATGCATGTGTGTGCATGTATATAAGTATGTATCGTGTATATACCTAATTATTTATATGATTTCTCCCTCATTAGAATGTGTGCTCCTTGTTTCCAGTGCTTAGCACAATGCCAGGGACACAGTAGGAAATATTAATAAGTGTTGACTGACAAAATCCAAACTCCTCATTTTATAAAGTCATAGACAGGTTAAGAAATCTGGTCAGAGTCACATAGCTAGTAAGTGTCTGCTGCAGGAGTATTAAACCAGGTCCTTCAGTGTCCCCTCTCCAATGCCAGTCCCAAGTAGGTTAAACCCATGGGCATACACATAGTGAGTAGAATTAAACCAAGATGTCTGACTCGAGAGCTAGGGCTATTTCCACTGAAAAATGCTGTCTTCTCAAAGGCAGAAACCATTATCTTACTCATTTCTATTTTTCTTTCTGTCCTTCATAGTGTCAATCATAAGACTTTGGCCAAATGCACCTGATAAATGTGGCCAAAAGAATTTATTTAAAGAATAGGACGTGCCTTCCCTCTTGTGCAACCTACCAATGCATAAGCTATCTTCTTAGCACTCTTCTACATAACTTGAGTTTTTTCCTTCTCCTAAAAAAGATGTGGGCAAAGTATGGCTCAAGGGCCTAATCGAGCCCACCACTTGTATTTGTATAGTTAACTAAGCATGGCTTTTACATTTTAAAATAAAATCTTATTATACTTTAAAATGCACAAACATTCTTAGCTTAGAGGCAGTGGGATCCAACCTGGGTTGTAGTTTCCTGACCCCTTACCTAAAAGGACACCAGATCTCCCGAACCCAGATGGCGCCTCGGTTATAAAACCCTAACAAGTGTATGTCTACCCAGACTTAGAACTGCCACAGGGGCCCCCTAGGCTTCTCCCCGAGACTGACTTACTCTGAACTTGTTCAGCAGCAGGGTCAACACTTGGACAGTTGTCATGGTGCTATTGACTCTCACATTGGTCACGGACCCATAGGCAGGAGTAAACACTGAGGTCTGAGAGAGACAAGAATTGCTGATTAGATAGAATAGAAGCCAGATCCACGCTCCTGTCACGGTGCTAGCTTACCTTGGGCACGCAGCTCTGGCATGGCCATCTCTGGCAGATGGAGTGGAAGCTAGAGAGCCTCATTCACTGTTCACATGGAACACCTGTGGCTGGCCATCTGCTACTAACCCCCTGGAACAGAACTGACACCCCAGTCCCCTGCCCTCTATTCCTCAGCTACACTCAGGCTGTAAGGGCTGTAATTCTGGAATCTATAGTCAATCTTTCATCCTATCAGAGAACCAGTAAAAAGGCAATAGTGACTTAGAGAAAGTGCAGGCCCTGGACTCAGGAAGATCTGGGTTCAGTCCAGTTTCTGACATATCCTGGCTGCAAATCACTTAACCTCTCACTGCCCCCAGGCAACTCTCCAGGCCAGAAATTACACTTGAGAGAAACTTCCTTACCTGAAGCTCCATACACTTTTAGAATCAGTCCCACCCAGAGAGTCTCAATAGTAAAGACACTAGAGAAATCTCCTACCAAGGCTGAACCTAACTTACATAAAAAGTCAATCCTCTCTGGATGGGAAAAAGTATCGGAGACTGTCCTCAAGTATCCATTGTCCTAAGAATGCTTCCGAATGAATAAGTGAATGAATGAATGAATGAAAAAGCATTTATTAAGCCCTAACTGTGTGTCATATGCTATACTAAGCACTGGGGATGCAAACAGAAGGACAGCACCTAATCATTTCAGCAACCTTAACCTGACTTGACCCCACATTTCTAGTGAAGAATCCCCAAAACAAGGCTGTGACAGGCTAAGGACTAAAACAAAAGAGCAGAGGGCCCGCCTTCACCTCAATGTCAATCAGAAGTCCTACACAGTGGTAGTGGGTATGCAAATAATAATAATAATCATTATTAAAATGTCTTGCAACATTTTGCATTTTATTTTTTAAGACACAAATTTTATTTTTTCACATATATTACCAGCTTGGTCCAAATGTAAGAAGTAGTTTTTCCCCAATATATGGTTGGGGATCTGAGTGTGATCTAACTAATGTTTTTTTAAGTGGGTGTGTATGTCCCTCTGGATTTTCAGGATTATTATGAAAGATACTAGAATTATACTAAAAAAAAATGGATTGAAGAGACTCAGTTCTGGTGCAGAGGTCCCTCTGTGTTATCTATATTTATAGAGATGTGGGTATATTTATTCACACAGATATGTATATGAAATATAGGCAGCTAGGCGGCACAGTGCAGAGTGCTGGGCCTAGATTCAGGAAGACCTGAGTTCAAATCTAGCCTCAGACACTAACTAGCTATGTGACCCTGGGCAAGTCACTTAACCCTGTTTGCCTCAGTTTCCTCATCTGTAAAATGAGCTGGAGAAGGAAATGGCAAACCACTCCACAATCTCTGCCAAGAAAATTCCAAACAGGGTCACAAAGAGTCAGACATGACTGATATGACTAAACAATAACATGTATAGAAAACATACACACAAACACATAGCCATATTCCACATATATGTATTGTATGCCATATTCCAAATATATGCATTATGTGCGTGTACACACACACATACACAGAATTACAGTTAGGAACTCCCAGGGAAGATTTCTTTATTTATTCATTCATTCCTCTCTGTCTCTGGGAAACAATATACTGCAATGGAGAGAAAACTGGTCTTATGAGTCAAGAAGAACTAGATTCAAGTCCTGTCTCTGATGTACGCTGTCCCTGTGACTTGACCCTTGACAAGCTATTCAGCCTCTTTGTGCTCTAGGCCAGTGGGGTCAAACTCAGAAAGAAATGAGGCCACTAATCTGTGTGTGAGGATCTCTATAGGCCACGTATGGACTTAGTTTTGAAATTTCCTATTATCTATGTTTAATTATACTTTTATTTGTTTTGTTAAATATTTCCCAATTACATTATAATCTGGTTCACGTGGCATTTGGAGTGTTGTAGGCCTTATATGACCCACAGACCAAGCATCTGACATCTCTGCTCTAGGCAACTCTCAAAGACCATAAACTGCAGAGATGTTGCCCACATGCTTTGCTAAAGGAAGCTTCCTCATCTGGGAGTTACCTATACCAACAAAATCACAAGTCTAGTCTCTGAACACATACACACACGAATGATATATCTATGTATAAATGTATATATGTACACACGTGTACAAACATGGGTGTGTACATACATGTGTGTATATGAGTATCAGTATGACCAAGAGTTCTACTTCCAGCCCAGGCCTCACAGTTCTCATTTGAAAGTGGGGGTCAGCCACTGCCCCCAATGGGGGGGAGGGACCAATTGCCATCCACAGGATAGGTAAGCTTGAATAGCTGAAGCATGAAGACCCCCCACCCCACCCCATGCCCCGGGAGAGAAGCAGGAGGCAGCCAGTGTCAGGCAAGCACCATCTCCGTTTTCTATCAGTATGTCTAGCACTTGGCACAGTGCTCTGTAAATACAGTAAGTGCTTAATCAATGTTTCATTCATTCATATAATATACATAAAGAAAGAGACAGATACAGACACAGAAAAAGAGAGAGAAAGAGTGAAAAGAAGGGAACATGGTAAAGTGGAGAGAGAACTAAACCCAGAATCAGATGGATCTGGGTTCAAGTCTTGTCTTCGATATATAATTGCTTCTAGTTATTCACCCTCTCAGTGCCCTAGGCAGCTTTCTAAGGCTTCAAATTGTGAAGCAGGTGCTTACTTTCATCTGTAGAGTTTCCTCATTGTGAGTTCCCTACACAAAGGAAATCACAGAGCTGGATTCTCTCTGAGCCTCTCAGCTTCTCGCTGCCTTTGTCTGTTTCTGTACATATATTTTCCTATCTAATATATCTCACATTAGGGGTGAGGCCTGTATTCAGCATACCCCTATATTATGTCAATCATCACCTTGATCACACTGGCCCACCGTCTGACACCAGACTGAATGCCAGGGAGCTGAAAAGGTGATGACTTACACTAAAGAATGACCAGTACACTAAAGAATGGATCCTGATAAAATTAGTGAAGTCTCAAAAGGTTCCTCATTTAGCCTTTTGTTGAGGCTTAGATCCTGGGACAATCAGGTTCTAAAACTTTTAACCCCTCTGGAATTGCAAGATTATTAGTAAAAATATTCAAAAGAAATAAAAGAACAGACTGAATCTCAATTTGGATGCAGTTCTATGATCAATGTTCTTTTTATCTTCCAGAAGATATATTGCCCATCTCCAACATTTCACAAAATCACTCTATCACATATGTCTGGCAACTTCACCAAGGTTTCCTCAGGTCTTTTTTTTTTCCTTTTAAAGAGGCAGCAAGGTGGTGCAGTGAATAGAGCATTAAGCCTTGAGTCAGCAAGTCCTCAGTCCAAATCTAGCCTTAGACACTGACTAGTTGGGGGCTCCTGGACAAGATAATCTTTGTTTGCTTCAGTTTCCTTAACTGTAAAATGGGGTAGTAGCATTTACCTCACAGTGTTCTCATGAGGATCAAATGATATAATATTTATATAATATAAATAATATAATACTAGCCCACAGTAAGTTCTATATAAATGCTTATTCCTTTCCCTATCTTTTCCCCATTCACTGGGTACCAATGGTATCTTTCTCAGATGGTAGTAAGCTTCAGCAATCTAAAATAAATGCTGTGGGCCAGATTTTCAATTTTATTAAAAGTCTTAGTTATTATACAGACTTTTTTAGGGAATTGTTCTCATTTCTCTCCTATGTTCACTGAGGGGCCCTGTTTATCTGCATATCAGGAAGAAGCAATTTTCTTGAGCTCAAGAGGTATCAAAGGTTAAACTACATCTGGACCTTGGTCTTCCGGGTCTGAAGCCAAAACTCTAATGCACTATCATACATGAAGGCTCTTGTATGGTGAATAAAATGAGGCCTAAAGAGCCTCACTTCCTGTTGTCTTTCATTTCTCTCCATTACCCCATAAGGGGAGAAAGGTCCAAAGCTGAATATCAGACATCCTAGAG
>NW_027187353.1:9281782-9351958 GCF_028583685.1 Petaurus breviceps papuanus | reverse complement strand
AGTTCAAGCTTTCAAGTCCACAAGCATTTATTTAGCACTTACTATGGGCCAGAAACTTGGCAAAGCATTTCCTTCTGCTCTTTGCCCCTGTCCAAGGCTAGAAATTCATTTGTTGAGTGTCAGAGATTCATTTTTAGGTCTAGGTTGAACTAGAAAGTTATTGAGGTCATTTTTTCAAGATCTAAAATTCTAGGATTCTCTAACAAGGTCATTTTGCCACTATCATTTTAGATGCTCTCCAAACAAAACTCACTTATGGAGCAACTCCTCAGTGCAATGTGGTTCTAAGCTATAGGGGAGATACAACATTTACACAGATGGGTAAATAGAGATCATTCGAGAATAGTAACAGCACTTATAATCACAGGAATCAGGAAAGGCTTCTAACAGGAGAAGCACCAGAGTTGAGCTCAGAAAGAGGGTGAGGATTCAAAGAGGGACTATATTCTAGGTGGGAGGGATAGCTTCTACAGGGCAGAGAGGGGTAAGATGGAATGCTAGGGTATAGTTACGTTAGCAGGAACTGTGAATAAACAAAGAGGAATAAAGGACAAGAAGTCTGGAGAAGTAGGCAGGAGCTCCAGCTTTAAATGCCAAACATTTAGACACAGGGGTACTGTGGCCAAGAGTAATGGCTTACCCGTCCCCTGAATATGCAGGATAAATCACAGGAATTGGAGAAGGCTAAGGAGATTTTTTTTCTTTAAACAAAATTGCTGTGAGAATGAACTGGAAAGAGAAGGACTGTTTTTGAGGAATGACTAAATGCATTATGCTATACAAATGTGATATTATGTGCCAGGAAACAATTGAAGGAATGGTGTCAGAGAAACCTAGGAAGACCTGTATGAACTGATATAGAAAGAAATGAGCAGAACCAAGAAACCAATTTATACAATAATAGCATTATTAGAAAGACAAAAAGTTTAGAAAGACTTCAGAACTCTGATCAATGTAATGACAAACCACTATTCCAGAGTACTTGTGAATAAAATGGGTTACCCATATCCTGACAAAGAGGTGATAGGTTTAGAAGCAGAATGAGATGGATTTTTTAGAATGAGGGAAATTTGTTTTGCTTGACTATGTATATTTGTAACAAAGATTTTGACTCTTTCTAAAGAAAGCGGTGAGAGTGGTAAGAAGCAAAGAAATGGATTTTTATTGATTGAAAAATGGAATTTAATTTAAAAAATTAAAAAAATAAAATAAAAACCAATAAAAATAGAAAAAAAATTACTATAAAACTGTAAGGCGTTAACATAGAAGAACAAAGTACTGAAAATGAGACACCCATTCCCAAGCAGTGAAGCTGTAGGAATGCTCTTCTTTGTAAGAAGAAAGGTTTTTGGCATCAAACATGCTGCCATCATTGTTGTTTTCATGTCGATCTTCTCCAATGTAGGTTTAGGACTGCTAGTGATACAAGCACTGCCAAAACTGATATGGCAGGTTTCCCAGTCCAGGCTAGGAAGTGTTTCATTCTAAGAGGCACACAGCTGAAACTAGCTGGCAAGGTCAAGGCAGTAGGCTAGGGCATAAACCATTGCCTGTTCCGGAAATTAAATCACCTTTCCTGTGATAAAAATAGTGTTTGGATATATCTCTTCATGAGCGAAAGCAGGTCCTAACGTCATTCTGAGAAAAATTACTGAAAAAAAGATGATCAAAATGTTCTGTATCTTCCAAGAACGTCAACGCAAGGGCAGTGGTCTCCTAGCATGGAACCTGACAAAACCTACAGGTACCCTGCTAATGGGTGCTAATGTCTAGGTGCAAAGCAAGAGGCTTTTTGTTAGGGTATCCACAATTCTCTTTCAGAAACTAGCACTTATTCTAGGGAATATTTGAACTAGGAAATAATTGAATTAGAACAAAATTCTAGTTCAATGTCCTGGAAAAGTTTATGTGCCAAAAGGTAACCTGGAAGAACTGATCTCCATTCCATGGGTGAACCTGTAATGCACAGTAATTGATTTTCTTTAAAATTAGACTCCATAGTAACTATCTTCCCACTCAAATGAATTAGTGATCACATCAATGTGTTTTCCCTCAACTGATATAGACTGCTGCCCTCCTGTGCAATAGTTTTACTCTCATCAGTTGGCTACAGGGCCACATAATATCATCCTTCCCTTCTTCGTTCCACTTGACATCACAAAGATACCAAACATTGTCCATCAACTACCTCTTCACTTTTACCATGTGACCATCCCATTCTCTTTTGGGGTCATACATTTCTTTGATGATAGCCCTAACACAGGGCCCGGCACATTGCAAGTGGTTATTAAATGCTTGCTGTCATTCTTATTCTGGTTTCACTTTGTGGCTCCTTATATTTGTTATAAAACCTGTTCACAGCCATCATGTACTTCTCCACTGCCTGTTGGGTCATATTTCTTTTTAATTCCTTGGAGACTTTGGGGTTTCATGTTTTTTGGGGTTTTTGCTTTTTTTTTTTTTGCTTTTTTGGAGGGCAATTGGGGTTAAGTGACTTGCCCAAGGTCACATGGCTAGTTTTTGTGTTAAGTGTCTGAGGCTGGATTTGAACTCAGGTACTCCTGACTCCAGGGCCGGTCCTCTATTCACTGTGCCACCTAGCCACCCCCGGTATTCCATGTTTTACAACAACATGACACACTTATTTGGCTAGCTCCATATGATAAACCAACTTGACAGATGGCAAGCAGAACACTAAATTGCTAAAAAGACATTTACTTGTCATCATGCTCAAGATTAGATAAATCAGCAATCATTACAACTTGTTCAGTACACTGTGCAGAATTGATGATCATCATAAGAATACAAGAAGTGGATCCATGGTCCATATAGCTTAAGAATATTCCTCTCATGATAGTAGACAAGGGAAATGTTAGGGGAAAGACTTAGTTGTCCTCTGTTATCAGTGTCAGGGGTTAAGAACCTACAATGTGTATCAGGAACAGGGCTAAAGCTGAGACTGAGGCCCAGGCATTATTTGAGTTTCTTCCAGAGGGATAAATCATGACTGATGATAGATAGATGCTATGTGCTGGTTTTTAACAGAGAGAACCAGGGCTTCCCTGAGCTAAACCCGGCTGGATTAATGCATCACCATCCTGAAAGATGGTCTTAGAAAGAGTATTTAGTTCTGTTAGGACAGAATCATTGTCTGTCAGTTCAAGAGTCTTGAGCCTCATTTTCTATTTTGGGAGACTGTGCTATGTTCTTGTAGTTATGGCCTCAGGAATTCTGCTGGGACTCAAAACAGATGGACATAGGGCCCCCAAAGTCCCTGAGACTAATCAATATCTAATTTTTCTAAGTCTCAAGCAATAGGACATTGCCTAGGTAGCTGAAAATCACAGTCCCTACTCTTGACTGCTCAAGAGTTAAGCTCCCCCTGATGAGGGACAGGCTCTGGAAACCCCCTTGAACCCTCTTGACTGAATCTTCCCATTTGATGAGGCATATTTGCCTGAGGCCATAAGCCTTTCATTGTGGTTCTGCCCAAACCTCTGTTACTAGCCAAGCTAGTACTTCATCACTCCCATAATAAGGTGATATAAAAGAGACGACTTTAAGTGAACCCCAAAGCCATTGGCTTTCTAAACTATTGCTTTTTCCCAAAAACTACATACCATTTAACTGAATCTTCTAATAACAGTTAGTATTTATATAGCAGTGCAGTATATTAGAGTGCTGGATCTAGAGTCAGGAAGACAGCTTCCTGAGTTCAAATCTGGCCACAGACACTAGCTGTGTGAACCTAGGGAAGTCACTTAACTCTGTCTCATTTTCCTCATTTGTAAAATGAACTAGAGAAGGAAATAGCAAACCACTCCAGTATCTTTGCCAAGAAAACCCCAAAAGGGACTGTGAAAAATCAGTTATGTCTGAAAAATGACTAAACAACAAAATTTATAAAAGTGCCTTAAGGTTTGCAAAGTGCTTTACAAATTTCATCTCATTTGAGTCTCATAACAACCCTGTGAGGTAGACACTATGATTATCTCCATTTTACACTTGAGGAAACTGGCAAACAGAGGTTAAATGACTTTCCCAGGGTCACACTGCTAGGAAGTATCTGAGGCAGAATTTGATCTCAGGTCTTCCCGATTCCAGGTTCAACACTCCACTGCACCCCCTAGCTGCCAGATGTAAGCTCCTCAATTAAACCCTTTGGTTCCTTAAAATAGATGGGACAGCTATTTAAGCTGGAAACATCTTCATCGAGCTTTTTTTGTGACAAAATTTGAAATAGCTTTTACCTATGTCCTTATCTCCAGTCACCTCATTCTATTTATAGTCACAGTTGCTTCCCTTTTATAGTTCTGTTGACCAAATGATTCAATCTGCTGAGGTCAACTCAACATGTCTCAAGCTAATCTATTTAATTTACAGAATGGAGAATGATGACTAGAATATGGCATTCAAACAAATAATCACCTTGGTTCCTACAGCAACCTCATATAAAATAATCATTTCAATTATAAATCAATTTAGTGTTCATCACAGATATGGGAGAGGAGAGTAATAAAATACTCAGGGCTTGGAACTCCAAGTACCTGAAACTTGAAGAAATCCACATTAAGGAACATAAGGACCTGTTCCAGTGACTTAAAGGAAGCCCCTGTTTGGGATCCTGCTTGCAAGCAAGAGCAAACATTGTATGAAATGCAAATGGAATTACCTCCTAGGAGAGAAGGCTCATGGCTTTAATGGACACTTCTATCTGTGGGAGATTAAGTGAAGAGCTATGAAGAATTATCAGACAGAATGAAAGAAGTGAAGCAAAAAAAAAAGAAAGAAAAGAAAAAGGAAGAAAGAGAAACTAAGAAGAAAAAATTGTTTGGAGAAGGCAACGGGGAATTAAAACCGATATCAATAGGTTGGTGGGTAGAAGAACATAACACCTAGAAGAAAGAGTGTAGCATCCTCTGAAAACACTGGAGCTCAGTTCAAAGCATGCATCTCACAACACAGTGGCCCCTGATGTTGGGACAAAGAAATATTGCCCAATGTCCCATGGATTCACAGAAAGGGATCCACAGGTACCGTCTGGAAGGAAAGCTGGTGCTAGACCCCAGAAGAGGATAGATACATCATGGAGTTGACCATGGCTATCACTGCTGAGGGACGTGGCTCTCTCCAAATATAACTAAGATAGATGTGTGCTGTTTTCTTGACATGTATTCGTAGAGTATAAACGTGCGCATAAAGGGATTTATGTCTGTTGATCACTATTAACTTCTATCTCTATGTGTAGGGACAAATAAACCTATAAAAGAATACCTAGAAATTAGTTCTGGGAAGTATTAAGTCCTCAACAGAAAAGTAAAAAAAAACTTGGGAGGGTGGGGACGAAAGTGACCTTCTCACACTTTCCAATGAGAGACTGGGATTTTAAAAAGAAATAATGATATAACAAGTGAACAGCTGGCTAAGACAATGTAGAAGGAGATGTGGCTTCCAATGTCCCTTGAAACTCGAAATCTCTACATTACAGCCATAACCCTTCAAGCAGAGGTGGTAGCTTATATTAATATAGCTCTTTAATTAGTTTAAAGTACCTTATTTATATACATTATACCTCACTTGAGCTTCATGAGAATGCTGAATGGGCACTAGAGGCATTAGCACCCTCATTCTACAGATAATGAAATTGAGGCTCAGAGGTTATATAATGTGCTCGTGCTCGTGTTTAGGCAGGCAGTAAGTGTCAGGGGCCAGATTTGAGCCCTTGTATCTTTTTAAGCCCAACGCTCCCTCTTCTATGCCAAAATGCCTCTATGCTGCTTAGGTGGCAGCTCCATCTGGAATCAGAAAGATCTGAGTTCAAATTTAGCCTGCCACTTATTAGCTGTGGGATCCTGGGTAAATCACCTCTCCTCTGCTTACCTCAGTTTCTTCATCTATAAAATGGGGATAATCGCACCTACCTCCTAGGGTTGTTGTGAGACTCAAATAGTATAATGCTTATAAAGTCTTTTTTAATCCTTAAATGCTAACCATTAGTTTTTCTTATTAGCTCTTTGTAGGTACTAAAATTAACAAGGGCTGAGAAGAAACTGTCTGTCTGATCAAGAATGACGCACAGAAAATGGTGGTGAAAGGGAAATGAACTCCTGAAAAAGACATTACAAAGAGTGACAGGGATGACCCCAAAAGAATAACCCTGGGGGAAGTAGACAGTAACTCATGGGAAAAACTAAAAGGGAAGAGAGGATCACAGACGTCTATATGCCAACATGCAGAGAATATGTAATCAACAAAATGAATGTCACATTTTAATACGCAAGCTGTTAAATATCACCACACAGGGAGCATGAGACTTGGTCAGATAGTGCTTATTAAAGAATACAGAAATGAGAGTGTATTCATTATTCAAAAGAAGTGGTGGGAGCTGGGCTGGGGAGGTGATGGCAAATTAACTCTGGGCGCTGAGAACATATTAGCCTATAAAGAAATCCACAGACATAAGAAGGGAAAGACAGTGAGGAGTATCCAAATGAGGAAGCGATCTTGTCAGGTGAAAATATACAACTTAACCACTGTAGGAAGTGGAGGAATGTCTGATTCAGATCACAGAACTGTACCAAGATAAAGAACCTTAACGACTGTGACATCTACTGGATATGTCTTTCCTTTAAAAGGAGAACATGTGAAAAAGTCCTGCCTAGATGACAATTTTGTCTTTCAGAACACTGATGAGAATTACTCGGCTGAAATAAAAAGTGCTGGAAACCTATAAGAATGTGATAATATTATTCCAGAATAAATCCACTGTGACCAAAGAGACTCAATGAATATAGCTTAGATTTTAATAAATGGAGCTTCAAGAGAATCCAGAAGTAAGACAGGTATGAGATTATAATGGGGCGGGAGGGGGGTGGGAGGAGGATCTCAAGAGTTATCAGGACTGAGTTGAGAATTTATCTAAAGAGGAAGAAAAGGTAATGTCTTAAAAGAATCCCACATGCCTCCAGAAACACCTGGCCGTGAAACCTTGAGCAAGTTACTTAACCTCAATTGCTTAGGGGCAGCCAGGTGGCTCAGTGAGTAAGAGCACTGGCTCCAGTGTCGGGATGACCTGGGGGATCAAATCTGGGCTCAGATACTTAGCACCACACCCAGAAATAACTGGCAGTGTAACCTTGAGCAAAAGTTACTTAACCCCAATTGCTTAAAAAAAAAAAAGAGTCCCACGTGCCTACATAAGAAGCTCCCTGAATTGAAGAGAACAGGAAACTAAGATGGGAGTAGGGACAAGTTAGAAGGAACAAGAAAGGTTTCAGAAAAGCTAACCATAAGGATGACTTAAAGCTTATGAAAAACTTAAGGACAAAGTGTTGGGATTAGAAGGAAGACCTCTAGGGTGCACAAAATTAGGAAAGTATACAGGATTTAATCCTCAGTTGTTTTGGGGTAGGTGGGGTGGGACAGGGTCTTCAAAGTGAAGCATAAGAATAAAGAATTGATAAGCAGGAACTATTTTCTGATTGTTTGGGAGGGGGCAGGAAAAAGCTTAATCTTTTTTTTTTTTAAGCAATCGGGGTTAAGTAACTTGTTCAAGGTTACACTGCCAGTTATTTCTGGGTGTGGTGCTAAGTATCTGAGCCCGGATTTGATCTAGGTCATCCCAACACTGGAGCCAGTGCTCTTACTGGCTGAGCCACCTGGCCGCCCCGTAAAAGCTTAATCTTAAAGCTAAAATAGATAAACAGTAAGGCCTAAATTAGCTCGAAATGACATCAATTAAAAAGGAATTTGACCCTTTGAGAAAACTGAGTCTAAATGGAGTTAACCAAAAGAAAGCAGATGCGGAAAGGAAGGATGAGAGGTCACCCCTGGTAACCTGGAACACACATGGAACACACATTCAACCTGTCCCTTGGTGGGTTACTCATCTTGTACAAAATGCTTACATTATTAATTGTTCACTTTGGTTACCATTGTCCTGAGGGAAGACCATGGCAATGAGAGAGCACAGAGGAGCGGTGCCAATAACAAAATAAAAAAAAAGGAGTAAAAAACAAAAACTAGACTTTGGCAGTGTATAACCAAGAGAAGAGGAAACAACCAGCTCCTAAATGTTCCTTTTAGCTTGTGCGCGGTTGACAAGGCCTGACTTCATTAGTTTAGGAAATACCTTCTACCAAGTAGGTTAAGACTTATTCAGCAATTCATAGCCTTAAGAAAAAGGTGAAACTCTGAGACCTTAAGTGATTTGCCCAGAATCACACAGCCAGGACGTGTCAAAGGCAAGGCCTGAAGCTAATTCTATCTGATTCAGAAGCAAGCTCCCTTTCCATGGCACCCCACTGCTTCTGGGATTGTACAGAGCAGTTACTGAATTTTGCTGAACTGAACCCTTTTGCTCCATAGGTTTGGGGTGAGGTCTCCTCATCAATGAAATGATGGTTGGGGTTGGACTAGATCGGCTCTAAGTTCTCTTTCACCTCTAACATGCTATGCTAAGGAAATGATCTTCAGACTGAAAATGGCAGCCCAAGATATATATAATGACACTGGTAGAAAGAGAACACCAAAGGCACCAGGAATAACCTCCCATCCCCTAATCCTTATTAATGATATCCCAGGGCACTTCAAGGACTTTCTGCTGTGAAAGCTAAACTTCTTTTCTTGATTACTAAGGAATCTTGAAGAACAGGAAAAGCACTCTAAGATTTGAGACAGGCTTTATTTTTAAAAAGAGATTTGTCCGACAATGTCTCATCCCCTTCATTACAAATTCTAGGATAAATGATCAAATTAATAGTTTGTAAGTTGTTAGAAAGTGGTCATCATAGGACCTAGAGTTGTAAAGGGCTTTGGATATCATCCAAGTCTAACTCACTCATTATACAGGTAAGGAAACTGAAGTTATAAAGAGGTTAAATAACCTGCCCAAGGCCACACAAATAACGAAGAGAAAAGCCCAGATGCTCCAAATTACTTCACTAATATAATCCTTTAACATTACACTACCTCTCCCTCATTAGAAGCCAATGTGAGATCATTATAAGTAAACTGATAAACTACATTTCTTCTTTTGGCAAAGTTAATAGACTAACAGATCTGAGAAATATTGAGGTAAATCTGGATTCAAGAACGACATCTGACAAAGTCACAGTATTTTTGTCAACAAAAAGAGATGGTGTGGGCTGGACAACAGTGCAGTCAGGCGGATTTTCATCAGGTTGAATGACAAAGTACAATGAATTTTGCTAATGGATTTCAGATCTGATCCTTAGGGGCCAGTTAGTCCAGCCTGTCTCTAAACAAGAGTCCCTGTTCTCAATATCCTCAACAAGTGACCACCCACCTTGAGAATGAGAATTTGTCATCTTTGATAGAGGTATCTTAAAGCACTATGGTATGACCATGTCATAGGCCAACTCCATTTCACACTTCAGTCAGTGACTTAGATGGAATCATAAAAGGCTTACTTGATAACTTTGCAGATTTATTAAAACTGAGAGGGTCTAACAGCTGACACCATGGATGATGAAATCAGATTTCAAAAGATCACAATAGAAAGATGAAAAAAAACATAGGAATAATTGGGCAAGTGAGCTAGAAATATCAACTGGACAAGCATAAAAGGAAAGATATAGTTTGATTAGTCATATGTAAAAGAGCTGGGATATTCAGTACAGCACCCAACTTATATAAGTGTGACTTGGCCAAAATAACCAAGTCACATCAACAGAAGCAAGATAGCAGTGACAAAGGGGATGCTAAGCCCACTGTGCTCTGTCACGGCCACAGGTTTGTGATCGGTTCTGGACACCATATTTTATGAGAAGAAACTGAAGCAGGTCTACAGGAAGGGCAGGGAAGGTCTTTAGTATACTGGGAGCAAGGGGTAGGTGGTGAGGGGAGGAAAGTCTGTAGAGGATCCATGGGACAACATGAACAAAAATGCACAGTTGTGTCTACATACATTAATGGAAGGAATACCCATACCAATGAATTCATGAGCTTACGAAAACATCACAGTATGTGCCAGGTAAAAGAGGGATTGGATCTATTTTTAACAGCTATAAAGGGGAGACTTAGAACCAAAGTAACAAATTTTCAGGGAGGTTGATTTTGGTTCAAAATGAGGAAGAATTTTCTAACACTATGGTACATTACAAGGTACTGAATTGCCTATATGAGAGGAACTTCAGGAGTAGGGCCTAATTAAACACTTGTTGGGGTTGCTATAGAAAGGGCTCATATGCCCATCAGGGAATTAGACTGAACATCCTTTCCAATTCTAAGATTCTACACACAGTGCAAAAAACCATAGTCCTTTTAAAAAATAAGTGACCCTCATATCTATGAGTACAAGTTATACCGTGACCTGACCATCTTTTCTTGGGTTCAGATGCTGACTCATAATGTAAATGGACCAAATGCACTACAAGAAGTGCTGGTCCTGAGCGATCACCTTATGGTTATAGAAATGCCCATTGATGGAGAATCTATGCCTCTTTATCTTCTGAGCTTCTCCCAGAGCGCGGCATTTCGATCTTCTCTGAATCATACAACTTGCATCACTCTTTGTCCGCATGAGTTGTGGTGTCTCCTCCTCACCATTTACAGAATCTGCTGGTAGTGGGGGTGAACAAAAATATGAAGGTATTGATGGGACAATGGATGACAATGCAATTAATAGGATGATAATATAATTGAACTAATGAACAGAATAGCATTAAGAATTTGGAATCATTAAATACATGCCTGATTTTTATTAATAAATATGTGATATCAGTATTATTTAATATTAAATACTAATTTAGTAAAATTAATTATTATTGAATATTTCCTATTAATAAATAATTAATAAAATTTTTGTGCGAGAGGCCAGGGCACTAGTTCTGTGACTCCTATATTCAACTAGGTAGATCAAAACATAGAGGTTAAGAGAAGTAGTAATTTATACACTCTCACAGTGATCCATTTCAAAGCCCCCTATCCAGTGGAGACCGCTAGATTTCCACTTAGTAAGAAAATTCTTGATATTTACTGAGTGACCTTTAGTGGGTGCTGGACAAGGGGAAAATTTAATAGACAACACTGTTTGGCGAGATCCTGTGGTCAAAGAAGAGAAAATGAGACTCCAAGTGGCTTGAATAGCCTAGGGCAAGCAGCATCTAGCCTGGGGACTTAGTTCAGCCATATAAATTCCTCTATTTGGCATTTAAAGGCCTTCATAATCTGGCTCCAACCTCCCTTTCCAGACTTATGGATCCTGAATGGACCCATTTATATACATGTTGTCTCCTCCATTAAAGGAGGGCAAGGGCTCTCATCTCCATCTTTTAGAATCCTTAATTTCCTTCAAAGTTTAGCTCAAGGATAACCTCCCACATGAAGCCTTTCCTGAATCCAATTGCTAGTGTTTCCTCCCCCACAACCTCATGTCTAGTTTGTGTGTCTACATATACACTTATATACTGTTTCCAAGGATAGAATGTAAGCCCCTTGAGGGCAGGGACTGTTGTTTTCATTTTGTTCCCAATGAGTACTTAAAAAAAATGCTTATTGGGGGCAGCTAGGTGGCACAGTGAATACAGCACCGGCCCTGGAGTCAGGAGGACCTGAGTTCAAATGTGGCCTCAGACACTTAACACAAAAATTAGCCATGTGACCTTGGGCAAGTCACTTAACCCCAACTGCCCTCCCAAAAAAAAAGCAAAAAAAATGCTTATTGACTGAAGTGAAATCAAGCTTCTCTCAGTAACCTATAGGGCAATTTTGCACAGCAAATCTCTCTGTCCTTTCCTGGACTAGATTGTACACACGGAAGGAGCCCCACTTACTTGAGTCAGTGGCAGAGCCTTCTGAATTCACCACAGCCTGAGGGCTTGACTCTTCGATGGTCTCTCTGGTACCCTGGTGAAGTCCCTTTCTGCAAAGATAGTGACCATGTGGATGCTTTTTGTTGTTAGAAATGGGCCTTTCTTTATATCACCAGCTTCTTCTACAATACCTGGCATATAACATGTGCTTGATCAATGACAATTGTTACTGTTATCTTGTGACGAAGGTCTTGTATTATTATTCTCATTTTATAGATGGAAAACTTAGGCTTAAAGAGAGGAAGAGACTTTAGGCCAAGTCTCAAGAAGGGGCAGAATGGTAGAATAGAAGTGCACCACTGGATTTGAAGTTGAGGACCTAGATTTGAATCCTGTCCATGTTCTGGTACACATAGCCTCTGGACAAGTAACTTAAGGAGACTGAGCACCAATGTGGACGTGACAATGAGCTGTCTGAGGGCAGGGGGCTAGTGAAGTCTCCAGTGCCTAACAGAATGCTAGGTACATAGGAAGGTCTTAATACATATTTGGTGAATTGATATGAGTAGGGGTCTTCCTGTGACCTCAGTCAAACCATGCCTTGAGTGCTCCCAATATTCTCTCTGTTAATCTCCTTAGATATTTCTGGGTTCTTTCCCCCTACATACTCTGACCTCCATAAAGGAGTCTGGAAGAATGTCTGTTAGGATGTCATGTGGAGTATCTGGGGGGCCCTCAGGTGTGCTCCCTCTCCCTTGAACCACTCACTGGTTTATATTAAGTGGGTCTTTCTTCCATGGGGCCGCAGAGAGGTGAATTCTCTCATTATCGTCCTGCATCTGGAGCCGGATGGGTCGCCTCAGGCCCCAGGATATGTTGAGTAGCCCTTCAATGATGAGCTCGCCTTCTTCCTGAAGTGGAAGGTGGGGAAACAAAACATGGAGACATTCAAGGCCAGCCTTACTCAGCCTAAAGATTGGTCTCAGGGCCTACCCATCTCCATGCGCTACATGACATTTGGTACATGAGAGGACCTAGCAAAAGGAAACGTGAGCCGTGCACTTTCACATCTCATCCTACCCAGACTTGGCCAGAAAAAATCAGTACTAGGGAACAAATTTGATGAGTCAGAATTAATTCAGGAACACAGCTGAGGTACAGTCAGTCACGTACGGCCCAGGCCTTGAGGAAACAGAAGTCTCAAGGTAGACGTGTTCCTACACACATGCCCAGAAACTTCCCCTTCCGAACTTGAGTTTTCTGATGAGTTACTATTAATGGATTTTAAGCTGACTTCTATTTCCTATGCAGGGTCTACAAATGAATTACCCTCTCCTCCATCAGTCAGTCTAAGAACAAGGCCCCACATGAAAGGGTGTCAGGATGAAACCCTAGAGAGTGGGTGTAACCATTAGTACGTGTGGCTGAATGAATCTCTAACCTACAATCCAAAGGCAAGTTACCCAGAGCATTCCTGGATTACTGAATATTTAAGTCTACCTTATTGTCAGATTCTATGATGAGAATTTCTCTTATAAAGATTTGTTTTTTAAATTAATTTCCCCTCCTCAGAAAATCCACCTCATTCACCTTTTCCTTCCCACTCTTCCTACTTCCATTTTGAGAAAGCAAGAAAAACAAAAGCCTTGTTAGAAATACAGATAGTCAAGCAAATCAAATTCTCTCAGTCATCTCGCGCTCTCTCTCTCTCTCACACACACACACATACACACACACGTGTGTGTGTGTGTGTCTCAATCTGCACTTTTGAATCTATCACTTCTCTATCAGGAGGTAGGTAGAATATTTCATGTGATGAAATTTCCAAAGGCAAATTATTTTCCAGTTTTAAAGGTGAAGCAGATTTTTAAAAATGATTTTATTCCTTTCACTCAGTCATCCACTACTTTCCTCTTCTCCCTGGACACACACTACCCCCTAAATGGGAAAAAATGTCTCCTAGCTATAATGAGTCTTTTTTTTTAAACTGGATTCTTCTTCATTGACTAATGAGATCTCTTAGAAATCTCCCTTATTAGGGCAATTGACTTTTCTTATCATTTGGTGTGAGTCAGGCTGGCTGGCCCCGGGCTGACTTTATTTCAACTTTCCAAAAAGGGCCAAATTTGGGGGTTATTGCATGAACAATTACCTTCTAAAGTTCCTATAACATTGGTTATTCTGTTCAGTTTTTCTCTCCCTTCCTCCATATACATTTTGTCCTATTTACTAGTTTCTGGGAATTTTCTCAACATAGGAAATGATCAAATGTCAATTAAGAAACTACTGAATGTGGATACTGTACTATTGTTTCGAGAAAAGGAGATGTGGTAGAAAGAACGCTAGATTTGGAAGCAGAAGACTAGGGGTGGATGTTCATGCTGCTTACTAGCTATGGACCAAGAGCCAAGTACTGCATATCATTTTTCAGGGCTTCCATTACCTCAATTGTAAAAAAGTGGAAACTGAATTAAATCAAGGGCTCTTAGCCCTTTTTGGCACTCTGATGAAGGCTGTGACCCCCCCTTCCCCGAATCATGTTGGTATCTACATTCATAATTGAAGGAAATGCTAAATTTCAGTTAAAGGTTATCAAAGACAAATATGTAAAATTTCCCGCCCTCCAAGTTCTATCCATGAGTAGGAGGTATTGCTTGAGCAGAGTTTTGTAGGAAAAAAGGATTCTTAGAGGTCGACACAAATGGGGGTGTATTATAAAAATGGAGGACAGTTGGTACAAAGCATTTTAGGTCCTGCAGGTGTGATTGTTGAGCCATTGGCAGTGATATTCAAAAGATTTAGAATGGAATTGGTGCTACAGGACAGGAGATGGATAAATTTTATCCCCATTTCCAAAAATATGGAAGAGTCAGCAAATGTAATGAGGAAGTTTGACATTTATTCTTGGCAAAATTCTAGAACATATTAATGTTAATTAAAATATTAGGAAAATAAGCAGTGATGAATCAATCCCAGAATAGTTTCATCAAGAACAGGTCACATTAGTCTAAACCTATTTCCTTTTTTGAGAGAGCTTTTAAACTGGTAGATGAAAGAAATACTGTAAATATAGTTTACCTAGGTTTCATAAAAATATTTGACAAAAAGTTTCTCATGCTATTCCTGTGGAGTGATATGATCTGCACAAGAGTACAATTAGAAAGGTTCAGAAATGGTTGAATGGACAGACCCAAAGGGTGATCATTAACGATTCCATGTAGACTTGGAAGACTTCCAATTGAGCTCTTCTCTGCTTGGCCCTATGCATTTTAACATTTTCATCTATGACTTGGATACAGATATAGATGGTATGTTTGACAAATTTGCAGATGAAAAGGAGCTGGGAACAAGAGTGCACTGGAAGCCCAGTCAATGAGTCAACCATGTAATATGGCAACCGTAAAACATAACGTAATCTTAGGCTAAGTTAAAAGAGGAACAACATGGACTAGGGAAATGATAGCACAGGTGTATTTTCTTCTTGTTAGTCCATACATGGGGTATTTTGTCATATTTTCAGAAGGACATTGATGACCTAGAGAGATATACTAGGATAGTGGAGTATATCTTTCTGTACAGGAAGTGAATGAAAAATCTAGGAATGTTTTGCCTAGAGAATAAAAGATTTTAGTGGGGGAGAAAAAAAGGAAAATCCATCCATCCATTCATGCAATGGGCTATCTTGGGAATAAGTTGATTTCTTCTTACTAGAGCTTTTCAAGTAAAAGTCTGAATAACCAATTGTTGGTGGTGGTGCAAAGGAGTGTTGTTTTTATTTTTATTTTTATTCATTCATTTATTTTTGGAGGGGGGAAGGCAAGCAATTGGGGTCAAGTGACTTTCCCAAGGTCACACAGCTAGTAAGTATGTCACGTGTCTGAGGCCACATTTAAACTCAAGGGTTGGTGCTCTTTTCATTAGGAGTGTTGTTTTTACTTATTGTTTGGAATAAACTACTTGAAGGCCCTTCAACAATCAGCTATCAGAGTCCAACTATCAAAAGCATGGCCTCAATACCTTCTTTGACCCAGCAGAATGTAAGTTTAATGAGAGCAAGGGACTCTCTCACTTAGGGATGTGTAGTCCCAGTGCCTAGCTCATAATAGATGCTTAATAAATGATTATTGATTGATCTTTTTTTTTTTTTAAGCAATAGGGGTTAAGTAACTTGCTCAAGGTTACACAGCCAGTTGTTTCTGGGTGGTGCTAAGTATCAGAGCCTGGATTCGATCCCAGGTCATCCGGAAGCTGGGGCCGGTGCTCTTATTCACTGAGCCACCGGGCTGCCCCTAAGCAATTAGGGTTAAGTAACTTGCTCAAGGTTACTAAGTGTCTGAGCCCGGATTCGATTCCAGGTCATCCCGACTCTGGGACCGGTGCTCTTACTCGCTGTGCTGCCTGGCCGCCCCTAAATGGTTTTCAACATTAAGGTTTTTTTTTCCTTTTTGGAAGGCAATTGGGGTTAAGTGACTTGCCCAAGGTCACATGGCTAGTTTTTGTGTTAAGTGTCTGAGGCCGGATTTGAACTCAGGTCCTCCTGACTCCAGGGCCAGCACTCTACTCACTGAGCCACCTAGCCGCCCTGATTGATCTTAATAACTAGAAACAAACAAGCAAATAAAACCATGATTGAGTCAAATGGGAAATAGTACATCTTTTCTGGACAACTTGACATTTGGCCTAATTAACAAGCTTCCATGTTATGATCCATCCAGTTCTCTAGCCCTTGAATCAGAGAGATGAGGTTAGCATAAACTTGTAGAAAGATGCCTATGTGAATTGATAGATGAGGGAAAACAGTAACTTTTCATATGCTCACTTTCATAAGTTGCTGATGGGACCGTGCTCACTCCTGGATCTCGTTCCAGGTTTTTAATAGCCTCCTCATCTTCAGGAGGCCTGTTAGAAAGTGACTAGGCAGGACCCAAGTGTAACCTGTTAGGTAAAGTCTAACTATTCTGATTCTGAAACATGAATCCCTTCTATACAGCATTTCTGACAAACAGCCATGGTTTTCATCCTTGAAAACCTCTAAAGACAGAAAGTTCACTACCTTACAAGGCAGAAAACTCCACCCAAAAAAATAGCTTGAATTGCTAGAAACACATCCTCCTATCATACCTAGATCTGCCTCACTGCTACTTCTAGTTATTGGTCTTAGTTCCATCCTCTAGGACAGGACTGGGGAACCTTTGACCATGAGGCCACATTTGCTAGGTCCTCGGGTGTGGCTTTTTGATTGAGTCCAAGTTTTAAAGAACAAATCATTTTCTTGAGTGGATTTGTTTTGTGAAGCTTAGATTCAGTCAAAGGGCTGCACTTAAGGACTTAGAGGGCCACATGTGGCCTGGAGGCCACAGTTTCTCCACCCCTGCTCTAAGACAAAATCTAGAATGTAATCATCTGCCTCTTTATTCATCTTCTTCTCTGCCACTCCCCCCGCCCCTCCCCCCCCACTAAGCTTACTCTTCTTCAGGCTAAGACAACTCTACTTTCAACCAGACCTCATATGCCATGATTCCCCACTATCCCATCTTTGTAGAAAGATATGCTATGTGAATTGATAGATGACTCAAAACATGAACTTTTTATATGCTCACTCATGGATCTTGTTCCAGGTTAAGCAAAAATACTAAATACCCCTCTCCTCTTAAGGAAGCCTCTTAGAAACTCCCAGGTCACCTTCCTCTGCACCTGCCAATGTCCTTTCCAATATATGGGACCCAGAACCAAACACAACAATGCAGATGTGGTCTGATCAGGGACTATAGTGTCACTCATTGTAGAAAGGCAGTATGAAGAGAAATAGTGTACAAAGAGAATATGGAAAGTCAATGAAAGACTTGGAGATAATTCAGAATTTCTGTTTCCTCATTCACAGCTTTCTGCTCAAGCAATTTTTTTTTAAAGAACAAAAGCATTTTCTGGCTGCTAGCATCCTGAACTTTGAACACATGCCTAGTACTGAATATACTTGGAATACAAAGTCAATAGTAAGCTTGATGACAGACTAATGGGAAGCTTTGGACAAGGGACATAATGGAACAATACAGCATGGGCTACGTGACTGGGATGGCTCCTGAGAAAGCCACATTTTGCCAAAGGCTTAAAGTCAGGTATATTGATATATTTTAAATGTACTACATTAAAAAAAAAAAAAGGTGGATTTAAGAATAGAGTTACACACTTGCTTTCTTTCTTTTTTCTTTTTGGAGGGGGAAAGGTAAGGCAATTGGGGTTGTGACTTGCCCAAGGTCACATGGCTAGTTTTTTTGTGTTAAGTGTCTGAGGCCAGATTTGAACTCAGGTCCTCCTGACTCGAGTGCTCTATTCACTGTGCCACCTAGCCACCCCAACACTTGCTTCCTTAAAGAGTTGTGATGTGACCTGAAGCATGATCTATTCCTTGACCTGGTAAGGAGGAATAACTTAACTTTTTGTGTATGTCCATTTACACATCCATCCATCCATGCAATGGGCTGTCTTAGGAATAAGTTGATTCCTTCTTACTAGAGATTTTCAAGAAAAAGGTTGAATAATTTGTTGAAAGGTTGAACCATTTGTTGGTGATGGTACAGAGGAGTATCGTTTCTTTTTTTTTAAATGGAGTCTTCTGCCTCATAAGGTAGTGAGTTTTCTGTCACTAGAGGTTCTCCATCCTCCTACATCCAAGCATTGGCTCTCCAGGTTAAAAGTGTGGCTGGACAGATGTGCCTCTCCGACTCTGTCAAACACAGACCCTGCCTCTAAGCTCTGTGCCTTCCTGGCTATGCCCCATATCTGGAATCTTCTCCTTTCTAAACTCTCCCCCTTATATTCTCTAGCTTGATTTAGGCCTCAGCTTAAGCACCACTTCCAAAGGAAGACTCTCCCAAGTGCCCTTGCTGCGGAGGCCAAGGTATGTATCCTACATGCACTCATTTGTGTCCATGTTCTTTCCTCGATTAGAACATAAGCTCCTTGAGGGCAGGACTCGATTTTGATTTTTCTTTGTATCCGTAACACTAAGCACAGGGCTTTGGACATAGTGTTTAATAAATACTTATTGGTTGACTCAGTTTCCTTATGCTTAAAATACAAATATCAATAGCAAGGACCTCTCAGAGTTGTGAGAATCAAATAAGATAACATATGTAAAACCCTTTTGCAAGCCTTAAAATACTATACATAAATGCTCCCTACTATTTGTCAGAGAGGTTGCCAAAGAGCTGTTTGGTTGGTATAGGCTGGAAAGCCCTTTGGTAGCTACACAGACGATGTCCTAGTCTAGAGTCAGGAAGACCTGAGTTCAAATCTGGCCTCAGATACTTATTAGCTGTATGACCCTGGGCAAGTTGCTTCATCTTTGTTTGCCTCAGTTTCCCCAACTATGAAATTAACTTATAACACCTCTCTATTATTGTGGAGATCAAATAAGATATTTTCTACAAAGTACTTAGCACAATGCCTGCCTGGTACATAGTAGATGCCTGGTCCCTTCCCTGTGAAGGACCTTCTAACTCAGAAATTCTGGAGGATCTCTAACATGTGAAACACAAGGTTTGAGGGAAAAGGGAGGGAAGTGCAGAAGGAGAAACTGAGTTAAGAAAAAAGTCACCCAAACCATCTTTAAAAATAAAAACTGATTCCAGGAAAGTTGTCTTTCCTAACACAAGCTGGGACCACTGCCCTGTCCTTCTGGTGCCTGGTGCGGACATCCATGCCAGCATCCAACCTGTGGCTAGCTAAAACCAAGCCTGTGTCCCCCAGCCACCTGACAGGTGCAGGCTGAAGAGGGGCTTGGCTTGGAAACTGGCCCCAGAACAGTGTTGTTTCTGTGGGAAAGCAGCACTAGGGAACAATGGAAATCAGTTTTTAGCCTACAGCGGAAAAGCTTTTATGAGCCCTTTGCTCCATTAGGACCCAGGCAGCCTGTGCACAAGCAATCCAGCCAAGGGCCCAGGAGCAGCACCTCCTCCTACCCACCCCCACTACAGTAAGATAAACAATGGCTGAATCACTGGGGAAATGAATCTGAAAGACAAACATTTACTGAGAGGTTAGTGAAAAGACCAAACCCAGCCCAGTTCCAGCCTGTTTTTCCTCGGAGAGCTTTCCTGAGTGCTGCTATTTTTAGACCACAGCTGACAGTTATCTATGACCAGGGGATGGTATAAAAGGCTGCTGGGCTACCCAGATTGGTCAGACAGCTCCTCGGCCAGCAGGCAGCTCCAGGCTCTCAGCACTCCCTCACACTCGGCACTCGGTCCCCTGTAGGGACCTTGGGCCTCTGCTGTCGGCTCTCTTGGTGCCTTGCCCAGACAAACCAGGGAAGAGGATTCCCTTTTGATTCTTAGGAAGCCATCGTGTTTAGCAATCTCGAAACCCCCTAGCCTGGTCTCTGCAACTGCAGGTAAGAGCATCTACTGTATAAACCTTGGGGTGTGGGGTGTGTGTGTGTGTGTGTGTGCATTTTAATTTATTAAAAATTACTTTCAAGGGGCTCAAAACACCAGTTAGAGAAGCTAGTTAAATTTCAACAACAGGGTAACAGAAGTAGGCATTGAAAGACATGCGTTTCAAGTTTGTCTTAAACATCCTTGCATTCTGATGTTAGCAAAGAGAGAATCTTGGAGTCCAAAACCTAGCTGTTGTTCCATGGAAAGTAGGAATGCCTCTTTGCCTCTCTGGGCCTCCAAAGTGCATAGCTTCAGAAAAGGGAAACTAGAAAGCAATTTCTATTTTTTTCCCATTCCAAATAGGCACTCGGTTAACTATAGAAAGGATCACAGACTGAGAGCTAGAAAGAGAACTTAAAGGCCATGAAATGACTGGTGCAGGACCTCACAGCTAGTAAGTGTCTGAGTAGGACTCAAATAGGCAAAGCACAGGATAAAGTTCTGGGCTCAATTAGGAAGACCTGAATTCAAATCCTGGCTCCGACGCCAACTATTGTATAGACAATGGGTAAGTCACCTAACATCTGTCTCAGTTTCCCCAACTGTAATAAAACCAGCACCTCCCTCAGTGTTGTGGAGAGAATTAAGTGATAATATATGCAGTGTGTTTTGCAGATCAAAAAGTGCTGTATACAAATGCTCCTATTACTGCCTACAAAAACAGACCCTTGAGGTCTTGTACATCCTCCTGATTCATCCTGCATCTCTCCTGAGAGAGGGGGTTATCAGGGTTACTGATTTGCAAATGGGACCTTGGAAATGCCAAATGATTGTGAGAGTTGTTTGCATGTCAGGCTCCAGGATTCCTCATGGACCATTTTCATAACTAATAGGTTATTTTTTCCCCCTGCATTAAGGTATGAGATCGAGGCTTCTGATTTCAGTGGCCCTCCTGCCAACCATAAGTGAGACCTCAGAGATGATGATGCTGGGGGGCACCCAGCCTAAAGATGACCTGCCAAGTGACCTTCTCTCATCACAAAGCCTCGACGACTATGTGAAGTCCATATGTCAGCTAGCCCAGCCCACTTCTGTGCTGGATGGGGCCCAACGTCTCCCATACAACAGACCAAGGAAGCCATGCAGGTTCAGAGGAAAGACCTTCAGCGACGTGCCTTCAGCTTCACATGGTGAGAAGCCCAGCCCAGCCTCATCCCTGCAGGACATCACTGCCCGTTTCAGTGGCCAGCACCCTCCCCTGACTTTGGGCAACAACATCGACCCCCTAGACTGGCTTTTTGGGGAATCCCAACCCAAACGACAGAGCTGGAAGGATTCCCTGAGGAGGACTGGCTTATCCCCTGACCCTTCCCCTCTGCATAAACAGACTGAAACAGGGAAGTCCAGGGTCACCCGCAGAGTCAGAGCTTCTGAAGCAAAAATCCCTGGGGCTCCCCTGACAAAACTGTCCAGTGAGTGGGGCAAGGCTTGGGAGAGAAGAACTCAAACCTCCACATCGAACACTGCCCTGAACTCTTCCAGCAGTCCCCACCAGGGTAGGATACCCCGGGCTTTGAACTCAAACCTCCCAGTCATTTATGAACTGTGACCCCACAAATAAAGTCTTACGTAAATAACCTTCTGTCGTGGTGTTTTCCTGAATTAACGGTTTCTTATCTTGAAGAGAGGGCAACATATCCTGTCTTTGCTCTCCTCTATTGTTCCACAGTCCATGCCATGCTGGGGACTGCTATTGAAGGGGAGAATTTTTTCCATTGAGAGCTACATGGTTGTTTTGATCAAGCACTTGAAGTAGGTAGGATAGACTTTCCAGCTGAATAAATAAACACTGATAACAATACATCTTAAATGTAGCTACCATATTACAAATAGATACTGAGCCTAATGAATGGGGAAACTGAGGCTAAAAACTTAAACTCACACCAGACCATCCAGGTGGCACCATCTTAGGTTGTGTCAATGGACACATGCCAGATGAGGACTCTAAGGGAGAGGGGACAGTCGTTCTGGACTAGTCAAACCACATTTCTTTGGCTTTATCCAAAGATCTGAATAAAATGTGGGGTTTTATATAAGTTGTATTATTATGGATATTAATATAGTTATGGTACCAATAAAAATACTGACAGTAAGAGTGATAATCTAGGAGCTAAAGGGATGAATACAGTCAAGGTATAGCTAGAATTTGAACCTAAACTCGAGGTGATTAATCAACCAGTAAGAACTGAGTTAGTACTTATGGTACGATGTGAGAAGTACTAGCTTAATCACAGGAGACAGAAATACAGAAAGAAGCTGGTCCCTGCACTCCAGGAGCCACCATTCTACTAGGATGACACAAACTCACTTATCTGGGGGTGACTGGTGGGGGGGGGGGGGACAAGGGGGAGGGTCAGGCAATAACAGCTGAGGTAATCAGGGAAGGTCTCATGAAGTCCTCGAGAGTCCTTGAGCTAAGCCTTGAAGGGAGTTGGACTAGACCACAAATCTGAGAACTCCAAACTCTCAATCATTACTGAATTCTCTCTCTCCCTTATACCCTGACCCAGTGGTTACTGTTTCCCAAAGCTGTCAGGCTGGACTCTAGGAAAAACCTCACTAGCAGTCACAGTGCAGTGTCCCATAGTACGGTAGAATTCTCTTGGCTATAAGGAATAGGGACTGGATCTGTGATTTGCCAGCATAGGAAATTCCTGGCTGGACACAAGTCCTGCCTATTAAGACAGGCTGGCACATTCTCTGAATCCTACAGCCTTATAGAGATGCCTGGAATAGAAGGATTGCCCCCAACACTTATGAGTGTTGTCTGAACCAGATTAAAATGTAACTGGGAAATAGCAAAATAAATAAAAACACAGTAAAATTCAGCCAATGTTAATTTGCCATTTTTTCAAAGTCCATATACTGGCCATGTGGATGGATCCTTAAGTTTCGTTCAGTGGCTCCCATTTCTATGTGAGTTTGAAACCACTGTCCAAGAGAACTGAGAGGTGAAGGGACTGGAATGGCCAGTCAAAAAACATTTACTAAAAATTATTGTGTGCTAGGTACCATGCTAGATGGTGGGCGTTCAAATGGGCAAAAGACAGTCCCCCTCCCTGCTCCCAAGGAACTCATAGTCAGAGGTAGGGCACGAATCCAGGTCTTCCTGGGCTATACTTCCTCATGTTTCTCAATAATTTGCTATAGTATTATACCTTTTCTTATCCTAAATGGAAATGTCTTCCTGCAAATCTCTATCCATTGGTTCCAGATTGGTCTCCGGGAGCTACAAAGATCTAGTCTGACCCCTCTTTCACATGACAGCCATGCAGATATATGCAGACAACCATCATATGCCCCTTAGGCCTGTCCCCACCAATAATCTTCAAACAAGTTTCATGTGACAGAGTTTTTGAGTTCCCTTATCCATATGGCTGCCTTCTTTGAGAACCCTGAAGCTTGGTCATGTCCTTCTAAAATTTGGCACCTAGAACTGGGCGCAATAACCTAAGTGTGGTCTGACCAGAGCAGAGCAAAGGGGGGCTCTCCCCCCATTTCCTTCCCCAACTCTACTTCCCTTAATTAACTTTTTTTAGTGGCCATGTCATGTTATTGAATCATATTGAGTTTATAATCTTCCATAATCCCTTAAAAAAATATTTCAAGGCTAGATACTAAGCATGATAATTAGCATTGCTGTTAACGCACTATGGTGATTACCCAATGAAAAGCAATAATCATGTGACCTGACAGTGGAGTGAGACATTAGAGCCAGCTTCCGGGGCACACACTGACCTCAGAAATGGCAGTTTTCTGTTCTTCGCCTTTGCCCAGAGAAGCTAAACAAAAGCATTGCCTTCCCCACCCCCCACCCCTCACTCACAAGAAGAAAGGGGAGAAATAGGATCTCTAGCCTTCCTTACTGGCCTAAATTTCAATCAGTCATTGATTTTATCTGCATGAATTGCTTTCTGTTGCCTGAGGAATGGTGTTAAAGAATTACTGTGGTACATAGGTCACATGTCAAAGATGTAAATATAATCATGCCTTTATGGAATCTTCAGGATGGGGAGAATCTCTCTACAATGGCTATCTAAACTTCACCCAGCATATATACCAAAGGTTCTTAACTGGGGTGGGGTCCTATGGATGCCCCCAAGGAATCCATGGATAGATTTTAAGTGGTGTATGAACTTGGATGTGAAAAAAAATTATACTTATCTTCAGTAGTTCTTAGTTTCCTTTGTAATTCTCTGTAATTCAATTTTGTTCATCTAAAATGCCATTCTGAGAAGGGGGTCCTTGGTACAGTGCCGGACTAGACAACAGGGACGCATTTTAATCTCTTCCCCTGTGCTTTTTCGTGCCTGCTGCTAGGCCCCTTATATTCCATGTGGTTTGGAGATAAGTATTTGGCACAGTGACACTATTTAAAATGCCCTTAAGTTTTTATGAATCAATGTTCTGTGCAGGTGATTTTGCTCAACAGTTCAATACATGACGGTCAAGTTCTGTTCTGGTTTACTGGTTGAATTCTCCAGGCTATTATGAGGGCTACATTTGTTACATTTAGATTTGTCTACTGTTGGTTTAGGAAAGAAGGCAAGCTTTTGATGCATAATTCTAGCTAAAAGGTCATACCTGGTGGTTACATTATTATCATTGTTAACAATATATTTTATATTATTATTGTCATTCTTAAAAAAAAGGCAGGGAAAAGGCAAGGAAGTAGCTAATATACTGAATTTATATCTGTTGCTCCCATCTAGCACAGTAGCAAAGTAGGTCTGAGGCCAGCAGGTGGCAGGCTAAGGAAGGAGAAGGCCCTTCCCAGACTAGGACACTCCGGTCCTCCCAAGTCCTTTGCTGTTTCCTTTCTTTCCCTTTCAATTCCCCGCCCCTAAATAAATTAACTAATTAATGAAGCTTTTGCTATACTCTTCCAAGGATAAGTAAATAAAATTAATAATTGATAGTAAGTATAAATTAAGGGGCCAGTCAGATGCATGGACAGAGTGCCAGGGTCCAGAGTTAGGAAGACTCATCTTCCTGAGTTCAAATCTGGCCTCAGACACTCACCAGCTATGGGACCCTGGAAAAGTCACTTCACCCTGTTTGTTTCAGTTTTCTCATCTATAAAATGAGCTTTAGAAGGAAATGGCAAACCAGTTCAGTACCTCTGCCAAGGAAACCCCAAATGGAGTCATGAAACACAGGACATGACTGAAACGACTAATAACAACAAATAAATTATGAAAAGGAACATGGTTACATAGACAGTTTTTGAGTCAGGAAGACAGTATGTCCAAATTAACACAAATGAGCTGTATGACCCTCGACAAACTGCTTCACTTCTCAGAAACACTGAACTGCACATAAATTGCTGATATGGAGAAGTTTCCATGCTGGGAATAGTCTACGCTGAAGAAATAATAGGTCTGAATAAAAAAAGAAAGTAAAAGAGCTAAGGCATTAGTTTATAGAGAACTGTCTCTCCAGTGTCCCCCATTTCCCAACCCAGGAAGTCTCCCCATCTCTCTATGATAGATCTGGGTCAAGGTTGTGCTCGTAAATATTGAACAATGGCCTCTCCAAAGTATGTGTGCATGTGTGTGGGAGTATTCACAGTACAGTTTTAAAGTTTACTCTGCATTGTAACATTTTCACCATCACTTTCTTAAGTTTAGACAATCACCAAAACAATAAATCAAGTGATGATCAGCAGCGTTTGCTGATTTCCAAGGTGTAAATGCTCACACTCCAGATTTAACAATCCTCCTTGTAAACTGGTAGCAGCTGTATCCAGTACTTTGGGGGACAAGTAAATCCTTCATCTTCTGTGAGTTTGGGGTTGCTATAAAATGAAGGGGTTGGTTCCAGGTCTCACAATCTTTGTTTTAATTCTGTGGCACAAAACCAGATGCCAGCTGTTTTCCCAGAGAAGGAAGCACAAGATCAGAAAAGAAATTTAGAGGGAGAGAGGGAGAGGGAGGGAAGGGAAGAAAGGAGCGAGGGACAGAATGGGGAGAGGGGGGCAGATTCAGGGAGTCTGACAACTAAAGCAGTACAGGAAACAGCCTAGAGGCCTTGTCAGGATGATTCCAGACCAGTAGGCCCATAACAATAGAGCCAGCAAATCAAGGGACTTCAGAAAAGCTCATGCTATGCCTCTTAATTCACCCCTTGGTATATAAAGGAATTCTGTGGTTCACATGACTTGCATTCCCCAGGGGACAGCATTCACTGCCACTCATTTCTAAGTATTATTATTCAGACAGTGAGCCTAAACACATATTTTAAAGGGAGAGAACATTTTGTGTTTGAAGAAAGCTGGAACCCTGGAATTGGCCTCAGAGATTTGTTAACAAGCAGGCACAACTACCACTTTAAGAAGAAGGCTGGGTAGGAAGGTTCACAAAGGAATGTTGCTCAAGGGCTTCAGTATACAATAAATTTTATATTCTTCAGTTATTTTGCTATTCAGTTGTTTCAGCCCTGTCCAATTCTTTGGGACTCCATTTGGGGTTTTCTTGGCAAAGATACTAGAGCCATTTGTTATTTCCTTTTCCAAGTCATTTTACAGAGGAGGAAACTGAGGCAAACAGGGTTAAGTGACTTGCCTAGAGTCACACAGCCAGTAAGTATCTGAGGTCAGATTTGAAGTCAGGAAGATGAGTCCTCCTGACTCCAGACCTGGCTCTCTATCCATTGTACCACCTGGTTGCCCTAATTAGATTGTACCAATTAATTAACAGTAATTAAGTGCACCTATGGGGTCCTTCCTAAGATACAGAGACAAAAACTAGACTGCCCATGCCCTCAAGGAACTTACTTTCAGGAGAGCCCCAATCTTTTCCCCATCAGATCCGGAAAGGTCAAATCCCTCCCTCACCCCATCTTGCCCAGAACACTCACTCTCACCCAGAATACCTTGCCACCTAGGCAGGTGCTCCTCATCGGGTAAGTCGAAAGGTAGTGACCAATGCCTAAGAGCCTTGCCTCCTTCCCTGTTTTCATATTGGGTAGCACAGAGTGAGTCACCCAGGAGGAGGAGGCATGGATGGAATTGTGATGTGCTTCACAGATCTTTTGACATATCTACCCCCCACACCTCAGTCATTGCCTCTTCTGACCTTCCCTGTTTTCTTAACACCATCCTAGTTAGGTGTTACCCCTAATTCCTCACTTTCACTGGACTCACTGCATGTATTCAAAGAGTTGCTAAGTCTTGTCATTTCCAATTCTACAACATCCCTTGGATCTTCTTCCCTTCTTCCCACTCAGAGTCACCACCCTAGTTCAATGGCATCACTCCTCACCTTTCCCAGCACTTAGCACAGTGCCTGAACATGCCAAGCACTTAATAAATGTTTATTGACTGACTGGCTACTCTGACATTTAAAGGCCTTCATAATCCTTAATACCACATTATACAGCCTTATTATATATTACTCCCCTTTCTGCTCGATTCATTCTAGTCAAACTAGACTCCTTGCTGTCTTTCACATTAATACAAAACCACAATTAAGATATTCAACCATGAAGGGGAAATTCAGGCATAAGTCTATTCAGTAAAGCAAAACTATATTAAAAATAAATAAAAAGGAATGTATTTATGCTGAAAACTTTTGCCTGAGATGAAATCAGAGATAAATCACTTTTGCTTGGTTTTTGTATTATATGAGGAAAATGACTTTTACTGAAAAGCTGCTTTTTGATGTTCATTATCATGTTTTCCGCTATATCATTCACTAAAGATATCTTTAGATAATTCACCTATTTGACTAGCTGCTTTGATCCAATTAACTAAGTAAATGATTACTAATGAGAACCTTTTATTTTCCAGTATACGCTATACTCTGGACGTCCCCAGGGATTTTTTTAAATGATGACCACTTAATAACATTGCTTTCAAACAACAACAAGTCTATATGGTTTTTTCCAGTAGTAAGGTATGGCTGTGAGAGTTGGACTGTCAGAAAAGCTGAGCACTGCAGAATCGACACTTTTGAATTGTGGTGCTAGAGAAGACTTCTGAGAGTCTCTTGATCAGCAAGGTCAAATCAGTCAATACTTAAAGAAATTAATTCAGGCTATTTAGTGGAATGTCAAACATTGGAGCTGAAGCTGAAATACTCTGGCCACATAATGAGAAGACAGGATTTATTGGAAAAGACCCTGATGTTGGGAAAGATTGAAGGCAAAAGGAAAAGAGGGCAGCAGAGGATGAGAGGGATAGATGGAAACAACAGACCTTTGAGAGACAGTGAAGGACAGAAGGTCTGGAGTGTAGAGAGTTGTCCACGACTGAACAACTAAACAACAACATTTTGTTGAAAATAAGTTTTTGTACCACTAGTGAATAAAACAAAGTATTTTTAAAAACATTTATTTCATCTTTATCTCATCCTTTCTGAGTGTCTGAATTTTGTGCATGCTTATGATACACATCTATTAGAAAAGAAGTATATATGTTTGTTTATACATATAGAGGATCCATGCTCACTTTTTTTATTGATAGGCACGCTTGATCAAAAAAGTTAAGTGACCCTACTCCCTCATTTTACAGATAAGTAAATTGAGGCCCAGAAAATATGAGTAATTTGCCTAAGGTCACACAGGTGACTCCCTTCCTTCATAAATAAAACCCTAAAGGGGTAGTGGGGGTGGATGGGAACTTCATTCTTGTGATCTGCAGCATGTGACAGACAAGGGTAAGAAGGAATAAGAGAGAAAGAATGGTAAATCATTCCTCCAACTACAAAATTCTAACAAAGTGGTCGCCCAACCTCTACTTGAATAACCCCAGTGACAGTAGGATCACTATCTCATGAAGCAGTCTATTTTATTATTTTTTGGGAGGTCTGATGATTAGGACCGATTAGGTGCTCTCGTAAAGTGAAACTGTATCTTCTCTCTCTAACTTGCACATATTGAAAGTTCCTTGAGGACTATATCCATTCACACAATCCATTTGACACTTCTCAGGGGCCTATTGTATGCAATATACTATACTAGGTATGTATGGAGAGATTCAAAGATAATTAAGACAGTCTTTGGGCAGGTTTGGGCTCTCGGACCTAAGTTTCTATTTCTGTAATGAATACCATGTATTCTTGTACCCTCCAGTGTTATGCAAACAGTAAGCAGTAAATAGATAGTGATGGGTGAATAAATGTCCAGCTAAGCATCTGTTGGTTCGATCAGAAGCCTGTGCTAGAAATAGACTTTATTTTAGAACATTGTGTCCTAAAATAAATGATCAGATTCAGAGAAGGGGACCAGCTCTTCAGTAACCAAGAGGGGAGGTTTCAGTCTGCAGCACACAAGAAGTCAGGTTAGCTATCAGACCCAGAGTGCATCCATAGGCAAAAAGACCCACAAAAAACTGGGCAATCAGAGCTGTCAGAGAGAATCCTCCAAAAGTAACTTCAGTATCATGATCAGAAATCAGATACTGGGTTAGAAAGAGACATTCATATTTCAGAAATCCTGAGGGATAAGTGAGATTGCTAGTGCCAGATGGAAGCATCATGTATGGGAACAGTCACTGACCTTCAGCGTCAGTCAAACCATGGTTTGAGGCCCGGCTCTGTAGCTAGCCAGAGTGATCTGGAGAACTTAAACTCTCAAAATCTCTCATCTGTAAGAGGGGAATAATAATACTTGTACCAACAGATATCCAGAAATACTGGGAGGAAAGGTCCTTGTCGACTATAATGCACTATATAAATATGTTAATAATAATAATAAATAATATTAGCATGAACATTCTTATTATATGCATCAGACCTAATATGATGCAGTGAATAGAGAACTTGGTCTTGGAATCAGAAGATCTGGATTCAAGTCCTGCCTCACTGTGTGACTCTTTGTAAACTCACTATGTGACCCTTAACCATTTCCTGGGTAAAGATCTTAAGACTATATTACAGAGAAGGTGCTGACCTTCACTGGTCAAGAGAGTTTCCCCATCTGGTAGTTCCCTATGCCAATGAAATCACAGGTATGGATGATGAATTCTTAACCTGAGATCTATATATCCTTAAGGACTGTATGGATAGATTTCAGGGGGTCCATGAATTGGACAGGGGGAGAATCATCTTTATTTTCACCATCTCAAATAGATATGGAACATTTCTTTCTATTTAAATGTAATTAACAAAGCGTGAATCTGAGAAGGGATCCATAGGTTTCACCAGACTACCAAAGAAATCCATGAAACAAAAAAGGAGAAGATGCTGCTGTCTAGACCTTACCCCCAATCCTATGCATGTATCTCTTAATTCCTGTTCTAGATTACAAACTCCCTGATGGCAGCAACCATGTTTTAGTAATTAAAATAATGTCAATTTTTGCATATAGTAGGTACCCAACAAATATTTTTAAAATTCCAATAGTTGCCCCTAGAGCCCTCATTTTGAGAAGGGCAGAGAACAGTAATTATTGTTGGAATCAGGTCGTTATTGGAATGATTCAGGAGAGCAGTCAGAAGGATAGAAGCAGGTGGTAAGATTAGTTGTTTCTAAGAGAAAGATGTGACTCACTGTGGCTGCTTCCCCCTCCCCCACCCCTTCCTTTCCAACATCCTCCTCAAGCTGCAGGTTTCCTTCTTGGGATATCTCTTCCCCCCCAAGGATATTCTCTCCAAGATAATTTTAACTTCTTTTAAAGCTTTGCAAACCAGCGTTATAACTATAGTCACGTTTTCTTGGGGATATCCTTTGAACTTTTGATGGCTGTTTCCTTACCTATAAAATGGGAGGGTAAGGCTGGATAAGGGTCCTTAACAACTATTTTATTTTGTGGACCCCATTAGCAGTGTAATGAAGCTTCTAGAGACCTTGTCAGAAGCATGTTTTTAAATGTGCAAAACGAAATATGTAAGATTACACAGGAAACCAATTTTAGTGAAATAGTTTTCTATATTTTTAAGTGTGTGTGTGTGTACACATATATGTATAGATATATAATGTATATATATTTGCAAATCACAGACCCCAGTTTAAGAACCACTGTTATAGATAATTTTCCAAGGTCTATTCCAGCCTTATTATGCTATGAGCCCATGAGATTTTACCTAAAACAAAATTATGAAAGCGGTGATATTGGGGTGAATAAGGAGCACATGATGTGACCGACCCCAGGCCCTGATCTCCAGTCATGGTGGTTCTCTCCCACAGCACAGCTTGGAGCTGACTACCAAGTAAGGTCTTAGTCAGAATGTATGGATTTTCTCAGGAGAATTGTGCTTACTTAGCCCATATCCTTTTTTGATATTAAACTGAAATCTTACCTCTCGATGTCTCAGCTGGAAGCTTCTTCCTTCATGATAACAATTGTATGTTTTTAGTAGAGATAAGAGTTCGGATCTGCAGGGGTCAAAACACAAATTTAGGCTTGTGGCATGAAGATGACAATGTTGGATCAGGAGTCAAGAGACCAGTAATAAATAATTTGCTGTGTGACATTGGAGAATTTAACATTATCTGTGCCATAGAGGACATTTGTCAAATGAAGCTACCAAGACTTACCCTACTACTTCATAGGTTAAAATGAGATAACAGATCTAAGTACTTGGAGAAAGTATTAAACATTATACAAACAACAATACAAACAAAATACACTAAACAGTCTCTAGCACTGGGAACAAATATCATAAGCACCTAAATCCCACCCACATATCACCTTGCCTACCCACTCACATTATTACTTTCTATTTTTTTCCTAGGAAAGAGGACTCTGTGGGCATGTACATGCATGCATACACCATATTTATTAGTAACAAAGAGTTAAGAATGGTGGGATGGAATGGTAGGGTTGGGCACGGTAAAATGGTAAGGAGAGAAGAGGTCACTGAAACCAGTGAGAACATCTTTGTTACTTCTTTGTTTGAAGATTACTTACCTAGGCCCAACACCAAACTGGTCCCCTCAATCCCCACCCCCTTCAGGGTCCCTCCAAGGACATGTCAGGGCAGTTGGCCACCATATTCTGCCTTGCAAAGAGAAAGCCAGAGGATCATAGGGTAATAAAAATGAAGCTTTGGGGCAGTCAGGTAGCACAGCAAGTAAGAGCACCGGCCCCAGTGTAGGCGTGACCTGGGGATCGAATCCAGGCTCAGACACTTAGCACCCACCCAGAAACACCTGGCCGTGTAACCTTGAGCAAGTTACTTAACCCCAATTGCTTAGGGGTGGCCAGGTGGCTCAGTGAGTAAGAGAACCAGCTCCAGTGTCGGGATGACCTGAGGATCGAATCCAGGTTCAGATACTTAGCACCACACCCAGAAATAACTGGCCGTGTAACCTTGAGCAAGTTACTTGACCCCAATTGCTTTAAAAAAAAAATGAAGCTTGAAGGAATTTTAGAAGTCATTTCATTGAACACCCTCATTTTACAGATGAAGAAACTGAGACCCAGAGTGGTTAAGTGAAGCAAATAATTCATCACATGATTTCTCAATTCTGTGAAGGCAATCACATGAAAGGTGTTCCCAGAGAAGACTAGCAGAGTTGGTACGATGTTTGTATCATTATGCTTCATGAGAATCATTATACGTATGAGACTCAAAAATGTCGGCATTAGAAGGGACTTTCAGTGGGTTCTAGTCACCCCTATATCATTTTATACGTGGGGAAACTGAACATGAGTGACTGGTTCTAGGTCACAACATTAGTTAATAGCAGAGATGACATTTGAACCCAGTTCTTTTTGCCTCCAAGTCTACTATCTAACTGTCCCTCCCTTTATAGACAATTCCTAAGATGAGCCAATGATAGAAGACACAAAGCAGCACCTCAAATTTGAATCAACCTCCACCCAATGAGTGGAGTGAAGCAATTACAGCAAAGGTGAATCGATGACCCTCCCATTCCATGATCCTTCCCCAGTGGAAGAAAGAAGCACCTACTTCAGAATGGATTTACTGTCACTGATGAGCACATGTGAACTGGGCAGGAGCTCTTCATCCATCCTGACCAGCAGCCAGTCTGCCAAGAAACCAACAAGGGCTTACAAACAAAACCACAACCTATGAGGTTCAGGTGAGTCAATGGTTGTCAGTCACAATCATTAGGAAATGACATTGCCTTCCAACTCCTGTGTATATTGTGGATGAATAACTAACTAGTCATTTGCATGCTGGCTACTCCATTAGAATGACAGCTACTTGAGGGCAGGTAAAGTGTCTTTGCATTCCTTTATATCCCAAGAACTAATTAGCATAGTGCCTGGCATACAATAAACACTTAAAAATGTTTGTTGAATGACTGACTACAAGAGTCAGAATTTCTTAGTGAGAAAAAGCTTAGGAAGTTAACTAGTTCAGTATCCTACCCCACTAGAAAGAAAATGAGTGTCCTTTATGGAGGAAACAAATTCCAAATAAATTAATCAATAACATGTATTGACAAAAAGTGAGACAAAAGTGAAAATCTCTTATGATACAAACAACATGAACACATATAACTGTATATAAAACATATATAAAGTAAATATGAGTTAATGGTTTCTAAGTAATCAGTCACTATTGTGAGGAGGGAGGCATTAACAAAGAAAGACTGCATGCCAGAGGTGGCATTTGAGCTGAGCTTTAAAAGAAGCTAGGAATTTGGGGAGGCAGAGGTGAAGAGGAGAGTATTTCATGTATGGAGGACACAATTTAACCAGCAAAAAGAAAACACTGGCAAAATGCATTGTTAATCATACTCTATGGAATGTTAACAGCAGGGAGGAACCTTAGAGATCATCTCCTTCCTACAAGTTGGACACCAGCACCACACAATGGAACCATAGTTGTACCTCACTAAAACGGCGAAAACCCAGCCATGCTTTACTCCTTACTCTCTAGCCATCTTCTCAATGATCTTGCCACCCAAACCATTCCTACCTGTGCTCCCCCAAGTTCTGGCACCATGATCAAACCAACTCTTAACACCACTCCTAGAAGTGTGTAAATCTACTCGAAAAATGGCACCATTCACTATCCTGATAACTTTCCAGATCAAAATACCCCTCTGTAACGGGAAAAAGAATTTGAAGATCTTCCCTGTCCCTTAATAGACCTAGGGGGAAGTTTAAAGACCTCCCCTGCTGTGAAGATAAACTCTGCCCCCTAATAGGCTGTATGTAGTCACATGGAGCCTGTGGTGGGAGGAGTTTTGCTAAAGGGAAGCAGAGACCACAAGGAGCTGGTGTTGAGTGTTGACAGCTAGACAGAAGGTGGGGAACAGAGGAGCTCAGGCAAGGAGATAGTTTTGTGAGTAAATATTGATCTTGTATTGGTTCGTGGGATGGCATAGTTCTCAGTGTTATTATGGCTTCTGAATGTCTTTGGTACTATGATGGAATAGGCTTACTGGTTTTGGGATTTGGTTTTCTCGTGTCTAAATAGATCCTTCAGTTCTATCCTCTATCTGGAGAGTTTGGCATATTTTGCATTTGAAAATCATGTGATACTTATAGTCATGGTCTTTATTGTGGGTGTTGTAAATATTGCACTGGTACCACACCCTCTTAGAACATTACTACATATCATAATATATAGAGAGAAGAGATATAATTTATATATAATATAGTATACATAATATATTAGAACACATATGGGATATTCTTTAGTATATTCAATGTAGATATATTCTAATATACAAATATATGTGTATATATTTTTATACATTCATATGTATGTATATATGTAAAAGAGAGGGAGAGACAGACTATTTGAATGTAAGCTCCTAAAGGGTCAGAAACACCCTTTGCTTTGTGTATTTGTATTCCCAGTGTTTAGTATGATGCTTGGCACATAGAAGCTATTTAATAAATACTTTTACATTCATTCAATAATTCATTCACATTCATCTTCATGTCTACCTTCAACACTTTCCACACGGTACAGAATTATGACCACTGGTCTTTCCAGGGCCAGTCCCCACCTACATTTGACTTCCCCAATATGGAATTGTCTTATATGGGCTTGGTTTACATAGGAAAGCTATGGTCCTTTATAATGGAAGCAGATTTTCAGATGAGATTATTCTTTCTGGGTAAGGGAAAAACCTTTAATGGATCTGAGTACTCTTTTTTTCCTCTCCCCTCTTCAAATGAAAGAGAGGATGATAATCAGCTATGAGTTTAATATAGAACTCTAGGCAGAATGCCCAAGAGAAAGCCTTCTATGAAATCAGGGGACCTCCTGGGTGTCTGAGAATCAAGTGAGCCTGAGCTTGTGGAAAGGGCAAACTATCTTGATCAAAGAGACAGAATGGGCAAATCCTAAACTGGGCTGGTGGGGAAATGATGATAGTTGCCAATGACAGCATCTGGGAATACACCAGGATGATGGAGGCCCACATTTGTCATTTTGTCCACCAGAAACTGATAAACACTTCCCTGAAATCTAAATACACCATGCCTATACCATTTTTCCTGATCTGTCAGTCTAACAACAATCCTGTCAAAAGAAAGGAAGTGGGTTAGCCTGGCATGACAACTTGCCCTTGATGAAGCCATGTTGTTCTTTTGTAATCACTGCTTCATTCTCTTTGTAAATGCTTACTAACAAGCCCTCTAATGATAAGTTCTAGAAATTGGCAAGTAATCAAAACCCACCAGCCTAAAGTTTGAAGACATCATCTCTCTTCAGCCCTCCCCACATTTTTTTTTAATTGGAACATTACTGTTTTTTGTTTTTTAAAGATTGTGAACCACTTAGTTTCCATTAATAGCAATTATGGTAGCAGCCACCCTCTGGGGACCTAAAACTACGGGAAGAATAAAAATTGGAAGAGTGGGCCCACAGGGGAAATTTTAGCAAAACTCTGGAATCAAAGATTTTTGAGTTGTAAAGCACCTTGGAAATTACCCAGTCCAGCCCTGCCCCATGACTTTATAAAGGAGGAAATGGGAGTTCCAAAGCTTAAGCAGTTATATGGGAAGGTTAAGTATTGGCGTAACCACAACCCACATCTCCTGACATTTACCCTAATATTCTTTCCATAGTACCATGTTCAGGGGCTGATATACGTCACTACTGACCCACTGAGCTGGTAGTCCATCCATACAAACAGGTTTGTTTTGTTTTGTTTTTCCAGACAAACTGTTATCTAATGATGCTTCTCCCAGTCTTGTATGTGTGTTACAAGTTGGACATCAGCACTTACTAATTTTTTCAAACCCAGGTATATTATTTTACATTTATCCTTATTCAATTTCTTCTCATTAGGAATAGCACCAATAGTTCAAATTCATATAGTGAGTTACGGATGGCAATGTGCTTTATATAGATCACCACATTTGATCCTCCCAATAACCCTGCGAGGTAGGTACCATTATTATCCATGTTTTACACATGGGCAAACTGAGGCAGAGACATTGTGACTTGTTCAGTACCACACAGCTAAGTGCCAGAGGAAGCATTCAAGTTCAACTCTTTATAATGTTCTGACATGTCAAGATTTTTTTTGAATGCTATCAGCTAGTGCTAGATCTAATCTTCTCACTATATTGCCATCTGCCAACTGGACACCTTCATAAAATCCAAGTGAATAATCTACTGTAATGGTGTCAAATTCAAATGGATAAAGATCACTGCTGGCCACATATTGACTTAGAAAACCACGAATTCAAATTATCTGAATCACATTTTTACTTCTTTTCTTAAACACTTCCCAATTACATTTTAATCTAGTTTGGCTGTCCTGGGGCCCTCAAGCTTGACACCTCTGATCTCTAGCACTCCCCAGATCTACCCTTTGTAGTCAAAAAGCCAATAAGTGTTTGTTAAGCAACTACCAGAGGGTAGGAACTCTGCTAAGGAAATGAAAGCTGAGGAAAAAGAAAAGAAAATTGGTCTGTTATGGCTATTCCCCTCAAAGTGGATTTTGAACAGATTACCTGGATTCAGATCTCAGTTTGGCTATTCTAGGCCTCAGCTTCCTCATCTGAAAGATGGGAATAACACAATACCAACTGATGACTAGCCAAATTGTGGTATATGAATACAATAGATTATCATTGCACTGTAAGAAAGAGAATAATGAATGATGATTCACATAAACTAATGTGGACTGAAGGGAGCAGAATCTCAGAAAAGCATAAACATAATGACTACAAGACAAAGCTGAAAACTATATCATTCAAAGGATTCTAGGAGGAGGTAAAGAAAAATGCTTTATTCTTTCCACTAGAGAATTGGGGGGAGGGGGAAATGAGGAGGGAAAGAGGACGATGAGGATGGAAAGCTACATCCACTGCCAGGCTCAAGTGATTTTTTTTTTGGAGGGGGAAGGCAAGGCAATTGGGGTTAAGTGACTTCAAGGTCACATGGCTGCTCCAGTGATTTTTTTAGCTAGTTTTGGTTAGCCCTTCCCAAGCATGTTGCAAGGGAATATGCACTGAGTAGGGCAGGGAAGGGAAGGGAGAAAGTGTATATTTGAAATTTACTGTGATTTCTTTTAAAGTACCAATAAAACTTTTAGAAAAAAAATTATATAAATTTACATCATAATTATTGCTACTGCCTTCATATCAATAGAGGAATCACATTACAACCCTTAGAATGAGGCAAGTAAATCCAGAAACACTGTAAAAGGTAGACGGGATGGGAAGGCAGGTTTGGAAGCCACCAAAGTGACTTTCCTAAAGCGCAAATCTGACTGTGAAAACTATATAATTGGGAAAACTGTATAATAATAGGGTCTCAGTCACTATTCAGTAAACTCCCCGGGTACTCTATAGCCTTCAGGATCAAATACAAAATGCTCTGCTTGTCATTCAAAGTCTTTCTTAATCTAGCTCTCTTCTACCTTTCATCTTCTCTTAAACTGGCCTCAAGGATCTTCCTGGAACAAGATCCTCCATCTCTAGCCCCAGGTATTTTCCTCAGGCTGTCCTCCACTCCTAGAGTGCCTTCCCTCCTAATCTCTGCCCATCCCATTTCCCTGGCTTCCTTTAAGTACCAACTAAAATCCCTTCATTTATTGGAAGCTTTCCCCAACTTCTCTTAATTCTAGTGCCTTCTCTCTGTTAGTTATTTCCTATTGATCCTGTATACCATTTGTATATATTTGTCTGCATGTTGTCTCCCCCATTAGACTGTAAGCTCCTTGAGGACAGGGACTGTCTTTCGTCTTTTTATACCCCCAGCACTTGGCACGGTGTCTGGCCCATAACAGGTGCTTAATATATGTTCACTGATTGAATGTGACTAGGAGAGCGGTTAGGTTAAATAATAGGGAAGATTTAAATCACACTTTAAGGTTTAAAAAACACATATAATTATGATATTTGCCCTGGGGAAACTTGGGTTTAACGATGAGAGGTGACTTGACCAAGGTCTTATATCAGCAAACATAAGAAGCAGCATGTGAACCCTGATCTCAATATATTCGTCTAGTCCTCTTTCCACTACAGGTTACTACAGGTTACACGTGTGTGTATATATGTGTATATAGAGAGAGACAGAGAGACAGACAGATATCTGTGTGGGTGCATAAAATGAGGGTAGAAGACTACAGTGATAAAAGAGAGTGGATCTAAGAGCTGTCACAGTGGCAAAAACACCAGCACTTGGCTATTAATTAGACCTAAGAAAAGAAGAAACAGAAAAGAATTAGAGGTTACTTTGATGTCTAAAGCACAGACAACTGATTGAACACTGGTACCATTGATAGAAAGTGGGACATCAAAGGAGAAATAGGCTTTGGAGGAAGCTTGACACACTCAGCTTTGGGGGTGTTCATTTTAAGGTGCTGTCAAGGAAGTGAAGACTTTCTATCAGCTGATAGAAATGTGGATTCAGAATTCCAGAAAGAGGCTGGGGAAGGTTTGGGAATAATCTGCATAGATATCACCTTTGGGGACTGCCAAAGGTCAGAGTGCAAAGAAAGAAGAGAAAAGGGCCAGGGACAGAGCTCTGGGGAACATGTAGGTTTAAAAGGATGGGGGCACATAATAAGAGCTAATAAAGAGGAGCTGTCAGTGAAGTGGGAGGGGAGCCCAGACAGAGCAGAGTCAAATAAGCTAAGTGAAGAGAGGATAGTAAGTAAGAGGAGTAATTTAGTAAGCACCAAAAGCTACAGACTAATCAAGGAGAAAGGAGACTGAGGAAAGGCCTTTGGATTTGAAGATTAGTCACCAGTGACCTTGTAGAGCAGTTCAGTAGAATGAGAGATTAAAGTCATATTAGAGCAATTTGAAGGGAATGACAAAAGCAAGTCTGGGGAGGGGTAGACTGACTACCAGGAACAAACACCCTACAACAGACAACTTAGCTTCAGGGCTTCACTTCTTCAAGGCAAGCCCCTGGAGGAAGGGGACTCCTTGGCTTTCAAAGAAGGGGAAGGGGACTCCTTGGCATTCAAAGAATGGGAAGGGGACTCCATGGCATTCAAAGAAGGGGAAGGGGGATCCCTGGCATTCAAAGAAGGGGAAGGGGACTCCTTGGCATTCAAAAATTCAAACAGTCCTTACTTTCCAGTTATAGCGATTTTGAAATAGTTTCAGTTCCTGTGGTTACTTATTTAGGTCCCTTTCAGATTCAATTTTTGGTTGGGGTTAAAAATAAAAGCCTGCTATATGATTCTCCCTCTACTTCTAAAGGTTTCCTTGATACCTTTGGATCTTTTAAGGTTGGTTTAAGTCCAATATAGGAGAGAGAAGATAGAGTGAAAGATAGATTGCTCAGAAAGGGTGAGTTCCCTGTGAATATTTCCCAGGGGCTCACAGCTAGCTACCACACTTTAAGCACCGAATACAAATGATTGCATTTCCACAACTAAGTTGACCTATCAAACCTAAGGTGTCTTCCCCTCACCTCCAGTCCCATATTCTCCTTTCTCCAAACTTTCTAGTTTCTGAGAAGGTACCACCATCCTTCCAGTTACCACCACAAAGTCAGCTTCATTCTTCCCCAACTCAGATATTTAATCAGGTGCAAGATGTCAATTCTATGAACCCTTCCTATACCTGCCCCTCATTTACCACCGCCACCTCAGTGCAGATCTGTAGCAGCAAGCACCCTAGCATACCCAGGGTAGCTGCCAACACAGGTTCTTAGATCTGCTTTTCTAAAGGAAAGCAACTCAAAATGGGTTAACAATCTTGCTTTAATCAAACATATGCCATTTACCTAGTTCAGGGGAAAAAGATCAGCACCCCGAACTTCAGAGAATACAAACAGAAGTTACAAGCAGACATCAAAACACATCAGCATACAGTGTCTCCTACCGTCTGACCATTACATCCATACCTAGTCAGTTATCAGAGAGGGAAGCACCAACATCTGGGTTTTCAAAGCCGGGAGGCTCTCAATGGCTACCCAGAGTCATGTCTGGTTAAATCACACAACTCTTCTCAAAGTGAGTCCCACAACAAAATCTCACATCAGGGTATATATAGCCTTGTCTTGGCTCAGAGAATGTCACAACCCTCTTGACCCACTGCCCAATCACAAAGTATTGAGGTGTGGGCATTCCTGAAAAACAAGCCTCCTGCCACAAGGCTCCATGTGACCACATTCAGCCTATTAGAGGGCAGAGTTTTCAAATCTAGGAAGGTTCTCAGAGTCACTTAAGTCTATCAAAGGGCCTAGGGGCAGGGAAGATCTTAAATTCCCATTCCCATAACAAGATCTCATCACCTCTGGAGTAAATTTTCGATACAGTTATTAAAATGTTTTCCCTGAATCCAGTCAGTCCTTTCTCCACTCCAAATTTCACAGAGTGGCCACATTTACAATCCTACAAAACATGTGTGACAATGTGTTAAGGCAGCTAAAATGGGGCAGTGGATACTGGAGTCAGGAAGACCTGAGTTCCAATCTATCCTCAGACACAATCTCATTCCTGTCTCTCTTGTCATTCTCATTAAATATCACCTCCTCCCATGCCTCTCATGTCCAAAACTGGCTGTCTTAATTTAGTTTATGTGAGATTCAGGGTTCCATGGTACAGTGAGAAGAAAGGGGGTAATCTCCCTTATATGCCACTTAGGATGCCTGGGGAAAAATCCCAAGAGGGCTTGTGTTTGGGGACACAGAGTGCCTAGGCCAGCTCTCATAGTTTACATTCCCTAAGCTGTGTCTGGGGAAGTAGGGGTGTAGGAATGGCCACAGAGACCATTAATCCCAGCACTGGTTAATGGTCTAGGCTTCAAACATGCAAGAGAGAAAGGCAAATGAAGAAGTTAATGCAGTGAAAATGAAACAAGTTGGTTTTATAGAGGGGAAACCTAATAATAAGGAATGGTCAAAGAGATGGAAGTGTCACAGGGACCTGGAGAGAAATGTGCCCAAAAGCCAGGTGGGCTTTTACCTGGGTCAAACAGAACCAGGTACTGGGGGAGAGGGGGAGGAAAGCAGAATCTGGATCAAATTCCTGCCCAAGTGATCCTCCAACTCCCCACTAGAAAAGGAGCTTTGGTCTTGACTGCAGGATTTACCAGGTGTGACTCATGGGAGTCACAGAAGGGGTCTGAGCCTCCTTGGTGCCTTCTTCCGAGCAGGGCAGGGAGGCCATTTGTTGTTCCTGATATGATATTTTCACTTTGTCTCTGACTTTTGGAACTTTAACTACCTTTAAGGCTCAGCAACTACATATTTCTTTATGTTTATTCTATATAACATCATATATAATAATTATATTAATGTAAAATAGATCATATCATGATGCCATGCGATATGATGTATAATGTATATTGTATTATAGTGTATAAATGTACATTATATATACATACATACTACACATACATACATGTCTATATCTATCTATACAAATGCTTGTCTACCCCATTAAAATGTGAGCTAAAATTGTTTCATTCTTTGTATTTGTATACTCAGCACCTACACTAGGACATCTTGCACTTAGCAGGTCATCAACATGTGTTTGCTGACTGACTTGAAAATTGCAGGTAAGCCAGCTAGAACAGGTGAGTTGTGATTAAACCCAGGTCAACACCCAACAATTTGGCAACAGCCCTGTTCACTAAGTGTCATGCATTCCCTCAGGGGTGGGGAACCTGTAGCTTTCAGGCCACTTATGTCCCTCTAGGTCCTCAGGTGCAGCCCTTTGGCTCAACCCAAAGTTCACAGAACAAAACCCTTTAATAAAAGGATTTGTTCTGTAAAACTTGGACTCAATCAAAAGTCTGTACCCAAGGATCTACAAGGTCGCCGGTTCCTCACCCCTGCAGCCTATACCCAAAGCTTTAAAGGCACATTATCTAGCATTTAGCAGTGCCTGGCATACATTGGGGGCTTAATATGTGCTTATTGACGTGATTTGACTCTAATATTTCTAAATTGGGGGAAACTGCCTTTTTGAGAAAGAACCAAGAAATAAATATGAGCTTTAAGACTCATTGCAGCATTGAATTTCAGAGCCCAGGCTCATACTCATAGGATTTAGAATGAGAGATTATCCAGATTAAGTATAACCCTCTAATTTTACAGGTATAAAGATGGGGATGAGTCATTATATTGCCCCCCCCCCAAGGATTTAAGGAAACTAATTTTCTCTTGGGGTGTTACATAGATAGGGAGGCTGCAGTCTAGAAAAATTAAGTGACTTACCCAAAGTCAAACAGGAATAAGTAATAGAATTGGAATTTGGAGCCAGGAGACTGGGTTCAATTTCTGATTCTGGAATGATTCAGTAGATGACTTAAGACTTATAACTTCCCTTCTGGACCTCAGTTCCTTCCCCTAAAAAAGAAAAGCACAGAGACCATGACACGAGGTCCCTGTGAGCCCCAGAATCCTGCCACCTCTGTGATTCACGCTCATCACATTAGCTCAGATTTCCCAACTTCTCAGCAGGTTCTGCTTTCTATTTCGAATAGCCTTTCCTCTCAGTCTAACAGGCAATGGTGAAGTGGGTACCCACTAAGAGGGTTAGGGCTGCTCTGGAGACCCCACAATACCAACAGGCCGGGTCCTGCCGAATGAATTCGACTCAAGTCTTCTCAGTCAAAGAAAAGTCCGCTTGCATTAGACACAGAGTAAGTCTGTGCTGGGTCATTCTATGGTGCTCTCCCATCACATGGTGTGAGATGGGTCTTATATACAGAAGGTTGTGGGAGGAATCTAAGGGTGATCTAGAGGAGGAGTTAATAAAGTCAATGAGTGATTAAGGGTGGGAGGCCACCTGGAGACCACAGACAATGGTGGGTTAGGCCTTTCCTTTCAAGGATGTATTGATATTTTGATAGGCTCCAAGGTGGGAAGTAGATGAACAATGGGGGGCTAGTCTAGTACTAGAGTTAGTAGTTAGAACTAGGCTAGAGGTCTAGGCCCAGCCACAATGCAAGGCCCATTGCCTCATGCAACAGCCTCATCAAATGGGATGATTCAATCAAGAGTCCAAGGGAGGTTCCCAGAGCCTGTACCTCAAGGACTCAGGAAGAGCTTGTGAGGGGGCTCCCAGCACCCATACCTCATCACAGGGCAGTGAGAACTCGGTCTGAAAGCTGAGCACTGCCCAGCTGGTTCTCCCTGCTCCTCTTCCATCCCTGACCTTTGTTCTGGGGAACTGCAGGGTGGGTGGAGGAGGGAAGAAAAAAGGGGGAAAAAAAGAAATTTACATGATAACTTTATTACATATTTAAAAGGAACAGAAAATCAGGCATTTATATACTATATATATTTGTATATACTATAGATTTGTAGTTTCATGTGCAATCATCTTTTTAAAATTATACTATTTTATAGAAATGCTTCTTTTATTCAATAAATTACAAATAAAATAAATAATTTTTTAAAAAGAAAGTTGAGGGCCACATGTGAAAGGCTTTAAAAATCAAAGAAAAATCCTTTCCCCACAGGCTTGCTAATAGGAATGGATTTCTATACGTAAGGGCATCTCTACATATCTTCTCTTTAACTGTGAATGCTGCTGAGACCTGAGAATATATATCACTTCATATCAGTAGAATAGATAAATTTGTTCATATAGCCAGTTGTCACATTAGAAAGCAAATAACAGGGCCCAAGAGAAATGATACAAGAGAGGAGAAAGAGATATTTTAAGGGAACAGGGAGAAAAACAGTGTTCTGGCCCAGAGAGGTGCAATGTGGGTATCAGTGTGAGAACCTGGGAAGTCAGGCGGTTAACAGGGAATTTCAGAGTTGGAAAGGACCTCAGAGCTGATAGGTTCCAACTTCGTTAAGAAAGAGGAGGAAAATAACAATTGGTGTTAATGGAGCATTTGAATGCTTACAAACTGCTTTACATACATCGACTCACAGAAGTCTCACAACAATCCTGGATTAGGGTATTACTATCTTTACTTTCTATATGATGAAACTTAGGCCTAGAAGTTTAGGAACTTATGTAGGGCCATATTATACATGATAAGAAAACTGAGGGGATGGGGGGTGGGGGGTGGGAGGGGTAGCATACAGCTAGTTGGCACAGTGGATAGAGCACCTGAGTTCAAATCTGGTCTCAGTGTGACCTTGGCCAAGTCACTCAACCACAACTGCCTTTAAAAAAAAGAAAGAAAAGAAAAGAAACAGAGCAGGGATATGAACCCAAATTTTGTATAATCAGTCTTTTTCTCACTATATCAAACTATGACCTTGGGCAAGCCCCTTCTCTGGGTCCATAATCTGCCCTGAAAAGTGATGATCTCAAAGTTCTCTTTCCAGTCCAAGTTCTGGGTTTTTAATTTTTCCCCTTTTTTAAGTTAAAAAAATTTAAGCACGCCTGAGTTAAATAAATGCATTCCAAATCATGTTGTCAAGGCAGCTCCTGTCCCAATAGTTCATCCTTGTGTCCACTCTTAGAAGAAGTGGCTTTCAGCTCCTGCAAATTTGCCAACTTTCTGCCCAAAACATTTGTTCAGCCCAACAGATGTTATAGCTAACTATTCCAACATCAGTGCAATGCAATCACTCCTGAAGAGTTCAGTCCAATGGGACTGCACCCATTTCTACACCTTCCAAATGATTGGGCAGGAAAGTAGGCTGAAACCAGCATTTGGCTTGAGGTAGGAGCTTTCATATACCATTAGTAACCTGCCAGCTCAAAGGAAGGGCAGGGAGCAAAACAAGAGAGAAAAGCATGATGGGTCTCTGGAGAGGCAAAACAGGTCAATGCCCCTGAAATGAGAGTTTGGCTTCAATTCAAACTACTGCTCAGTTAATCTCTCCCTCCCTCTGCCAAAAGGCCATTTGCTTCAGTCTTTCTCCAAAGGGCATCTAAAAAGCAGAGAACTTCTTTTAGCAGCTGAAACAGCAGCCACCTCCTTGTAGAAAGATATGTTAATTGAGGCAACATGCCAATAGAGAGAGTGCAGAGCTTGGACATGGAAAAGCTCCCTTGAAATCCCACCCCTGACATGTATTAGCTGGACCAGAAAGCTGAGCTACAGGGGGGCAGCCATACCTGTTTCTTTCTTGTGTAGTATATTTGTTCATGTTGGCTCCATGTTTCAAAGGAGCCCTGGGGAGCCGGTCTTAGTGGAATGGAAACAGCTAAGGATTCTCTGAGTGGAGAACAAGCTGAATGAACAAATTTTGAACTGATTCATTAGCGGGATATAATAATAGCTAGTGTGATAGAGGATGGATTGATTTCTGGTCTTCCAAGTCCAGCATTTTCACCCACAGTTCTGTCTATGTGAACATGATGGGCTGGCTACAGGCTCCAGCAACCCCCTAGTGCAATCTTCCCATTTGATGAGGCATTTGCCTGAGGCCATAAACCTTTCTTAGTAGCTTGGGCCCAAATCTCTATCCCTTCTTGGTCCAGAAACTTCCCACCCTTAATCACTCATTTACAGGAGTCTGACCTCTTTTGACTCCTCCTGAAGACCCTTCCCAAACTCCTCCCCTAGAACACCCCCAGATTACTCCCACAACCTTTCTGTATATAAGACCCCATCTTGCCTCCTGTGTGAGGGCGCCATAGAATAGTGAGAGCACCATAGAATCACCTAGGACAGACTTACTCTTTATCTAATACAAGTGAACTTTTAATAAACTTTACTTTTCTTTGGCTGAGAAGTCTTGAGTCGAATTCATTCGGCAGGACCCGGTGTGTTGGTATTTTGGGGTCTCCAGAGCAACTTTAACCCTCTTTATGGGTAACCTCTTCAGAAGCACAGTAAAAATCTTTTCTGTATTTTAACTGAAAGAATTTTTTTTAAATAATGAATACAGCAAGACTAAGGCAGTAATTTCTCCTCCCAAAGTTCTTTCCAGACTTAGCGGAAGAGAGGAAATTTTATCAGCACTTAATCAAAATTGTTAGAGAATAATGCCCTCCAATAGAATGCTTCTCAGATCAAAACCTTTCTTTCAAGAACTGCTTACTGAATTAAACATGAGGTAGGCATTTAAAAGGTCAAGAATAAAAACCAGGCCCAGAAAATGGAAAGGGGTGAGCAAAACTTCTCATGGGAGGACTACCTCTCTTGTAGGCCCTCCCCATCCCCACCTAAGGCAGCACCTAGATTCTGTCCTGCAGGAATTACTCATTAGAGGGAGGAAGAAAGGAAGTCTCTTTCATTATTCTGGGAGTAGTTAAAGAAGGGGGATGAAGATTTCTCCTCAGAGGTGTTCTCATCATCAGGCCCTTTCCAGATGACTTAGCATAGTGCCTGGAACATAGTAGGGGCTTAATTAATTTAACTGAATAGTTTTCTTCACCCCACTGGATGACAAGCTTGCTGAAGATAAGAATTATTTTGCTTGTTTGCATTTCTATCACTAGGGGTGAGTACAGTGTTCAACACATAGTGTTATAGTTGTTTCAGTCATTTTGCCCTCGTTGCCTATGAACTATGTGGTCTATAGGGTTTTCTTGGCAGATAGTGGTGTGGTTTCCATTTCCTTCTCCAGTGCCTCAAGGCAAACAGAAGTTAAATAACTTACCCAAGGTCACATAGCTAGTAAGTGTCTGAGGCTGAATTTGAGCTCAGGTCTTCCTGACTGCAAGCTTAGCTAGCACTCTATCCACTGAGCCACCTAGCTGCCTGCTTCAATACACAATAAGAGCTTGATGAATATTTTATCCATCTATCCATCTGCATCCATCTATGCATCTGTCCAGGAATCTGTTCATCCTTTGGTACCTACCTCACAGAACTGCTTTGAGGAACAAATGAGAGAGTGTCCCACAGAAAAGACGGTGAACAGTATCAAATCTAGGCAAAAGGAAAATGAGAACAGAAAGGTCTATCAGATTGAGCAACTGAGAGATTTTTGGCAGCCTTAGACAGAAAAGCTTTCAGTGTCAGAGTCAGAACCTTGATTACAAGAAGTAAGTGGGCGGAGAGATAGCAGAAGCAGGAGCAGACAAGTTATTTCTGGGAGCCAGGCTCTGAAAGGGAAGAGATATAGGTCAGCTTGTTCAGATCAATTACTCCTGGCACAACAGTTGCAGAAGAACTATTACTAGTCCAAAAAAAGGTTCAGGCAAAACAGGACACAAATGGAGCAAAGCAAAAATAGGCAGTTTCAGCGGGTCCTGTTAGCATTTCCTTCTGAATCTTAAGCTCCCTTCTTTCCCTGCTTCTCTTCCTCCTTCCCTGAATTTAACAGCCAGATTCCTGGTACCAACCACCTTTTCCTCCCTCTAAGGGGATCGGTTAGATAACTAGCTGCACAGGGATTTGGAAAGTACCACCTTTATCCACTGAAGGATTCAATTCCATTCTCAATAGTTAGTCAGTCAATAAGCATTTTATTGTTGTTGTCATTTTCAGTCATGTCCAACCCTTTGTGACCCCATTGGGATGATCTTGGCAAAGATACTGGAGTGGTTTGCCATTTTCTTCTCCAGCTCATTTTACAGATGAGGAAACTGAGGCAAACAGGGTTAAGTGACTTGCCCAGGATCACACAGCTAGCAAGCTAAGGCCAGATTTGAATTCAGATATTCCTGACTCCAATATTAAGCACCTACTATATGCCAGACATTTTTGGAAAGTTCAGTCTATTCAGGAAGATCACAAGAAAATAACTATTTATAATCAAGATATAAATGGGATAAATTAAAAATAATCAAGACAGGGAAGGTATTAGCATTAAGGGGGATCAGGAGTGGGATTTTATCTGGGTCTTGAAGGAAGCCAGGGATAACAGAGAGCATTCTGGGCATGGGAGACAGCCAGAGCAAATGCCTGGAGGGGGGAGAAGGAGAGGTCTGCTAGAGGAACAGCAAGGAGGCCAGTGTCACTTGAAGGTTGGGAGCTTTGGGGAGAGTAAGAAGACTGGAAAGTTGGGAGAGGGAAAGCTTGTGAATGACTCTGAATGCCAAACAGAGGATTTTGTGTTTGACTCTAGAAGTGAGACAGGAAGCCATTGAACTTTACTGAACCAGTGGTAACATGTCAGATTTACACTTTAAGAAGATTAATTTGACAGCTGAGTGGAGGATGATTGACTGGGGAGACACCAACTTGAGGGAGAGAGAACAATCTGATTAAGTATTTATTATGTACCAACCAATGAGCAAAGCTGGGGATACATAGTCCCTGCCCTCAAGGAACTTAGTAGGCAGTTAGTGCAGTGCAAAGAGTTCAAATCCCAAACAAGTCATTGAACCTCTGACTGCCTCAGTTTCCTCAACTGTAAAAATGGGGATCATAACAGCATCTGCCTCACAGGTTTTAATGAGGATTGAATGAGAAATTTGTAAAATACTTAGCACAGTGCCTGGAAATTAGCCGGTGTTTAATAGATGTTTCCTCCCTTCCTTCTGTACCTACCTTCCCTTATTATTTTAATTGTCTTCATTATGCAATATGATAGATTGATAAGTATTCCTACTTCTTTATGGAATAAATCTCCCATCTGTCCAACTGAGGTGAAAAACAAAGATATTATATACATATATCCGGCACAAAGAAAGTTTTTGAGAGCCATTTCCTGGAAATCACATACTCTCTTGGATCATCATTGATCACAGGTTCAATCTCTTCTAGTGGACTCTAAAGTCCATGAAGGTAAGGAGGCTGACTAATGCATCCTCTTTATAATAAGATCACCTGCACTGACTGTTGAGAATTTCACTTGATCTTGGCCTACCATGTCACATTAGGAAGACCACTGTGCTCTCCATGCCATGCTGTCAAGTAGGCACTGCTGCCCCTTTCCCCCTGCTCTGCCTCAGAGTACAGTAATCATATCAACATAGTTATTCTTGTAAGGGTTCTCTTAATCAGCTGCCCTATATCTGAATCACCCTTCTTTCTGATTTCCCTCTCCAAAGCACTACTTTGCTGATATGTTGTCTTTTTCCATTAGAATGTACAATTCTTGAGGGTGGGGGACTATTTTCCTTGCTTGTATGTGCATCTCCGGGGCACAGTGCCTGGTATACAGCAAGAACTTAATAAATACATTCATTCATAGGATCACAGGTATACCTATCACTAGAAGTTACTTTAGGAGTCATTCTGTCTAAAACCCTCATTTTATGGGCAAGGGATTACCGGCCCAAATTCAAAATGGTCAGATTTGAATTTCTCACTTTCCCCCCAAAAAACTGTTTCCTGTTCTCCCTATTTCTTTAGTGTTTAGGCCTCAATAGTCTCTGACTCTTTTCCCTACTCTCACTAACCATGTGCATTCAATTGCAAAGTCCTGTGGAGCCTAATTCCCCAATTATTCCCCAATATCTCTAACTTCCTCTATTTATTCCCTTTTCTACCACTCCAATTCAAGCATTAATTCAAACTCTAACAGAGCTGTCCCAACACACACCCAAAAATCTGGTGCAAATCTACTTTTACATCCATATTTCTGTTTTGGAAAGAAAAAGAAAAACTATTTCAATTTAGAATACAAAGCAGTAAAAGATTTTATTTCATCTATTATTGCAAGCTAAGGCAAGGAAAATCATCATTTGATCCACTGAGGATGGAACTCTCCATGGGGCAAGTGGGCTTCAACAGCATTGCACAATGGAAGGAGAAATGGATTGGAGTGAGAAGACCCAGGTTCCAATCCTGCATTTGCCACTTATTACCAATATGGCCTCTGAACCAGTCTCTTCACCAACATGGATCTCTGTGACACCATCAATAAAATGAAGGTGTTGAAATAGATTGCCTTAGAGTTTCTTCCTAGTTCTAGATCATTTTATGATCCTAAATTTCTGTCTACTTATAATATAGAGAAAATGCAGCCCTACTGGATTCATAAGTAGATAAAGTCACAGGACTTGGGTGGCATGGCCGTGTGTGTGTGTGTGTGTGTGTGTGTGTATGTGTGTGTATGTGTGCGCACACATGTTTCAGGGAATATAGCCTAATTGGCTAGTCTGTTAGATGGTGGGGGTCTGACACAAGGTAGACTCTATTGGTCTATCTCCTGACTGTCTATGATGAAGAACTTTGGTAAAAGAAGACACACAGTAGGGGTTAGATGTGACTGCTCATTTACAATGAAATGGAGATGTTCTAAAATTGTATTCTTTGTGCTGAAAAAGGGAAGATAGAATGCCTCCCCACCCCCAACATCCGCCCCATTCCTCCCCCCTTCATATGCTGTGCTTCTGTAAAACAACACCAGTTACTGTTCTGGGTCTTGCTCTTTCTGACCCTGTCTCTGTGCATTTATGGATGGCATCCCTTCCCTGGACTCCACCCACATCTGTGGCTGTTAAAATCCACTACTCCATGAAGACTTCCCTGATGAGGGAGCTGCCCCTCCCTCCTCCATCTCTCAGCCTTCTCTTTCTGACTTTTCCTCTGCACTTTATCGTATCCTAACATATCACAGGCTAATGTGTGCATATTTATGAAATGTCATGGGAACAGGGCTGCACTTGAAATAAAAGGACCCCGGCTTGCATTCCAGCTTTATTGCTTCCTCCTTGCATGACACTGGTCAAGTTATCTCAATTTTCAGGGCCTCAGCTTCCTTTATTTACAAAGTGATGGACGACTAGATGATGTCTAAGGTCGCTTCCAGTTCTGATACTGTTTCCATGACGCATTTCTGTGGTCCTATGACTCTTCTAGAATGTATGCTCCTTGAGGGCAAGGATACTACCTTTATTTTTCATATTTTTTATCTATGATACCTACCAGAATGTCTTGCCTTTACTAAACATTTACTGAATTGTTGAATCAAATTGAACTAAGCTGGGTCCCAAGGATCAACAACTCCCATAACCTGGATCAGATTAGATCCACCTCTGGGGGTGAGCAGGGCAGGGAGTGGGGGGGAAGGGGGCAGAGGGAGAAGAGATCTAACAAGGTGTTATAGGTCTGGGCCTTGAGATAGAAGCCGGAGGAGTCAGTAACCTATAGTACCATCACTGGGGTGATTGTTCTGAGGCCTCATGAGCTACCCATGGTCTAACAGTCAAAAGCGCAAAGTGACTGGTAGGGCTCTCTAATGCCCTGAGCCTCATGGGACCCTGGATGTGTGAACAACAAGTGGAAGTTGGGAGAACTAAATTCTAGTCTCACCTCTTCTCATGTAAGTCCCTTCTCCAGCCTCAGTTTCCCCAGCTGTAAAATGAACGGTTGGTCAACATGATCTTCAATATTCCTTTTTGCTTTAAAACACTGTATTTCTTTGATTCTATGAGGCATTCTTTCAGGAAAAAAGCTGGGGGATATGCCAAAGGATTTTCTCCAGTTCTATAATAAATGCAGTGCAGTGAAGAGGAAACACACCTGTTATTTATTGATGAAGTCAGATTGTGATAAGGCATCAAAACTGAAAAGGAGAACTGAGAGAATTACAATTTCCTCCAACAAAAGTGGAACAATTTCATCTCATAAAACGCACTAAATCCAATCCAAATGGACTTTCCTCCCAAGTCCTTATCACTTGGCTCTTATTGTTATCAAAACTAAGTCCTCCCTACTCTGAAATTTGCCAGTTCTGTAACTATAGACCACAACCATAACCATAGCCATTCTGTAACCAAAGGAAGGTCACTTTTCTAGGCCTCAGACACTTCTGAGGCTGTGAGTTCTATGTGGGGCTCCTGACAGATGTCAGGAGACAAGAACAGAAAAGCTGGTGTTCCCCAGAGATGTCATGCCAACTCCTAGAAACTCAAATCATCACAAAGAGTGTTACAGCCTAGGAAAGACTAAATGAGATGGTGGTGGGGTCCTTAACTGTCTTTTAGGGAGAAGCTATATTTTAGTTACCAAATCCAATTAAATAAGAACTTACTAAGTACTTACTATTTTGGTGCTGGGTATTGGGAATACAAAGAAAACAGTGTCTGCTCTCAAGGAGCTTACAATCTATCAGGGGAAAAGAAGTCATGAATACAAATAAATAGAAAACAGAATAAGGAATTCAGAATTAGAAGGATTCTTTGACATTGCTCAGTTCAATTATCTTTACAATAACCATCTTTACAATATTCAGAAAGTCAAAGGATATCTAGGGATGTGTAAAGGCAGTCTTTTCCATTTCTTTTTTTAATAGCTCTGATGCTTGGGATACATACATACATACATGCATGTGTGTGTGTATGTATATATATATATATACATACACACACACCTATAACTATATCTACATATCTTTATCTATCAATCTATCTATCTATCCCTAATAGATAAAAATCTGCCTCTCTCTAATCCCTATTTATTAATCCTAATTCTCCCATCAGGGTCTACACTGAATATGCTTAATCTTTATTCCACAAGAAATCCTTTCAAGTGCTTGAAGACTACTCCCATGACATTAGCAAATCTTTTTCCCCAGACTAAGCTCCCCCAGTTCTTTTTGTCCCACAGATCTCACCTCCATTCTCTTCTCTTCCCCCAAACAGCCACCACCATCATAAAGGTAACTCCTTAACTTCTCACTGTACTATTCTGATAGCCTCCTCACTGGTCATAGTGAATCCAGACTCTTCTTCCGTATTTTAAAGCACAAGTATAACCACAGCACTCCCACACTTAAGAAATGTCCATGGGTCCCTATTGCTTCACTAACTCTTCTGTTTAGCAATTAAAGCGCTTCGCAATCTGTTTCCAACAAACTTTTCCAGGTGAATTAAACATTACTTATTCTGCTACCTCATGCACTCTATGTTACAGACAAAATTCTCCTCCCCACTGACGATCTGTTTCTGACCTCTGTACATTTGAACAGGCTGTCCTGGGTCTGCCTATTCAAAGAATGGAATTGAATGGAATGGATCTAGGATAGAAACAGAGCCTAGACTCATTCAAGTCACCTCCTTCAAGAGTCCAAGCTCTGCCGATCTTCCCAGTGCTAGTGTTTCCCCACCACCAGAAATCACTCTGTGTGTGTGTATGCATTTAATAAGAGCTAGCATTTATGTAGCATTTGAAGGCTTGCAAAATGCTTTATAAATACCATCTCATTTGATCCTCACACCCTGGAAGGTAAGAAAAACTACTATATTATCCCTGTTTTACAGATGTGGAAAGTTAAGTGACTTGTCCAGGGGTCAAAGAGCTAGTAAGTATTTGGGGTTGGCTTAGGTTGGTCTTGGTGGCTCCAAGTTAGGCACTCTATCTACTAAACCATCCTAAAGCATCCTGGGTCCATTTTGGTTTCTAATGATCCGTGATTTTTTCTTCTACAAGCTAAATATCCTCAATTCCTTTATCACTACCTGACTAATAAGTTTGCCTTGAGGACCCCCAGCCATGCTAGATACACTCCAGGTACATTTCAGTTGGTCAATATAATTCCTACAAATATGTTGCCCAGAAAACACTCCAGATGTGGGCTGAGCAGGTGTAATGGAAATGGGAATCTGAAGATCGTCCCTGCCCCTTGGCCCCTGGACAGGCTTAAGTGAATCTGAGAACCTTCCCTGATTTGAAAATATACTCTGCCCCCTAATAGGCTGAATGTGGTCACGTGGAGCCTATGGCAGGAGGCCTGTTTTTTTCAGGAATGCCCACACCTTGCTATTTTGTGATTGGGCAGTGAGTGGGTCAAGAGGGTTGTGACATTCTCTGACCCAGGAGAAGGCTATATATACCCTGATGTGAGGTTTTGCTTTGGGGATCACTTTGAGAAAAGTTGTGTGATTTGGCCAGATGAGATTCTGGGCAGCCATTGAGCCTCTCCCCTCTTCCCTCTCCCCCGGCTTTGAAAACCCAGATGTTGGTGCTTCCCTCTCTGGTAACTACCTAGGTATGGATGTAATGGTCAGACAGCTAGAAGCCCTGTCTGGTGGCCTGTTTCTCTGTATTTTTTTGTCTACTTGTAACTTCTGATTGTATTCTCTGAAGTTCAGGGTGCTGACTTTTTCCCCTGAACTAGGTAAATGATATATGTTTGATTAAAGTAAGATTGTTAATCCATTTTGAGTTTCTTTCCTTTAGAAAAGCAGATCTAAGAACCTCTACTAGCAGCCGTCCTGAGTATGCTAGGGTGCTTGCTGCTACAGCAGAGAAAAACCATCCCCTTCCTTGTTCTGGATACTATTTGCTCTTAATGTAGCCTAAGAACAAATTCCTTTTTGTTTTACAATCACATCAAAATTGGAATATACTGAGCTTCCAGTTCTCTTAAACCCAGAGGGTCCTCTTCTCACACATGGCTTTCCTAATGCACAGAGCTGATCATGTCACTTATCTGCTCAAAAGGATTCACTCTCTCCCCATTGCCTCTGGGATAATGGCTACAAGTGAAATGCTGAGCTAAGGAACTTGGATACACTGCTCACTGCCTCTCTTCCTTCCTCCCCCATTCTATACTTAGGAATTAGATTTTTTTGGAAACTAAATGTACGACTTTATGCTTATTAAATTTGTATGTTGTTAGAAGTAGCCCATCCATCATTCCAGACTGTCAGGATCTGTCTAGAGCCTGATTATGTGATCCAACTATCTGTTATCAATTGAATGAGGGAACCATCAGTATCAGCATATGCAAATACTAATCAGTACAAAGGTATGTGCATGTACGTAAAACTAATCTCTTCCTCATACTAAGTACTATACCTAGAATCAGAGATTTATTACATTAGTGACCTTGTCTAACTTTGGCATCTTAACAAAGAGGAAAGCACAGATGAAAGAAATAAAACTCTTATTTACAGCATAGCGTGAATTTCTGAGTCAAAATTTGAATCTAAGACCTTTGAAACCAAATCCGATGTTTTTTGTTTGTTTTGATTTTTATTTCCATTGTAGTTTCCTGCCTCTATGTTGTTGTTGTTCATTCATTTGTCATACCCACCTTCTCCCATTTGGGGTGTTCTTAGCAGAGACACTGGAGTCTTTTGCCATTTCCTTCTCTAGCTTATTTTATAGATGAGGAAACTGAGGCAAACAGGGCAAAGCGACTTGCCCAGGGTCACATAGCTAGTAAGTGTCTGAGGCCAGATCTGAATTTAGGAAGATGAATCATTCTAGTTCCAAGTCCAGTGCTCAATCCACTGTGCCACCTGTCTGCCTTTCTGCCCTCATATTAATATTCAAAAGATACTTAATCTGACATAAGAATATTTAACATAGATAGCACACTAGCTGCCATTTATATAAGGCTAGGGACTAGACCTATGATTTCATTGGCCTAGGACAGTAGTGTCAAGTTCAAATAGAAAGGAATCCTTGCTGGATCCCTAGTGCTTGGAAAAGTACCAACTAACAATATCTGTGTTGTACTGGACTTTTATTTATTTGTTTCTAATTACATTTTAATCTGATTCAGGCCTCAAGCTGTTGTGAGTTTGACACCTCTCCAAGCACCAACTACAGGTCAACAGCTGCTCTTCAACATATAGTCTGGAACACTGGGAAGTTAAGTGACTTGTCCAGGATCATACAGGCAGCATTGTGTCCGGGGCAGGACTGAACCCCACATCTTCCCATCTCTCAGGTCAACTCTCTACTCAATTATTTCTTATTACTTAGAGCTCAGAGCTGCCATCAGTGAACTGTTCCTAGAAAAAAAAAAAAGTAGCATTTGAGTTGTACCTTCAAGCATCAGCAGGAGAAAGAGAGGGAGGAAAGGAGGGAGGGAGGGAGGGAGGGAGGAAGAGAGAGAGAGACAGAGAGAGAGAGAGAGAGAGAGAGAGAGAGAGAGAGAGAGAGAGAGAGAAGGGAGGGGCCCTCCAGGTAGAAGAATTTCAAGCAAACCACAGAGGTGGGAAAACACAGAGAACAAATTCATAGGGATTCATAGGGTTAAAGACTTAGAACTCAAAGGACCTCAGACAGCATTGCAGTCCAACACCTTCCATCTCCCCATTTTACAGATGAGGAGACAAGGCTACAAAATGGAACTGACTTATCAGAAGCACTTCAAAGTTCCATAAGTACTACAACTGGGACCTGAGCCCACATCCTCTGACTTCTAATCTGGCTAAGCAAACAAATTTGCATGGAGCAAAAAATTTCAAGAAAGAGACTAAGATAAGGTATGATTAGAAAGTCAGGTTAGAGCAGGGCTTCTTATCTTGGGCTCTGTGGAATACAGATAGATTTCGGGGGATCCACAACTTGGATGAGCACATTTCCACTAACCTCTACCAGAAAGTTAGCATTTTCTTCAGTTATGAATGTAGACAAGAAACCATTATTTTTGAAGTCTGTAGATTTCAGCAGACTGTCAAAGAAGACCATAATACATAAAAAGGTGAAAAACCCTTGGGTTTGATTAAAATTGGAGAATTTGCTAAGCTTTTGGCCTCTAATTTTTGAGGAGGCATCTTCCTTCTTCCCCTTGCTCCCATCTCTAATCTATCTTCCACATAACTGCCAAATTAATCTTCCTAAGGTACAAGGCTTGAAAATGTCACTCACCTGCTCAAAAACCTTCACTGACTCCCTACTGTGTCCCAGATACAAAACAAATTCTTCAGTCTGACATTTAAACCCTGCATAGTCAGGCACCACGCTACCTTTCCAGCCTCATTTCATATCGCTCCTCATTATACACTTTAAGTTGCAGCCAAACAGGTTTGCTAACAGCTGTTTCCCAAGCTCCATCTACTCTCTCCCTCCTTGCCTCTCCCTCTTGGAATCTGGACTTTCCTTTAAGCCACAGCTGTTTCCTTCTGCCAAATTATGTTCTGATGCCCCCACCCACCCACCCAGTTTGTATTCTTTCACTCCTCAAAGGACCTTGCATTTCTCTGAATACTTGGTGAATCTCTTCCCCTCTCCCAGTTGTATGAAAGCTCTTGAAGTCAGGGACCATTTCTTTTTTATCCTCAATGCCTAGCACAGGTACCTTATACAAAGCAGGAGCTGTTTTGTTTTGTTTTTTTCCATTTTTTTTTCTCAATCACATGTAAAAACAATTTTTAACATTCATTTTTTAAAAAAATTGAGTTTCAAGATTTGCCCCCTCTCCCTCCCTTCCCTTCTCCTTGAGAAGGCAAACAATTTTATATAAATTATATATATGCAATGATGTAAAATTTATTTCTATATTGGTCATGTTACAAAAGAAAACATAGACCCCTCCAACCCAAAAAAAGAAAAAAGTTAAAACCAAAGTAGGCTTTGATCTGCATTCAGACTTTCTCTGCTTTCTCTGGAGATGAACAGTACTTTCTTTTAATTTAATTCCTTTGGGATTGTCTTAGATCTTTATATTGTTGGGAATAGCTAAATTATTCACAGTTGATTATCATACAATATTGCTATTATTATGTACAATGTTCTCCTGGTTCTGCTCATTTTACTTTTCATCAGTTCATGCAAATCTTCCCAGGTTTTTCTGAAACCATCCTGTTTATCATTTCTTATAGCACAGTACTGTTCCATCACAATTGTATATCACAGCTTGTTGTCATTCCCCAATGATGAGCATTCCTTCCATTTCCAATTTTTTTACCAGTACAAAAAAGAGCTGCTATGAATGTTTTTGTACATATATATGTCCTTTTCTCTTTTATTTAAAGTCTTTGGGATATAGACCTAGTAATGGGTATTGCTGGGTCAAAAGGTATGCCCAGTCTTATAGCCTTTTGAGCATAGTTCCAGACTGCTTTCCAGAATGGCTGGATTAGGTCATAACTCTAGCAACAAGATATTAGTGTCTCCATTTCTTCTACCTCTCCTCTAGAATTTGTTCTTTTTCCTTTTCTGTCATATTAGCAAATCTGGTAGTTATGAGGTGGTACCAAAATTGTTTTAATTTGCATTTCTCTAATCAACAGTGATTTAGAGCATTTTTATATGCCTATAGAGAGCTTTAATTTCTTCTGAAAACTAGTTGTTTATATCCTTTGATCACTTATCAACTGGGGAATGGCTTGTACTCTTATAAATTTGACTCAGTTCTCCATATACTGGAGACATGAGGCCTTTCTCAGAAACCCCCTGTAATTTCCCCTCTTCCCACCCCAGTTTCCTGCTTTCCTTCTAATCAAAGCAGGGGTTAACAAAAGTTTATTGTATTTTGTTAAATGGGGAAAAAACCTGAATTTAAGTCAGATGAACTTGAGTTACAATATTAAATCACTACTTGAGCCTCAGTTTCCTTATCTGTAAAACGAGAGCAACACCACCTCCCATTGCCTAGCTTAGATTTGTGTTCTGGAGCAAATGATAGCACATGGATGAAGGTGCATGTAAAACTGTAATGTACTACTGTGATAGTAATGGCAATTAAAGATTCCCCTGTATTGGCTTGGTTTTCAAATTGATTGTATTAAAACCCAGAGTGTGTTAATCCCACCTGTGGGATGGGCTTGTTGATGTGAAAAGAAAGTCCTGAATTGGGAGGAGCTGGTGACGTAGATTTGGAGAGACACTAGAGAGAGGCGGAAGATCTTTTTGGAAGCAGCACCTCGTGGAGAGAGAGAGACTAAGAGAATTGCTGGTGGCCGCTTTGAATTGCCCTGGACTTTTGAGACCTGCCCCCTGAGCTGCCAAGGACTGAGGAGACATGGCTGTTTTGCTGGTACTTTGTCTGTCTGTTTTGATGTTATTTTGCCAGATTTGTCCACTGGTGAAAGACTGTCCTTTTGTTGAAGAAGTCCTGGAACCTGGCTGTTCGCTAAGAAGGCCTGCGACTGTCCTGCAGACAGAGAGTGAATACTGTCCACTGGTGAGGGACAGTGCTGTTGTTGCAGGGGTCTGGGAGCCTTTCTGTTGGTTCAGAAGCCCTGAAGAAGGATTTTCTGGTTGTATGTTTACAGAAATCCTGGGAGAGGGCTTTGCTAATGTGTTCAGGGGTTCTAGGACTGTTCTACAGACAGAGGATAAATTCATGAAGGGACTGGCAATGTATCTTATGGCCTTGCTAAGCCTTGTCTCCCCAGGAACTAAGATTGCTGAGAACTTGCCTCGTGTCAAGATGAAGAAAAGACCTCCATTTGGGTATTAAGTGCTGTGTTTAAACTTGATGTAACTCTGGGGTAGATTCAATTGTGATCCAGGGGTGGGGAACTTTAGACCTTATTGTGCTCTGTGATTGACAAATGAAGGTACTTTACTTATGTTTGGAAACTAATCTCCATTTGAGAAGAGGGACTTTGTGGTGGACTTAATTAAGGTATAGCCTAGGGGTGGAGTAGTATTTAGAACAGAGACTTTGTAATTGATTGAATGATTGGAAGGTCCTGTGGTGGGGTAGTACTTGGAGATTATTTAATCACACTTAGTAAATGCTGTATTTTGAATGATGTCATGTTTTGATCTTCTCTGTTCTTGGTTTGTCACTGAATAAAATAGAGAGCACCTATGCTGGTATTTGAACCTGGGAAGTTGCCTTCTTTTGGCATTACATTACAACTACACATAAATGCAAGTTTTTATTATAGGCAGCACCCAATCCATTGGCTGCATCAGGAAAATTAATCTGTAGCAATGTGTGTGATGGATGGGATGGGGACATTATATTTGAGTATGGAAGACTGAGTATTGCAAAAGTCCAAGAGAGAGAGGTCTGAGCCAGCAAAAGTGGAGGCACTGGGAATGTAGTTCAGAGATGCTATAAAGGAAAGCTACTATTGTTTGGTTGATCAACTAGAAATGTGAAGCATGAGGGGAAATGATGAGAGGACTCTGAGGTTTTAAGTGTGAGTGCCTGGCAGAATGCTAGCACCATTAATAGATTATGGGGAAGTAAGGAAAAAGGAACAAGTTTTTGGGGAAGGATGTTTTCAGTTTGAGATATATTGAGTTTGAGGTCCTGGCAGAGATATGGAGACATCTAGTCATTGCTGGAAATGAGGCTCTGCAACTCAGGAGGGATTGCTGAAGGAAATAAAGAGTTGGGAGAGATCCAGAGAGATCATCCTTAGATCCATGGCAGCAAATAAGCCTAAAAAGGAGAAAGTTTAGGGACAGGTGGTATTGTAAATAGAAAGAAGAGAAATGGGTCTAGGGTGGGATTCTGGGAAGGGAGGAAGAAGAGGAGGCAATGGGGGAGACAGAGTGAGGAGAAAGGGGGGATGGTTAAGAAAAGCTGGAAAACAAACCATTTCACAAAGTGGAAGAGGTAGTGGACAGCTTCATGGGAGATTCAGTTGTCAAGAGAAAAGACCACTGGATTTGGTGATCTAGGAGGTGAGAGCAATAGAACAGTTGGTGGTGAGAGAAGTGAAGTTCATAACTGAACCCAGGTTTCCTGAAGTTTGGTAGTGAAAGGGTGAAATGAGATGAATCTCAGCAAGGTTAAGGGAAGTAGCCTTTTTAAGGTTAGGGGAATTTTGCATATATTTTTACACAGAAGAGAAGAAACTAGAGTAAAATGATAGACTGGACAAGAAAAAGAGGGAAAAATTAATGGAGCATGATCCCAAAGGATGAGGCTTTGAAAGGGAACAACTTTAGGACACACGTGGAAAGAAAGGAATAGGTGAAACCATAGGGAGGCTTTGAAAAATGGATTCATAAAAATAAAAGCATTTAATATAGCACTTTAAGGTTTGCAAGCATTTACAAATATCATTTGTCATTTACAATAATCCTACAAGGTTGGTGCTATTACTATCCTTACTTTACAAATCAGAAAACTGAGACCAAGATGATCCCTCCCCCCCCCCCCGAATTACTATCCAGATATGACATGAAGTTGGATGGTCAGTCTGTTGAGTTAATCCATCAGTATGTGTATGTATGCATGCAGGAATGCCCCCACACACCCCCCCCCCCCCCCCATGCAACCTCTGGTCCTTGCCTTCTGCCCAGCAGCTGGACTTTTCTTTTCTGTGCTATCATCTTCCACTGTTAAGAGTATGAGTTCCTTGAGAGTAGGCATTATTTCACCTTTTTTATTTGTATCACCAAGAGCATTTAAGAAGTATTCTCTCTCTCTCTCTCTCTCTCTCTCTCTCTCTCTCTCTCTCTCTCTCTCTCTCTCTCTCTCTCTCCCCCTCCCCCCCATCTCTATCTCTCCAAGCAATGACAAATGTTTACTATGTAGCAGCCACACTGAAGATATAAATACAAAAACAAAACAAAACAAAGTAGCCCCTGTCTTACATTCTTTGAGGGGAAATAATGTGTATACACACGAGAAAATGCAAAACCTTTACAAAGTAAATATAGGGTCACTGAGTGGGGGAGGTCCTTGCCACTGACTCAGTACTGTATCTTGGCTAAGGGCTGTTCAAAGACAATGAGCTGAGTCAAGAATCAAATAAGAGGAGGAAATCAGACTAGTTAACAATTGGGGAATTGTAGAGCACTTTCAATGATTCCAAATCATTTCCTATTAAAATGATCCATCTATTTTCTTTTCATTTTCTTTTTTTGCAACAACATTCTCCTGATGATACTATAGGACTAGGCATTCTTTTTTTTAATTTATTTTTACTTTGAGTTCCAAACTCCCTTCCTCCTCCCCACCTACCAAGAAGGCAAGAAATGCCACTATTCTAAATTATGACACCTTGCTCCATGAGAGTAATCCTTATAATAGAATTATAATAATGAATTATAAACTTGTTGAGAATAAGGACCAGGTCATAGATGTCTTCATTTTCCCCCATGGCACTTACACACACACTGTGTACAGAATACATTATACTTGAAAATAACCAGTATTCATGTTATTGGCTATTCCAATGTTCACAGATCTAAAACAAGCCAGGGTAAACCAAACTACCAACAGTATCATTTGCTTTCCTGGGTAAAAACAACAATAAATTAATTATTGTATCACATAATAAATATGTGATTTATTAATAATAAATATGTGAATAAATAATATATTATTGTATTAAAAAATAAATAACATCCAATCTCAACTTTCATTCCTCCCCCCCATCCAAGTTTAGTTTTCTCCATTGTTGATTTAAAATCATCCTACTGAATTTATCAGTCAATAACATTTCACTCAACACAGCAGAGCTTCATTACTCACATAATATGCACGAAGCTCTGTACTAGGCACTGAGTACACAAAGGTAAAACCAAAGTAGTCCCCATCATCAAAGAGTTTATTATTCCTCTGACACCAGTAAATTATATTACCTGCCATTGCTACCATTAAGAGCAAACACAAATTAAAGTGGCTTTAGCATACATTAGTGGAGGTATTTTTATAAAAGACACTAAAGGTCAACCAAGCCCTCAAAGAATCTGGCCATGTCTACTGTATACAGCAATAGAGTCCAGCCTGGACTCTCTAACCCACAGAATATTCATCCGAACGTGACAGCAGGGGAGGGGCAGAGAGAGTCGGGAGATCTGCTTCTCAGGGGAAGTTCTGTATTCATTAGCAACAGCTACAATAAACAAGTGTTTCTGTGTGGGCTTTTTTTTTTTTAATGACTGGCACATAGTTAATAGTTTACTACAAAATGAAACAAGGCGGCTTCGACGTCTCGAAGCGCTGGGGGAGTTGGAGATGTTTCCTCTCCCCCACCTAGGTTTGCTCATCTTTAGGGGGGGGGAGGGGGGGAGACGTCTTGAGAAACTGTTAGCTATAAATGGAATGAGAGCGTGTTTCATGCTCAAGCTTCGACAAGAAGTCCGGCAAACCACCCAGTCCCAGGTGCAAGAATTCCTTTCTCAAAAACCTGGTCATTCCCTAACAAAAAGGTGGAAAAGGAGGGGCGCGCCGGTAGGTTACCACAGAGCCAAGTGTAGCCCCTCCACGTGATAATCCACGTGCAATTCCGGGGCGGGGGGGTGGGATGGGGGGGGGCAGGTCCTTCTTTTGCCCCGCCCTGGGGTCACCTGGGCTCCCCTTCCCAGTACCTGCTGAGGAGGGGAAATCCAGCAGCAGGCAGAACCCAAGACACGGGCAGTGCCGGCACCAGGGGGGCACCTGACTCCTCCACACGACCCCCAAGGAAAGGCACAGTCTGCTCCCTTGCAATAAATTGATCTAGTCTAAAGGAGCAGTGGAGAAGGTGGGGGTGGGGTGGATGTCAAGGAGGGGAAGGGATTAGGAGCCTGGGGAAAGAGTCCTGCTGGGGCGGTGGGACGCAGAGACGAATGCAGGGTACCACGGGGTGTGGAGTAGAGAAGCGGGCAGGGCAGCCTCAGCCCAGGGAAGGGCAAAGGCGTGGTGTCGCCGGGATCAATAAGTGGCCCCCATCCCCTGGGCAGGGCACGCTAGCCCAAGGGAAGATACCTCCTCCCTCCCTGGCTTCCTAGGAGCTGAGGGTGCTGTTCCCTCCTCTGGTCCGAGTGAAGGGGCAGGGGTGGGAAGGAATCTGCATCACTCACCCACTCGCGATTCCCCAGGCCAGCACGCACGCTTCCACCCGGGGCGCCCTCCTCGCCCTGCGCGTGGCCGGCTCCGCTCCCGGCAGCAGCCCCGGCCACTGTCCCTCGCCTCTCGGCTACCCTCACATCCCCGCCCCTGCCCTGGCATCTACCAATCACCGAGGCCCCGGCACCACCCTGCTCCGCCTCCCCTAACTCCCCATGGCGTGGCGGGCGTGGCCCAGGAGAGACTGACCGAGAAGCCGAAGAAAGGAGGAGCCCCAGGCTCTTGCGGCGTGGGCATTCGGCACCCTTCAGCCTCATTCCCTAGGGCATCTACTGCAACTCTAAGAACAGCAGTTCTAGGCATTGGGCAAAGGTGCTAATCTAGCTCACGAGGCAGAAGGAAGCCAGAGCGTGGCAAGATGGTACCGTGGAAAGGGTTCATTTAGGAGTTGGCGTCGGAAGACTTGGGTTCGAAGGCAGTCTTTATCGCTTACTACCTGTGTAATCCGGTGCAAATCATATAACCTCTCTGGACCTCAGTTTCCCCATCTGTAATAATTAAAGGGTTGAACTCGGCCTCTTATCTTCATATTATCTTCCAAGTTCCTATTTTTAATAAAAGAATTCCCTGTTAGTAAAATATAGGCGTATGGGGTCATTGGCCATCTACCTCAAAGGGTTGTGAAGATTACATAATGTGAAAAGCATTGGACATTTCATTTCACGGACAGTTGAGCAGCCTCAGTGGGCCATTGCTGTAGTGAAAAGACCTAGGGTCCAGATTAGACTGCTACTAATTGGCTGTGTGACTTTAGATGAGTCCCTTCAGCTCTTTGGGTCTTACTTTCCTTATTTGTAAAATAAGAGGGTTAGATACCATTGAACCTTAGGATCATGTTCTGGAGCTGGGAGGCACTTTAACGGTCATCCAAATCTAAGCATCCCATTTTACGGATGAAGAAACTGAGGCCCAGAAAGGTAAAGTTATGTGCCAGAGGTCACCTAAGTAGCAAGTGGGCTATATCTCTATAGCAACTATTAAAGGTCACATGTATTTCCTTGGATGCAACTTAACTTTTGTATTTTCTAATTTCATTTCATTTTTACTGCTTTATCATCTTTGATCTAGTCGAAGATAGTCCCTGCCTTGCTGAGAATTCACAGTCTAGTGGTCAACTAAAATAGTTCATGGTCAACTAAAATAGTTCATCTCCCATCTCTGAATTTTCACTGATTACTTTCCATGCTTAGAACTCTCCCGCCTATCCTCCTTCTTCTCCTCCTCTTCCTCCTCCTCCTCCTCACTAACATTTAGTACCAGGTACCAAACTGAGCATTTATAAAGATTATCTACTTTGATCCTCACAACAATCCTGGGAGGTAGGTGCTAAAATTATCCCCATTTTTCAGATGAAGAAACTAAGGGAGACAGCAGTAAAGTGACTTGTCCAGTATCACACAACTAGTGTGTGATTAAAGGTAACTAAATATAACTATTAACTAGTCTGAGTCTGGATTTGAACTCAGGTTTTCCTAATTCCAGGCTAAGTGCTCTATCCATTGTGCCTCCTTGTTTTCCAGGTTTCCTTTTCAGCTAGAATCCCATCTTGTTACTGGAAGTCTTTTCTAATCCCCCTCAATTCTAGTGCTTTCCTTCAGTTGATTATCTCTATTTGGTCAATAAGCATTTATTGATCACCTTCTGTGGTCTGGCACTGTGCTAAATGCTGGGGTTTCAAATAAGAAAAGGACAGTCCCAATCCTCAAGAAGTTTTCGGTCTACTGGGAGAAGAGAATAGACTAAAGGAAGCTGAAAAGAAGGGGAGCTGCCACAGGGTATCTGTGAATGGGGATAAGACTTTCTTTAGTCAAGCAGAGCTGCTGATGAGAAAATGAAGTTAGCTGGAGAAGTCTGAGACCTCTCTAAAGGGAGGCCAAATTATCCTGCACACGGCTTGTTTGTACATAGCTGTTTGCGTGCTCTCTCTCCCATTAGATAGGAACTTCTTGAGAGCAGGTCCTGTCTTTCGTCTTTCTTCATATCCTCAGTCGAACAAAGGGACGGGCACACAGTAAGTGTTTAATAAATGTTTATTGACTAACTTCAGATTCTGTGTCTGCCACTTGCCTATCAGCCATGTAGCCTTGAATACATCATTTCCTGTCTTTCAGAATCACTTTCTGATTTCATTACTCTAAAAAGTTTTGTTACTTAAAAAGTAATGTGCCATAGTGGGGAAAGAGCTGGTTTTAGATTTATGAAGACTTGGATTCAAATCCTGACTGACGCTTGAGCCGTTTGCCTTTTGGCAATCACATCCTCCTTGAACCTCAGTTTTCTCATCCAAAAATGAATCTGGGTGTGAGAGGGACAGAGGAGCATGAAATGGTTGAAGATATTTACAAGATCTTTCTCATAAAGTTTTTCCTTTCTCATAAAGGAAAAGTGCTTAGTAAATATTCAAATATTCTATAAACATGGGTTATTATTATTAGAGGCATCATGGTGTGGAGAATATAGTGGGGGATGCCAAGGAAGAAAAAATGTCCTGTAATTAGCATTATTGAAATATCCTCCTTACCAAAAAATTCCTAGTAACTGCAGTATATTGGAGAGGATACTAAACTTGGTGTCAGTACAATCTGAGTTCAAATCTAGCCTCAGACACTAGCTGGGTGGCCCTGAGCAAGTCACTTAACCTCCTCCATCTGCCTTGGTTTCTTCATTTGTATAATGGGGATCATAATAGCACCCTACCTCTGAGGTAGAGAAGATAAAATGAGATGTTTTAAAGTATTTTGCAAACCTTAAAGCCCTGGATAAATTTTAGCTATGATGATAATAATGATGATACTATGGCTGTTTGATTTTGAGTTAGGAAGCCTAAGTTCTACTGTGAGTTCTGCCTTTTGTTATAGGTATGACCTTGTAAAAGTCATTTCCCTCTGTGGGTACCTCATCTTCCTCAGCTGTAAAATGAGGCCCCATTTGAAACCCTAGACTTGTTTGACTGTTTATCAGAAAAAGAGTAACAAACCTACATTATCTCTTTGAAGGGTTTCCCTCCCCTCATCCACCGGGCAAGGAAATTTCAGCCCAAACTCGTGAAGAGCAGAAACATTTTATTTATTGCCATTGGAAATGGGAATTGTAGGCATTTGTATAATTTTTTTCAGTAAAAGAAATCTCACAAAATCTTAACATCAAATGAGATTCCTGAAAAATCATATATTCTCTAATTTCATTGTTATAATTTTAACTAAAAATAAGTAAAAAATAAATAAATTCTGAAAAAATGATAAAAAAAAAAAGAGAGAGAGAAAAAGTCAGTACATGTCCTGTTTCCCTCCTTGAACCGGTAGAATGTCAGCTCCTTCAAGAGAAGGACTGTGACATGTTTCATTTTTGTATCCCCACAATGAATGAAATGAATGAGGTTCAAGGTCTTGCATACAGCAAGTGCTTAATAAATGACAGCTGAATAAATGATTACAGACTGTATTCAAAAATACTGAATGAAAATGGATGAGGCTTTTGTGATTTCAATCATAAAAATACTTTAATGCATCAGCTTTTATATCTCTATTACCTGCTTTAATAACCTCCTTGCTAGACCAGGTCATAACAAGTTTAACTTGATGTTCTGAGTATGTGTATTTGTTGGATCAGAGCATCATCACAGTTTTCTAACCATAGTTTCTGAAGTGAGCTGTGAGAATATATGGTCTACTCAAGTTTGCAAGAGAGATTTTTATTTTTTAATTCAAGGGTTAGACTATTTTGGAACTGGATTGGAGGTAGAATATGGGGATTGAGTAGGTCTGAGTGCACCTACAATTTCTTGTCAAAGTACATCTCTGAATTTCCTCTTCCTGTTCCCTAGTGAGCACTGCACCTTTAGGTGGGCCATGAAGGGAAATTTCTCATTAATCACTTTGCTTCTTTACAGGTGCTCTGTATACTGTGAAAGCTACAGTAGAGGTTAAAGTTTCCAAAATTCTTAGGAAAAGGAGACCACATTTTAAGTAATCTATAATGACCTGGAATGCCCATAGAGATCAGAATGGAAATGGTTGGGATAGGAAATGGTTATGAAATAGAGATGGTATAAAGACGGAGTTTTGTTTCCTTGGTGAGTGAGGTAACATAATGGAGCATATGGGTCATATAATAACACATCTGCTTGTTGGCTGCCTACAGCAAGGTCCTGAGAAGTTCAAATAACGAATACCATGAAGTGGTCAGTATTTGAATTTATAATGGTATAAAATATGGTCATTGGTTCCATACCAAAGGAAATATGCATTGAGAATTTGAAATTGGAGTATGGAAAGGCTTGAGGGAGGATCATAAATTAAGACCCAGAAAAGAAAATCAAGGATCATCTAGCCCAATACCATTATTTGCTTCAAAGAGATTAATTATTTGCTCCTAATTAGGGTCCAAATTAGGGGATCTGTTATTAGGCTCTAATTAGGACTTAATTTGGTGACTATATAATCACAGAAAAGATACTAAATTGACTTCTTATTCCTAGAAAAATGATTAAAAAGAGCTGATTTTTTTAAATGTTGAGGATTTATTATTATGTGTCTCTGAGATTGAATATGCACTATGTAGAGGTGGAAAACTGTAAAGAAGGTTTTTGAACAATTTTATAGAGGTTACAGTATATAGCAGATAGAATGTAGGAGCTAGGGCAAACTGCCTTGAGTTCTTTTTTTGTTCCATTGTGACTGTGTGACCCTGGGTAAGTCCTTTAATCTCTGAGTACTCAGGGCAACTCTCCAGTTGCACCTGCCTTCCAGGTTGTTGTGAGGGTCAAATGAGATAATACTTTTAAAGCACTTGGAACAATTCTCAGAACACAGTAGGTTCTAAATAAATGCTTATTTCCTTCCTTCCTTCCTTCCTTCCTTCCTTCCTTCCTTCCTTCCTTCCTTCCTTCCTTCCTCCCTCCCTCCCTCCCTCCCTCCCTCCCTTCCTTCCTTCCTTCCATCCTTCCTTCTTTTCTTCTTCCCTCTCTAAGACTATAAGTTACACAAAATGTGTTGGCTTCCATTGAAAAAAAATAATACTTCTTCAAAAGGGATTCCCTGCAGGAATGAGGTCATAGGTCTATTCCCTGTCCGTACTGTATACATTAAAAGTGAGTGTCATTTTATTAAGTCGTTTCTAAAAAACTGCTAGACTTAAGTTCTTTAAAGACAGGAGTAGTCCCACATTTATAATGGTGTACTCAGAGTCTAGCACAGTGCCTGGCCCATAGTAGGAGGTGCTTAAGAAAAACTTGTTGATTGATTCATTTTGAAGAATTGTTTTAAGTTTTGTTGCTTACCAATAGCTATTAATAAATTACTTTGTCAGTGACTACAGAAATTATAGTAAGAACTTACATTTATTGTAAATAAATTAGCACTCTTGGATGCTTTCAACAACCCCGTGAAGTAAGTTTTAGTATTATTCCCATTTGACAGTCAAAGAAATTGAAATTTAGGTCAGTAAAGTGATTTGCCCATGGTCACATTGTCACTTATATAATTTACATACTTTTTAGTCCACTAGAATCAGATAAGTGTGATTCTACAATTATCACTAGGATTATTTAAATTTGGAAAATGGATTTGTGTTATGAATTAAGGAAGATAACTTAAGAAAATAGCTTTTTTGGAACATCATTGGCTCCATCTGGACACCTTGCTTAGTAAGATCCCTGGCTAATTCAAAGAACTACAATTGCATGCCTCTGTAGACTTTTAGAGGAATGATCTCATGTTATGTCTTCTCAAAATACAGAAGTTGTTCATATGATTTAACATTAAGATTTTTGGTTATTTATCAAAAATCCTAATATAGCCTGCTTTCTTATATGGGCAGTTTTCCATCTGGTTTGCATATTATTATATAATATTGGTCCCTGGGTAGATATGTACAGCTCCAAACCTAGTTCAGAGACAAGTCATAAGTTATCATTTTTCCCCTTGCGCACATTAATTTCAATGATCTATAGCAGGCAAGAGTCTTCGTTTTGCAATCTACTCTTTCCCCTCTAGGTTCATGCTTAGGGAGAGAAAGAATTTGTTTGTCACCCATCCAGAGGAAGAGGAATTTCCCTTGACTGTGGGGTTTCCTCAGAGGAAGGCAGCTGGGTTTGCTAGAGGATGTAGCCATGATGTAAGGGAGCTGAAAATAATCACAGAAGCTACTGTTTGTGGGAAAGCACTCCATGGAAACATCTCTGCTCAGCCTGGGGATGCTCTAGGCCCTTCCTTCAGAGCCTCCAGAAGCATGGGTGTCAAAAACAAGGTCCATTTGGGAGAGAAAATCAAAGACTTATTTTGATAATTGATTGAACTAAAATTGATATCTTGCAATATATCTTTATTTGTAAATGACCTGTCAATTTACTCTTTCTCTCTGTCTCTGTCTCTCTGTCTCTGTCTCTCTCTCTCTCTCTCTCTCTCTCTCTCTCTCTCTCTCTCTC
>NW_027187353.1:9280789-9281772 GCF_028583685.1 Petaurus breviceps papuanus | reverse complement strand
TCTCTCTCTCTCTCTCTCTCTCTCTCTCTCTCTCTCTCTCTCTCACACACACACACACACACACACACATACATTAAGAAGAATGAATATTTCAATTCAAGGGGCAGCTAGGTGGCTCAGTGAATAGAGCACTGGCCCTGGAGTCAGGAGAACCTGAATTCAAATCCAGCCTAGCCCTGTGACCTTGGGCAAGTCACTTAATCCCAATTGCCCCTCCAAAAAGCAAAAAGAAAAATAAATTCAGCTGAAATATATTGAAGGGCTTTAAGCAGAGGTGTGACATAGTCGGGTAGCCAGCCACAGTGGGGAAAGTGCTGGATTTCAGATCCCAGGACCACTACTTTAATCCCAGTTCTGCTACCTACTACTATACCTGTGTGGCATTGGACCTTTAACTTGACCTCTTTAGGCCTCAGTTTCCTCATCTATAAAATAGTGGTATTGGGCTAGATGATCCCTGAGTTCTCCTTCAGGGCTGTATCTATGATCTGTCCTCAAGCCTTTCCAAACTCCAATCCTTCCTTCCCATGGCTGTTAAAAACTGATTTTCCTAAAACACATATCTGACCATGTGTAATAAGAATGTAAATTTTAAAGATCTTCCCTGGCCCTAGGCTAATGTGCACCTGAAGCCTGGGGTGGGGGAGGCTTGTTTTTCAGTAGATACTTCTTGATTGGCCAGTGAGTCAATAAGGTTGTTACATTCTCTGAGCCAGGAGAAGGCTATATAAGCCCTGAAGTGTAGCTTTGTTTTGGGACTCACTTTGGGAAGTGTTCTGTGATTTGATCTGGATTCCGGGAAGCCGTTGTTGAGAGTCCCCCGGCTTTGAAAAACCCAGAATGTGGAAACCCAGATGTTGACTGGGTATGGATGTAATGGTTGGACAGTTTGGAAATCTGTCTACTTGATGTTTCTGTCTTGATAATTATGCCTGTATACTTTGAGGTTCAGGGTGCTGACCTTTTCTCCTGAACAAGGTAAA
>NW_027187353.1:9202186-9280779 GCF_028583685.1 Petaurus breviceps papuanus | reverse complement strand
CCATTTTGAGTTGCTTTCCTTTAACAAAGCAGATCCAAGAACCTGTGTGAGCAGGCACCCTGGGGACACTGGGGTGCTTGCTGCTACACCATGTTACTCCTCTGCCCAATGAACTCTAGTGGCCTACTATGTTGGTTGTTGTTGAGTCATTATTTGGTTGTGTCTGACCCTTCATGAACTCATTTGGGATTTTCTTCTCAAACTCACTTTTACAAATGGGGAAACTGAGGCAAATGGACTAGGTGACTTGACTTGCCCAGGGTCACCCAGCTAGTAAGTGTCTGAGGCCAGATTTGAACTCAGGAAGATGAGTTTTCCTGACTCCAACCCAGGCACTCTATTTACTGGGCTGCCAATCATGTGCTCTAGGATCAAATACAAATTCCTTTGACATTTAAAGACCTTTACAATTGGGGCAGCTAGATGGCACAGTGAGTAGAGCACTGGCCCTGGAGTCAGGAGGACCTGAGTTCAAATCCAGCCTCAGACACAATGCAAAAACTAGCTATGTGACCTTGGACAAGTCACTTAACCCCAATTGCCCTCCAAAGAGCAAAAAAAAAAAAAGACCTTTACAATCTAGCTTCAATTTGCTTTTCTAGACTTATTGCTTATTATTCCCCTTCCTGCATTCCATGGCTCAGCCAGATTTTTCTTCTTGATGTTCCTCACATTTGAACCTCCATCTTCTGATTGTATCTTTTCTTTGGCTGTCCTCCATGCCTGGAATGCATTCCTCATCTCCACCTATTGGAATCCCTGATTTCCTTAAGAACTCAACCCAAGGATCACCTTCTACATATAATCTTTCCTGATTCCCCCCAGTATCTTTTGCCTCATCTAATACCATTTATTCATTTTGAATATTTTAGTATATTCAAATATAAATATACATATGCACACATTCATTAGCATATCTTAAATATTTACAGATTGTCTTCTCTACTAGGATTGAACTACATGATGGCAAGGACTGTTTCATTTTTTACTTTGTATCTCCAGTACCTATCACAGTGCCTGGCACACAGTAAGTGATTAATACAATGGCATGCAAATTAGGTGGGGCAAAGTAAAATAATTATATTTATTGACTGATACAATAAATCTTATAACTTTTCACATGTTTAAAAACTTTTAACATGAAATATGTCATTTTGCTATAAGCCGCTATTTTTTACAATTTGGCATTGAATATACAAGATTTTGAAATATATTTAATATTTATTTATCAGAGTTCAACTTTCCCTCAATGGGACAAGACTTCCAAGACACTGGAAGTTAAAAATCCCCCAAACATTTTGTGGTGGATTTTTTATAGGCTGACAAATATTCCCAGGTTTTACAGGCTTATCTGGACTTTTTTTTTTTTTAAGCAATCGGGGTTAAGTAACTTGCTCAAGGTTACATGGCCAATTATTTCTAGGTGTGGTGCTAAGTATCTGAGCCCGGATTTGATCCCCAGGTCCTCTCGACACTGGAGCCGGTGCTCTTACTCGTGTGCTACCTGGCCACCTCCCCCCCCCCTTTTTTTTTTAAGCAGTTGGGGTTAAATAACTTGCCTAAGGTTACACAGCCAGTTTTTTGTGTGGGTGTTAAGTATCCAAGGCCAGAACTTATCCCGGGTCCTCCCCTCTCCAGGCTGGCGCTCTTACTCATTGCACCACCTAGCTGCCCCTTATCTGGACTTCTTTACACAAGAGCTATAGCATTGAATTAAAAAAGGAGTTTCCTCAGTAAAAATACCTTTTCCTATCCCTAAGGACTCTAATCTTTGCATTGTCTTGCCAATGACAGACTTTTTTTTTTCATAGCGTGGGTTAGTAGCTGTTTATTTCCTTTAAATAGTTTTCTTGCCATTCTTCCAAATTCAAGAAACCTACATTACACTAAGCAGGAATTAATAACAACTTCTCAGTCTTCCAGGTCTCTCTGAAGTTCCTTGCTTATTATCCAAAGATTAATTAGAATGTATGACAGCAATAGATTTTCAGTTCTTGATATTTTGTTTCTTTTGCTATCGTACTTTCTATTGTACTCTGATGTAATTGATCCTGTTTCATCATAGGGTGGAATGATCTTATGAATGCTTGACTTTTCCATGATTGCTGCTGCTATTATCTCTTACAGTCATTGAAGTGTGCTCTTTATAACTTTTTCACATTACCTTGGAATGATATTGATTTGTAAAATCAAAGAATTAAAAGGACAACAATAAAAAAAGCAACAAAACACATATTTGTAGTATGGATTATCATTTGTCATTTGAACCTAGAATGTCACCCTGACCTCAGTAACTTTCCAAGAATACCAGAGATGGCTATAAGGAATTTTGGTTTTCCCTATATGATCTATCCTTAAATATTCTTGTTTTGAGTCCCCTCAACCAGATGATGTTTTGGGTCTACCCAAGGTTGTATTTTGGGGTCCCTTGTGTCTTGACTTTTCTTAAATATTGTTGAATGTTTATATATACTGATATCCATCTCAATCAACCTTGCTTTCAATTTATCTTTTCAGCAGAATTGCTTAACCTCATATTTGTGGCTCATGTACAGGTACTTTTGTCTAAATCCTATATAATATAAACCTTCCAGAGCCCAAAGGGGGAAGGACCCATACCTATTTCAGCCTGTTCTCTTCTATCAAAAGACCTAATTAATTTTTTTTCTAAAACTGTTTCAGATTTTGAGATTTGCTGTCACAAATGTCAATGGCACAAAATTGATTCCTTAAATGACAGAGAACAAACCAAAAGTGAGGAAACCCATTCAATCCAATTTAATCTGGTCAAAGTCAGATATTTTGAGTCAGCCTAATGTCATTAGATATACATATATATATATATATATATATATATATATATATATATATATATATATATATATATGAACAGTGGTATCACCAAATGAAACTACCTTAAAATTATTACTTATCCCCAAAAATTCATAAACTACTATAGATGCCTGCTGATTGATTGACATTATGCATAAGGAGAATTTTTGTTAGTGGTGTGAAGGATGGAAGGGAGAAAGGGGAGGTGGGAAAACCTGAATGAAAATAACAGACCAGGAAGGCTGGTATTAGGGTGGTGGATTTATACACTGAGCATAGCTGAATATAAGGTAGAATGTAGTTTAGAGATGTCAAGTAAAGGAAAGGTAAAAAAAATGCCAAATAGCCCCACTCCAAATGGATGCTTGGATGAAAATTAGAGCCAAGACAGAAATGGTAAAGTTAGAAGAAGGAACAGGTTTGACGAAAAAAAGCAATATTTTTTATCTTGGGTTCTACTTTGCTTTTGAAAAAAAATTTTTTTTCAATTATCAAACATTTATTTTTTTTCTTCCTGTTATTTCCCCTTAGGGCACTGATTTTGTTTTGTTTTGTATTGTTTTTTAAAGAGGAAAAATCCTCTTGGAACAAACATACATAGTCAAACAAAGTGAATCCTCATAATAGCAATGTCCAAAAATGTGTGTCATCCTTTTGTTAGCCTGTCATTTCTGTCCAGAAGTGGGCAGCAGTCTTCATCATCAGTCTTCTGGAATCATGATTGATCATTGGGTTCATCAGTATTTCACAATTGTTTGTTTTATAGTATTGTTGTTATTGCATAAATTGTTCTAATTCTGCTTACTTCCCTCTGCTTCAGTTCACACAGGTTTTCCTATGTTTCTCTGAAACTGTCCCTCTTGTCACATCTTAGAGCATAATGGTATTTCATTATATTCATATGCCATAGTTTGTTCAATCATTTGCCAATTGATGATGGGTATACCTTAGTTTTGAATTTTTCCACCTATAAATATTTATGTATAAATATTTTGCCTCCTATAAATATAAGACAACCTCCTCTTTCTTTGATCTCCCTTTATATATATATATATATGTATATATATATATATAAACTATGTATACAGACTAGAATTATATAACTAGGGTTATATAGACTAGAATTCTTAAAAGCAGGGCCTCTTCTATGCAGGTCCTAACACATGGCAGGCACTTAGCATGTAAAAGCAGTCTTAGATTCAGCTGATACCTCAGATCACTTTCAAAGCCTGAGGGAGTGATAATTCTCTTCACAGTGAGATGGATTGTAGGAAGATATTATCATGCCCCACTTTGTAGGAAAAAAATGAAGCAATTGAAAGTCAAAAGGAAGCATGCTATATCACACAGCATGCTAGATGTAGAAAAGGACTGATAATAAGTGATGGAGTAGCAATGTTAGCAACAATTGTGTCAGCAACAATCGCTAGACAATGAGGAATTGCCTATTGTCCTTGATAAACATATTTTAACCAATGAAAGCATTACCCATACAGGATGTTAGCCATAAAATCACAGAAGGGACTTTCCCTACAGCAGGGCTTCTTAAACTTTTTCCATTTGTGATCCTTTTTTGCCTGAGAAATTTTTAAGGGACCCTGGCTATATAGGTATATAAAATAGGTATACAAATCAACATTTACTGATAATAAATCATAAAGAAATTTATTTCAAAACAATTCTTTGTTTACCATTTATTAGAAAGCAACTTTGCATACTAATGAGATGGATGTTTTTGTTTATTTTTACATAAACAATTAAATCTTGGAGGAATATTTGATACTGCAGGACCTAGAGCATCTTCAACATTCCTCAGAGTTGATTGATATTCTGATTTTATAATCATTAACACTGAGAATGCCACTTCACATGAATATGTAGTACAAAATGGCAGAAGTATGTTCAGGGCCATTTTAAAAATTATTGGAGAGGCGGCCAGGTAGCACAGCAAGTAAGAACACTGGCCCCAGTGTTGGGATGACCTGGGCTCAGACACTTAGCACCCACCCAGAAACACCTGGCCGTGTAACCTTGAGCAAGTTACTTAACCCCAATTGCTTAAAAAAAATTATTGGAAATTCTGTTCTAATCCCAAGTCAAGATTCATTTAATGATATTTTTTTAAGGAAACTCAAGTTTTAAAGCTGTGTCACTTGATAACTTGACATATTCTTCTTAAACTTTTAATGCTAGATGACTGAGATTTTTTTTAATTTCAATTGAGTATGGTTTATGAACACAACTTAGTTTTTTAGAATCAAAATCTGAAGGGAAGTATTTCTGAAATTGTGTCTCCAGGCACTTCAGATGATCAATTATAACTCCTAAAATCAAATCTTTGGGAATGTTATTTTCAATTATAAAATCATCTGTATCTGTAAACATTTCTAAAGAGCCATTATTCACCCTATTCTTCCATATATTAACACTTTTAGTAAAGCTTTCCATTTTATCTTTTAACAAAATATGCAACATTTTTTTCCTTGAAGTGACATGCTTAAATCATTGAGTTTTTTGAAAATAACCAACAAATAACATAATTTTGAAAGTCATAAGTCATTATGAAAAAATTAATAAAATCATATTTCTGCTCAGTCAAAAAATAACAACTTCATCTTTCAACTTCAATAATCTGTTCAAACTTTGCCCTCTTGAGAGCCACTTTACCTCTGCATGTAGTCATAAGCTTTTGCAGTCAGAGTCTATATCTTTGTAAAGGTTTGAAAACAAACAACTCTTAAGGGTATGGTGCAACATCTAACTCTGGTGATGTTTTTTTGCCTGTAAGTGCCTCCTGATGGATCATGCAGTGAGTAAAAGTGATATATGTTCATTGCCACCAGCTTCAACTTTTGCTACAGATCCAACATTCTCACCCATCATTTCTCCAGCACCATCTGTACAGACTCCAATGCAATTTTTCCACTGCGTTTTCAATGGTGAAAAATTCATTGACTTTAAAATATATATCTTCCCTTCTTATATGCCCTTCCAAAGGGTGACAAAACAATAATTCTTCATGCATGCTTCCTTCATAAACTTATCTTACATAAAGTAACAACTGTGCCATGTTAGAAATATCAGCTGTTTCATCTAACTGAATTGCAAACTTTGGACTGCCCTTAAGACTGGTAATAAGCTACTGGTATTGGTCATAACTAATTTTAGAAATTTATTTGGAAACAGTATCACTTGATAAAGGAATTTTACAAATTTCATCCCCATACTTTTTCCCATGAACTATTTCTGACATTTTAATAGCAGCAAGTAACACAAGTTTTTTTTCCTATTGTGTAGGCCTTTTTTTTTTTTTTGCAATTAAATAAGAATTTTGTAAGATACAAGTAAATATGGACACTGGCCCTGGAGTCAGGAGGACCTGGGTTCCGATCAGGCTTCAGACACTTGACACACCAAAAAAAAAAAAAAAACCTAGCCATGTGACCTTGAGCAAGTCACTTAACCCCAATTGTCCTCCAAAAGGCAAAAAAAAAGGATACCAGTAAATATTTTTTGCTGACAGTATCAAATTTCTCAAAATACTGTTTTTCTTTATTTAAAGATTTTAAAAGTTGTTCAAAAAATTCCTTTGGTTTACTGCAGTATGCTATATGTCTGGTATTAAGATGTTATTTTAGTTTGGCTGGTTTCATGTTCTCTGAAGCCAAAACTTCATTACAAATAAACAAAGTTTTTCCACACCATCATCATTATTAGAAGAAAATCCATATTGTAAAAATGATTGGACATATTTTCTTTATCTTGTCAATTTAGGCATACTACAATTTGGTAGCAAAGACTCTGACATACTACAATCAGTATTTTTACCTCTTCTGTCTAAATTTAGCCACTTATCTGTAACCAAAAAATATTTTTGTCCTAAAATATAAATAAATATTGCTAATAAATTCTTAAATTCTAGCTTTAATGTATGAAATTACACTTGTTTGTGCTTAATTAAAAATATTAATGTTCACATTTACATACACATACAGTGGTGATGGTAAAGAAATATTATTAAGGGGTTTTTGTCTTTACTTGCTGCTTAAACACATTTCTGTAAAAGGAGATAACAGAACTTTAAAAAATCAAACATTCTAACACAATACAATCCAAAGATATAGTGATTTGATACTTATGTGCTGGGGGATGATGGTAGGAAAATATTAAAAGTCTTTATTTTGGGGGTGGCCAGGTAGCACAGTGAGTAAGAGCACCGGCCCCAGAGTTGGGATGACCTGGGGATCGAATCTGGGCTGAGACACTTAGCATCCACCCAGAAACATCTGGCCATGTAACCTCGAGCAAGTTACTTAACCCCAATTGCTTAGGGGTGGCCAGGTAGCTCAGCGGTACTGGGGGATCAAATCCAGGCTCAGATACTCAGAACCACACCCAGAAATAACTGACTGTGTAACCTTGAGTAAGTTACTTAACCCCAATTGCTTAAAAAAAGTCTTTATTTTCTGTAATTAAACTATTTTGCTACTGTAAGTGCAGAAAACTGTATGTAGAGTAAAAACACTGCTGTTTATACCATACAATAGTCTAGAATCTGAACTGAGGTGTTTCTGGCAGTATCTATTGGTGTTGTATGGTATGACAGCACATGCAGTGCAAAGTGCATGTGTTTTCTATTCAGAGTCAAGGCTTCAGTGAAGTTGCAAGATGCAATATGGGCAAGCACTGCCAGAAATACCTCAGATGTGTTACACATTTGATTTTGAATTAATTTTTGGTTTGTGCACATTCAGAAACTTTTTGCTGTTGCCAAATCTTTCTCGACCCTCACATTCAGTTATGTGACCCCACATGGGGTTGTGACAGTTTAAGAAGAGCTGCTGAGCAGGGCCTGGGTGTTACCCATCTTGGCTCACTTTAAGGTGACTCTGAGCTCATTATAATATCATTTGCATTGTGGTTTTGCACCTCTCCTCCCCCCTTAGTGGACTTTTCTGTGTGTATCATGGGTAGTCCCATGTGCAGCTCCACTTTCCTCTGGTGACCAGGAAATCACAGTTTGGACCAGATTCATATTGCTTGCCAACACTTTCTGCTCTATATAAACCTCATGCTCCACTCCAGTGGGACACCTATTTTCCTTAAGGAATAGGGCCCATTGGGCATGTTACCCTGAATAGAATACCCTTACTTGGTTTGGAGACAGTATGAGTCTGAATTTCTTCAAGAGAATACTGACCCGTGCTGTTACCTCAACAATAGCATTTAGAGGGCCAGCTAGGTGGCACAGTGAATAGAGCACCAGCCCTGGAGTCAGGAGGACCTGAGTTCAAATTCCGACTCAGCCACCTAATACAAAAACTGTGACCTTGGGCAACACACTTAACCCCAATTGCCCTCCAAAAAGCAAAAAACCCAAAACCCAATAGCATTTAGATAACCTAGCTTTACAAGCATTATTTCCTTGGATACGTACAATAACCAAAGCAGTAGTTGCTATTATTACTTCCATTTTACAGATGATAACACTGAGGCTTGCAGATTAAGTGAGTTGCTCAGGCTCATACAATAAGTATTTGAGGCAAGCTTTGAACTGACTCGAGGTCCAGCTCTCTGAGCCACCTAGATTCCTACGACAATAATAGTAACTAGTGTTTATATAGGGCATTATAGTTTGCAGAGAACTTCACATGTATTATTTCATTGTTCCTCCCAACACTCTAAAGTAGGAGATATTATTTGTTTGTTTGTTTTTGCTTTTTTTTGGAGGGGGCAAGGTAGGGCAATTGGGGTTAAGTGACTCGCCCAAGGTCACACAACTAGTTTTGTGTTAAGTGTCTGAGGCCAGATTTGAACTCAGGTTCTCCTGACTTCAGGGCTGGTGCTCTATTCACTGTGCCACCTAGCCACCTTGGTAGGAGATATCATCATTCCCATTTTATAGATGAGATAGAAGTTAAGTGACTTGCCCAGAATCATACAACTAGTTAAAAGTCTGAGGCTGGATTTGAATTCAGATGTTCCTGATTCTAAATTCAGTGCTTTATCAACTGGAATCCATGGCTGAACTGTTATATTAGGTTAGACCGCTTTAGATAAGAACTGAGTTCTTTGGATTATTAATCCTCTGGTCTAACTGCTCAAATGCGTTTTACCTCCTTTATATATTTAAAAAGCCTTCTTGACCAAGTGAAATTGGACTGCTTGTCCTGCTAACTAAAGTTATTTCTAGAGATTTTGAAGGTCAAATAAGAGATTTTCCAGGGTCACATCAGAGATGGAGAAAACATGCCCTCAGATTTTGAAAGTTGCTTTTGAATGACAATAAGGTGGTAGGATATGTTCTATGACAACTTTTGGGTTCAACATTCTTAAAGGAGCTCATAGTTGTTCATGACCAAGCAAAAGGGTCAGAAGTAGCCTCTGATCATGTGGTATTTTCCAATCTAGGAAAGTTGATTGGAGAAAATAAAAAAGATTAAAATCCTGGATTTTCACAGTCAGAAAGATGCAGCATCACAGTGTGGGTGAGAGTATAGAAGAGTAGAAGCCCTGAGTTCAAATCTTCCTCAGATAATTCCTATGTGACCCTTGGCAAGTCAATTAAACTCTACCTGCGTTAGTTTCCTCATCTAAGTGGAGTGTTTTGCAAACTTCAAAGCATTGTATCAGTGTTATATTATGGTTATTATTTGTACCTTACGCAATTTCGGTTGCATTTATACTGATAAAATTAAGCAGAAAAACTGAAACAAGTAAGTCTTCTGTGGAAGATCAAGAAAAACTAGGGGCCTCTATTATCCAATTTTGTGTGTCTACACTAAACAGTCAATTAGGTGCCTACTATGTTTTAGGTATTGCATTAAAAGGTGGGGATTCAAAGAAAGGGAAAAGACAGTCCCTGTTCTTAAGGAAAACTTTGGATTCTGGGAATCACCTCAGGAGCCTTTTTCAAGGAGGCAAAATAAATCTAAACTCTCATGAGATCAGAACTGAAGCTGGGAGCAGGAGGGAAAGACATAAGTTAGGGGAAGGTGTAGGTTAGTCCCACAACCAGCTTTGGATTTATCCACACCACTGAGAGAGAGGGTAACTAAGAGGCATTAGGGTGTGGTCTAAATAATGATGGGCAGTGTGGCCAGGTGGCACAGTGAATAGAGAACCAGCCCTGGAGTCAGGAGGACCTGAGTTCAAATTTGGCCTCAGACACTTAACACACACACACACACACACACAAAACTAGCTATGTGACCTTGGGCAAGCCACTTAACCCCAATTGCCTTCCAAAAAGCAAATAAATAAAGTGACTTAAAAAAAATGATGGGGCATCTGGGTGGAGAATAGAGTAGAGATGCAGACCTGGAGTCAGGAAGATCTGACTTCACATCTGGCCTCAGATACTAGCTAGTTGATCCTGTGAAAGTCACTTAATCCTGTTTGCCTCAGTTTCCTCATCTGTAAAATGAGCAGGAGAAGAAAATGGTAAACCACTCTGGTATCTTTGCCAAGAAAATCCCAAATTGAGTCATGAAGAGTTGAACACGACTAACAAATGACTGAACAATAACAGCAACTAAAGAATGCTGAGACAAGAAAAGCTTGGTTTGAATCCCACCTGGCCACTTTCTATTGCAGCTGTGTGACCTTGGGCCAATCACAACCTCTGAGCCCCAGGATGCTCCTTTAGCTGTAAAATACAGATGATAACAACTGTGGTGCTTACTTCACAGGGTACTCATGAGTCTCAAATGAGAGTGTGTTGAAGTTGGAGAAAAATGGCAAAGCTCTCTAGTATTGTTTCCAAGAAAACACTAAATGGGGTCACAAAGAGTCAGACTCAACTAAAAAAATGATTCAACAATAAAATACGTCAAAGTGGTTTGCTGACCTTAAAGTATGACATGAATATCAATTAGTGTAGCAGGGATGATCAAGGGGATCCTTGGTTTATGGAGCTGGGGCACTTCCCATGGAGTCGACCTTGCTCTCTGGCTTCCTTAGGAGCTGTTCCAATCCAACAAATTAAGAGTTACATTTGTATTTTTTATTAATTTCTGGGTCCCTGCATTCACTGAACTGGGTGAAGTCTGCTGGTTGTGAGACTTGTGAGGGCAATCATCCAAGGAACCCAATGCTTGGCTAGTTATAAATGCCCTGAATCCTATGGGTTTGGTTTGCAATCAGTGGGGCCTTGGAACAGCAGAAGGAATAGGAGAGAGAAATCCTTAGCAACAGGTGTGGTTGGATTAGTGTGCTCACAATGGACATTCAGCAATGCTCTCCAGCTGCTGCTCTATGGGGCCTTAAAAGCCAGTGCCTCTGGCTCTTTGCCAGGGGAATATGAATGCAGGCACTGTTTCTACTGACTTATCCTGGGAAGGATGTCCATTGTGAACTGATTCCTCAGCAGTGAAGAGGAGCTAGTGGGCTGGGTTGAGTTATTTTACTCCATGGTGACCAAGCTTATCTCATAACTGGGGAGAATCTGGATCTTGGTCTTTAAACATGGAACAGCTTTGATCTACTGGAAACTAATGGGTATCTTCAGGGATGATGATGATGATGATAGTAGTAGTTTTGTGCTATCATGGAAAGCATACTAGCTCTCTACACTGGGCTTAGGACAGTGTCTGGTACATAGTAGGTGCTTAAAAATGATTGTTGACTCATTGACTGGACTCTGTAGTCAGAGGTCCTGGGTTCAAATCTCAGACCTGCCACTTATTATGTGCATGACATTGGGCAAGGCATTTAACATCTCAGTTTCTTCATCTATAAAATGGGGGAGTTGAACTAGTTGGTTTCTGAGCTCTAAATCTATGATTTGCAAACTATTGCTTCTGTTACAGCACTTGCAAATTACCTTGTGACCTGGAAAAGTCATTTAACCTCCTTGAGTCTTAGTTTTCTCTTATAAAATGAGCAAATGGATTGGACTAGATGGTCTGAGGTCTTCTGGGGTCCCTTCTACCTCTACATTTAAGATTCTAGGATCATAAGATCCACTCCTGCTAATAATGGTTGAACAAATAGCAGCATGCCAAACAGCAGCTGTGATATTTCTTAATAATAATGACAATAAATTTGTTTTTGTTATTACTGTTATTATTATAACAATTCATTTCTATAGAGCTTTAAGATTTCCATACTTGATATATATTATCTCAATGATCATCATGAGGTGAGGTAAGTGTTACAGGGCAACTTGGGAGTATAGCATATAAAGTGCTGGACTTAGAGTCAGGAAGACCTGAGTTTGAATCCTGTCTTAGGCGCTTACTCTCTTATGGGCAGGTCACTTATTCTTTTTAGTCTTAATTTCCACATCTGTAAAGTGTGGATAGTAGTAGTACCTGCTTTCATAGGACTATTTTGAGGATCAAATGAGAAAAACATGTAAAATGCTTTGCAAACCTTAAAATGTTGTATAAATGGTAGCTATTATTGTCATCCCCTTTTTACAGATGAGAAACTGAGTCTAAGTAAAGTTTGGTGACTTGTTTGAGGGTCACAGGGTGGTCCACAAGTATCATGACAAGTGCTGGACATGAAGATATGTTTTCTGGAATCATAGATGTGGAAATGCAAGGAACTCTAGAGCTCAAGCAGCCCAACTCTTTAATTTTCAGATGAAGAAACTGAGTCTGAGAGAGAGTAACAAAACAAATAAATGAGACTGGATTTGAATCCAGTTTTCCTGACCCTACTCCCATTCTCTACTAAATAAACCACATTGACTTTCTGAGACAATTTCTCTAATTTCCACATTCTACTTCAAATTCAACTCTTCTAGTAGGCTGTTGATTAAGTTTCACTTGTTAAACATACCACAATTTACCTCTCAATGTACTGACTCCACAGTCATGGTCCTCCAATCATGGTCTAAATTGAAAGTGACTTATTGTTACTGTTTCTTCCCCCACCTTCATCCCTATTCCAATAAGCCTAATACCTCCCTAGGAATTCCTCCTGTGATTTTGTTTACCTTGTGGGCCACTACCTGGTGTCTTCTAATTGTCAGAAAATCCTTCATCCTTGAACTTTTCAACCTACTTTCCTTTTTCTTTATTGTTCAGTTGGGAACCTGGATCTTCCAATGACCTCAAATCCCTTGCAATTCTCTATCTCTCCCACTTGTCCCACCCCCCAGGTCAGGAAGAGGGGTAGGAATAGTCCTTTGCTCCTTGGTGCTGCTTCCACACCATCTCTTCACTACCATCTTTCCCCAACAACCTAGCCTATCCATCCACTCTATTAATGAAGCAGAATTGCAATAGCTAAAAAGAAATGTGAGATGTGGAAATTTGGAGATATCTTCACTCCAAATGTTCACCTGAACTATTTGTACCGGACCAGTTTGTGGAGCCTTCCAAACTCATATTGCTCTGACTTACTGTACCTTGACTCTCACATAATGATGTCATTTTGATCCTCTTCAAGAACAAAGGTTAACAGCCAACCAACTGTCCTATCCAAGATCAGGATTGAATGCTTAAGAAAGTCATTTTCCTCCACTCCCCACTGAAGATTTTTAAGCAGAGACTTGATCACCACTTGGGTATTTTCTTTGTCCTTAAGAGAAGTGATAGGACTTATAGGGGAATTCATCAAAGAATCTTATAGTCAGTCTAGTGATGCATAAAGCAATAGACCCTTAATTATGGTGGTTTTAACTCATACAAGGGGAGTCTGTAAATCTAAGTCAAAACATCTTGGAGTTTATGGGAAGGAGGGCAGCGGAATAATGGAGAAACAGGGGCAACAAGGAAAGAGGGATCTTAGGGTAAAAGATAAATATGTCTCAGCCATTGAATGGCATGGATACAACCTGAGTTAATGGAGGGAGTCAATCACACATTGTATGCTTGGGTGTGATGAAATTTATAAGAGGCAGGAAGAGTAAGAGGAATAGTAAATGGTCCTCTGGAGAGAACGTTCTCAGACTTGGCACATTAAACATCATGGGGAATATTTCTTTCTTTTTGAGAAAGGCAGCCCTTCCTTCATAATGGTATTTTGGAGAATAACATGGAGTTCAAGTCTGGCACATTTGCAAAGGACTTTTCTCATTGGTGGAGGGAAGGCTTTCTTGAAGCAGCAGTGCCTGCATGAGGGTGGAGCTCAGGAGAGAGACCATCTTGCAGCTTTGAGAAAGGATGCCTTCACTTTTAGGCTCCCATCAGAGAGAGAGCCTTAAACAGAAAGGAAGGACTTTGGGAAGCAGCACAATCGTGGAGGAGCTGGTGCCCTGACACATCCAGTTGGAACTCAAATGGTAATTGCCTCAGGCAGAAATATGAGTGGCAGGAAATTTCTTTGACTTTAGGCCATACTTGGCTGTGGTCATTTTTGTCTCAGAGAGTTTGTCTTTCCAATCAGGAAAACACATTTTGTTTGCATTTTCCCCTTTTGATAGGGAAAAGATTTTTTTTGAGGCACATATAATTTTGTTTCTTTCTGGTTATACCCTGGAACTGCCTTTTTTTAAATGTAATTTTTCTTTTTCTTTTCCTTTAATTTTTTTGGAGCTAAAATGAGCATATCCAAACAAGTTTCATGTCATTCTTAGTGCTTGTAAGCATGAAAACATTGTTCTAGCATTGCTAAATTTATTGAAATCTTTTACCTTGTTTTGCCTTTCACTTTATTCTCAGTTTTTAGCACATAGTAGGCACATGATAGATTCTTGTTAATGTGATTGGAAAAATTTGAACTCTACTATATGTCTAGTTAATTGTCATATGTTGAAACATGAGACAGTCAGTGGTGCTGTGTTCATGATTTGAAATTGCCTATTGCTGTGCTAAGGTGTTAAGCATAGTATATCAATCCAATGTAGCAGTGTGGTTATAATGCTGTACCTTTATTGTTTGTATTTATATATTAAAGTGGGCACACAGGACAAAATCCAAAAAATACGGAAAGAAATCAATGAATCATTTATTAAGTGCTTACTATTGGCAAAACACCATGCCATACAAATAGAAAATTGAGACCATCTTTGCTCTTAAGAAGCTCAGTTTCTAGTGGGGTGGAGACATATATGGAAGGTTTCAGCTACAAGTTAGAGAACAGGCAGTATTTATATAGAACTTGAAGGTTTGCAAAGTGCTTTACAAACATTATTACATTTTATCTTCACAATAATCCTATGAGGGAGGTGATATTATCTCCATTTTGCAGATGAGGAAATCGAGGTGACTTGTTCAGGGTCATACAGCTACTAAGGACCTGAGGTTAGATTTGGACTAAAATCTTCCTGTTTCCAGATTCAGTGTTCTATCCACTGTGTCACCTAACCGCCTAAGTCCGCTGGTAAAGTCTAATGGTCCTTAGGGACCAGCTGCAAAGCAAATGTTAATACGTCTTTTTAATGTCCTATCTACTGATAAAATCATATCCATTTCTGATGTTAAAGCATTTGCTGGGGCTGGGGACTTTGGTGGCAAGGACTTTCCTTTCTGAGTCATTTCTGAGTAGCTGGGGGCCATAGCACCTTCTAAGGGGCAGTTGTCAGACTCCATCTGTACAGGACTTGTTTCCCATGATAATAGCTGAGTATTGCTAAGGAATTCAGGCAGTTAAATGGTCTGGTTTTGTTTTGAAGGTGAAAGACATGGAGGTCTTCTAAAATCAGGAACAGAGGACATTTAAAGGATATTAGGCAGAAATGTGAAAGAGTTGGGACAGTGTACAAGTAAGGTCACTAATGTTAAAGCCAAAGAGACATTTTGACAGTTGACAGTCAATCATGCCTGACAATTTTGACCATGGAGTTATGTACCTGAGGAATTGATAATAGGGAATAATTCCTGACAATTTTTTACTAGGCACACCTCTGAGAAAGTATTGCCTAAAGAGTTAGGAGGCAGTTCTACAAAGAAATTGAATAACAATCAAATCCAGAAATGATGCTTGGTTTGTTAGTAATTGCAATTTTCTCTGGATATGACCCATCCTTACATACATACACTTATACATACATATGCTTAGATATATATAATAATACTCATATATATAGACATACCATACTTATTTGTCCTCTGTTTCTCTGAGGGTAGATAACATTTTCCTTCGTAAGTCCAAGTCTTTCCATATTTTTCCAAGTCCACTAGCTCATTTCCTTCACCACAGCAATATTCCAACCTCATACTGTCTAGTTATTTTAAATAGTCCAAAATGATATTGATGAATATGGCTGACATGGGAGACTTGGGTTGACCAGGCAGAGATGAGCCTAAGACCTTTGAAGGCCTCTGAGTCAGACTAAATGATGAGACTGACAGAGTCATAATGACATTGACCAAGCATTCTATTCCATTTCTCTTAATGAAGCCTAAAATAGCATGAATATTTTTGGCTATCATGTCACACTGTTGACTCAAATGATCTTGAAATCTACCAAAACTCACAGCTCTTTTTCAGGTAAAGTGGTATTTATACATGCCTTTCTTTTCTTGTATTCGTGAAATTTGGTTTTTGAATCTAAGTGCAAGATTTCATTGTGGTAATGAACCATGGGTTCGGAATCAGACAATCTGAATTCACACCCAAGTTCTCACGATGTTATCTTGGTCAAGTCACTTAAACTTTTTTGTTTAAGAAAAAAAAGAAACATTTTATAAAATTAAATATGGCAACATACACAAAATAAGAAAAAGGGGGAAAAAAGCATTATCTTGTGTGCAGCAGAATGTAAAAGGAGATTCAAAATATACAGCAATGAATTTCGATTTCAAGAAAGCCTATATTATAAAAATTACACATTGTATGAAGAGCTGTTTGTCTTTTCTTTGCTCCCTTGTAAGGTTTCTTTTGTTCTCTGCTGTGCACTTTTTTGCTTTGTTCTTTTTTCCCCTCCCTCCCCCACTCCAAGAAGGCTACAATTAAACATGTATGTGTATATACACACATACATATATCCTTACATACATACACTTATATATCCATATGCTTAGATGTCTATAATCATACTCATATATAGACATACCATACTTATTTGTCCTCTGTTTCTTTGAGGGAAGATAACATTTTCCTTCATAAGTCTAAGTCTTTCCATATTTTTCCAAGTCCACTAGCTCATTTCCTTCACCACAGCAATATTCCAATCTCATACTGTCTGGTTATTTTAAATAGTCCAAAACAATGCTGATGAATATGGCTGACACATAGTATAGTTTCCCTATTTTTTTCTTTTGTTTAAATCTATTTTAACCTTAACTTTTTCCAAAATCACTGTTATAATCCTTGCTCCTTTTTCCCCTAACACATTCTACTCCTCATCTTTATTTTAAGTTTGTGTGTATCTCTTATTTCCTATCCCTCCTAACTTCTCTATTGTACTTCTACTTTCTATCTTGCCCCCCTATTATTTAGCCTCCCCCCCAGGAATCCCTCCCTTATCCTCCCATTCCCATTAATATAAACACCCTTCTATGTCTCCCTTTAACCTATTCTCTCCCTTTCCCATCTGAAGATCCCTTCCTTATCCTTCCCCCCTCCTTATCCCCTTAGAGTTTTATTTCTTTCTGAATTTAAAAGAGTTTTATACTCTTCTACGTGTACATATGTGTGTGTGTATAGATATATAGTTCCCTCTTGAACCCATTCTTGATGAAAGTAGGTTTCCAGACCTAGCCAGTCCTCCATGCCTAATTCCTTTCTGTCAGTTCTTTCTCTCCCACCTCATTTGTATAAGATAATTACTCTTTTTAGCTGTTCCTAAACAGTTTTACTTTTAAAAATCAAATCATACTTAGGTCTACCCCAATCTTTCTTATGAACTACCCAATTACTAATAATAATCTTAGACACATGTTTTACATTTCCTTATATAAAAGGTAAACAGTCTGTCCTTACTGAATCCCTTGTAATCAATCTTTGGTATACACCTTTAACTTCTCTTGGCTCTTGTATGTCAAATCTTCTGTTAAATTTAGGTTGTTGCTTTTTTTTTTAAAACAAAATCTTGAAGGTCTCACAATTCATTAAATATCTATTTTTTTCTTCCATTCAGGATTAAACTTGAACTTTCTAAACATAATTTTCCTCATCTATAAAATGAGGGAGTTGGTCTAATTGATGTCCCCGAAAGCTTAACATTGATGATCATCTGGATTTATATTTGTCCCTATTACATTTCATATGTTTAGATTTGGCCCAATATCCTAGCCCCTAGAGGTCTTTTTAGACTCTTATTTTGTCATCCAGAATGTCAACTATCTCTCCTAATTTTTCATTATTCACAAGTTTGATAAGCATGTCATCTAGACCTTTATCTAAGCCATTGATAAAAATTCTAAACTGTACAAGATGGAGCAAAGTTTTCTGGAACATTCTGGTAGAGACAGCCTTACAAGAGGTTATCAACTCATTATGCCTACTGTTCGGTTGTGAACATTGACTCAGGTTCACTAAACTGTACTGTTTAAATAACCCATATCTCTCCATCTTGTCCGCAGGAATAGAATGGTGAACTTTGTCACATGCTATCCTGGGATCTAGGTATACAATTCCTACAATGTTTCCCTGATTTACCAGTCTAATAATAACTGTTGAAAAAAAGAAATGGATGTGGGCCGAAATGACCTGGTCTGAATGAAGCCATGCTGATTTTCCTATTCTAGATGTTTATACCATCTCTTTAATAATACATTCTTGAATTTTTCTGGGAACCAATCAAACTTGGTGCCCTATATAGACTATAGACTCCATATTCTTTTTTTGATTCTATTTGAAACCTGAGTATCTTTTGTTTTTCTTTTTCTAGTCCTGCAATGCCTCTCTCACTTTCCATAATCTTATAAAGATTAGTAACAGGGACTCATTAGTCACATCCTCCAGTCCTCTTCACCAGGCCAGAGAATGGTGGCAAAACATATTAATGCTTCTTCTTTCATGTCATTTCCATTGATATTTAATTCACTTGGGCAGGTAATTTGAACTTATTAATTGCATTTGGACCTTTTATTATTTGACTTTTTTTTTATTATATCCTTGTTAATCTCCCACATTCTCTTCTCTCTGTAAAATGGTGGTCTAGGTGACCTTCAGGCCATAAATCTATGATTCTATGAAAATATTTATTCCTTTCTATTCTGTCCCATAATCCAAATCCTGTATTCTGTCCTCAAACTTAATCAGATGATAGACTCCTACATCACTGAAAAGGTGGCTATTCACTTTAGGAACTGCTGAGAACTCAGTTCCTGAATGTTTTTATTCTTGGCAATGATAGTAATGATATCTTCAATAAGTAAAGTAAGTGGGAAAAAAATAGGAGTTCTTGACAGACCTAGATCAGCATGGAGTAAGTCCTTAGGGAACCAATACCTAACCCCATTGTCTAGGAGTGGGAAGGAATCTAGGTTTCAGATTAAGTTTTCAATCCCCCCTGCCTATAAATGGAATCTTTGCTACCAGATCCATGAGGTCTTAGGAGGTAAAGTGAATAGAGTATTAGGCTTCTAGTCAGGAAAGACCTGAATTCAAATCCAGAATTACAAACTTATTAGCTGTGAACAAGTCATTTAACCTCTATATGCCCCAGTTTCTTCTTCTGTAAAATGGGGATAGTAATTAGGATCTACTTCCCAGGGTTGTTGTGAAGATCAAATGAGATAATATTTGCAAAATGCTTAGCACAATGCCCGGCATATAGCAGGCACTAAGTAAATGCCTTTTCCTTCTCCCCTTCCTTCCCAGCTCTGCTGCTTCCCAAGGCAGGAGCTGAATGCTAAAAGACAGATGCATCACCTTGTAAGGAAACAACAAGATGTAGGTAAAATTCTTTACTCAGAGGATGGTTGGGCTGTAAACAGAAGGGAATAATCTTGAATAAGAAGCTAGCATTGGCCTTGTCCTTTGTCACCAGAGCTTGGCAATTCAGCAGGGAAGAGCTATGACTGTTAGCAAGTTCAAAAGAAGAACTCTTGTGATGACATGGTCGTACATAGAAACATGATCAAAACACACATAGTAGCTCATTATCTCCTTACTCTCCCCGTCTGGAAGGAGAACTTGGCCTGGTTGTACAGACAATTACTTTTTAGATGAAATGGCAATAAATAGCTATACAGGTGGTCCTAATACCCCAAGAATATTTCCCAGAGCAATGGGAGAAATAGTTTGATGTCACTCCTAATAACTGAAATGCCACACCTTGAAAAGTTCTGCCAAATTGAAAAGGAAGGAACTTGTTTGGTCCTGAAAATATAAAAGGTTAAAGAACCCAAGTTCTATAATCCATAAAGGACATATCCCCCTGAGAAAGTGTCAGACAAATTCCTTTGCCTGTCTCCCCTCATTCTCCACATTGCCTCCTTCTCTGTCTCATGAAGCTTTCTTTCATATCTGATTTTCTCTCCTCTTACAATACCTCTTATCTTTATTTTTATCTTTTTACATGTATTTTTTTAAGTTAATTTGTTTGTTTCCTTTTAGTTTACAGGATTCAGTTCCACAATTCCTTGAGTTTCACATTTTGTCCTCCTCCCTCCCCCCCCCCCATGGCAGCATATAGTCAAGTATAGGATCTGTAAATACTTTCACATTATACATTAGTCAGGTTATAAAGAGATTGTATCAGCTGGAATGAAAAATGGTAAAGAGGACACAAAACAAAATAAGAGAAGGAAAAAGATCAGGTATTTTGCTTCCACCTGGATATAAACTCAGTTCTTTCTAGTTCTTTCTTTGGATGCACATATTTCTCTCCATCATGAGTCTTTTGGGATTGACTTATATCACTTCACTGCTGAGAGGAGTCCAGTCTATCAAAGTTGGTCATCACACATACGTTGTGTCTGTAATTGTAATACCTCTTATCTTTAAGGAGATGTGGAGGGGGAGAGAGAAAATGGGGAGCAAAAGAGAGAGGACTAGGAAGGACACAGTGGAAGATTTGTGGTGGAAAAGAAGACTTGGGGTGGGGGCAGATGAACCATCTTCACCTATAGGGAAGGGCCACTAGATCAAACTAATTTACTCATTAACTCTCCAGAAGACAATATGATGATAGTTCTCAAAAAATCATTATTCTTTTCTTTGAATCCAGGTTCAAGTCTTCAGTGTAGTAGAATGGGCCATGGGTTTGAAATTGAACTATGTGGATTTTACTGTAGTTTTCAAAAAATCATTATGCTTTTATTTCTGTTTATTGATTCTTTCTATAATATGTATTGGAGAGGGGATATAGCTATGGGTTGGGACAGATATTTGGGGTCATGGAATTTTGAGCTAGAAGAGATCTTAGAGTCTAACTCCTTTTTACAGATGAGGAAACTGAAGCCCAGAGAGTTTGTGACTTGCTCAAGGTCACACAGGGAATATGCTTCAGAGGCAGAATTTGAACCCAGGTTCTCTGACTCCAAGTGCAGCACACTTTGCACTATAGCCTGCTATCTTCTATTTCTGAACTTCTTAGATTTTTAATTTTTGCTGTTGTCCTATATAGTTTGCAAAGGTACCATCCACATTTCCCAGTGTTACCCTTTCCCAATCCCAACTATACCCATTTCCTACAATTGTTCCTTGACAGAGAGGTGACTTGGTGTAGTAGAGTGATGGCTTTAAAGACCAGAAGACCCAGCTTTGAGTCTGTTCCAATATATACTGGCTGTATGATTCTGGGCAAATCATTTATCACTCAGTGTCCCGGGGAACTCCCTAAGATTCTGAGAGAGGGAAAGGGAGGGAAAGGAGGAGGGAAGGAGGGAGGTGAAGGGAAACAGGGAGAAAAGGAGGGAAGGAGGGAGGGCAGAGGGAAGGAAGAAATGAAAGTGAGGGGAAGAGGGAGGGAGGGGGATGGGAAGGAGGGAGGGGGAAGGAAGAAGGGAGGAGGTAAGGGAAGGAAAGAAGAAGTAAAAGGGAGGGGAAGAGGGAAAGGGAGAGGGAGGGGTGGGGAATGGGGAAAAAGAGGGGGAGGATGAGATAATTCTTTGTAGCAAAAGTTCCTCAAATCTCTTACAAACAACAACTCTCATTGAAGTCAGATAAAAAACCAAAAAGAAAGAAGGATATTCATATTTCTCTTTAGACTCATAGATATTCACGTAGCCAACTTTGACTAAGCTCTTTGACTAAGAGCTTTGCACTGAGGTAAAAGCATTGGGTTTTGAGTCAGAAGATCTGTGCTTGCATTCTTGTTCTGAGCATCCTGGCTGTGTGATCTTGGGTAAGTCATGTAAGGGCAGCAAAGAACAGTATTTATCAAGCCCTTACTACATTCTGGACGTCGTGCTACAAGCAAAAAGAAGAGTCCCTGCCCTCAAGGAGAATATATAGCTAGGCAGTGAGGTGGCATAGCATATGGAGCATTGAGCTTGGAGTTAGACCCTGAATTCAAATCCAGCCTCAGACACTTACTGGCTGTGTGACTGAGCAAGACACCTTACTGTTGTCTGCCTCAATTTCCTCATCTGTAAAATGGGGATAATCATAGCACCTCCCTCCCAGGGCTGGTGTGAGGATCCATTGAGATAATCTTTGTAAAGCACTTCAGATAGTGACCTGAGTTCATCTGTCTCCCAAATCTACTTCACTGCCATAAAATAAAGTGGTTGGATTAGGTTATGTCTCTAAGGTCTCTTTTCCTAGTAATGCCAATCGGTACTAGATTGCCACCACTGAGAGTCTGAAGGAGGTGCCCATATCTTTGAGAGAAAAACTGATTCCCCTTGTGTCATAGAAACAGTATGGACCAGATATGAACCTAGCAGGCCTTGACTCTGAGGCCAGGCAGCCTCTCAGATCCTGGTCTTTTAACTGACTTATGGAATACCACAGCTGAAAGGGAACTTAGTGGTGTACTGTTACATGTTTTAATAAGCACCTCTGAAAAAAAATGTATACACAATACACTTTTAAGTTTAATAAGAAATATTAACATTTTCTTCATTATTTTCTTAAGTCTTAAGATAATCAACAAAATAATACATCAAGCCCATATCTGTAGCTTTTGTTGAGTTCCAAGGTATAAATGCTCTTGACTGAACATTTCACAATTGACTCCCAGAAAGCTTCAGAACACCCGGCCTAGGAATCATCTCCTCCAATCTCCTCTTTTGACAGATGAGGAAAATGTGACCTCTAGAGGTGAAATAACTTGCTTAAGGTTACATGGTCGGGATTTGGTAGACTTAGACTAAAGTCTCCACCTCTTTGCTCTTTCTACAGCAAAACAGTTTTAACCCTTTTCATCTTGAAAAGCACTTGGCATAAAATTCAGGCTAGCAAAACAATTTATTTAAACACTGCTCATTGTTTTGGTTTTAAAAAATTCTTTAAATTTATGTTTCTCATACTTCTGAACAATCAGCTGGGAAGATGTCAGAGGCCGGCTGTGAGGGGGTCACATGAGTCCTTTATCACTTAGGAAATTCCTGTTTACTTCTCCAGCACTGGTCCCTTCTCCCTTCAAATACCTTGGCATGAAGAGTTTAATCATGCGGGCCTTCTGGTTCCCTGTTGATTTAAAAGCTTTTTCAACAGCTGGAGGGTCAGGGTGAAGAGGTGATGGCCAGAGAGTTGTATTAGTTTGGAGGAAGGAAATTGCAATTAAGATTATATTCACAGAAGCTCAGAGCTCTTTAGTGGCTGGGTGTGGTTGTGTGTGTCCCTCTGGATGTGAGTGTGTGTGGTACATCCACAGGTTTTGTTTTGTTTTTTACATTTGGATACACAGAGAGAGGACTTATTTGAGAAACAGGGTCATTGGGAAATAATGCTAGTGAAAGAATGAATTACATTGCAAGTAGTTTAAAGGATTGTGACTTTGTGGGAGGGATGACAGAGTCAGGAGATTTCAGTTTGAATCCTTGCCTAACCCCCCTAAACCTCAGTTTCCTCCCCTGTAAATGAAGGTGATAATAATCTGTGTCCTACCTACCTCTTAGAAAGTAGTTGTTTTTTTTTATTGTCTTAATGGGGAAATCAGCTCTCAAGTGAGAGAACATGGATTTGAATCCAGCCATTGATCCTTACTGACTGTGTTTCCTTGGGCCAGTCACTGACCTAACTTTAGCTTCAGCTAGTTTAGCTGTAATATGACAAGGTAGGACAAGATGACCTTTGGAATTCCTCCCATCCCCATGGTGACACTCTCTCAAGTGGAAAGTTAGCTGGAGGGTTTGTGCTCACTGCTACCCTTGAACAGAGTGGGCAAAGGCTTTAAAAGCCTGGCCAGAGGAGAATCAGCCTTTCCATCAGCTGGTTTACAGGTTGAAAGCATGAGATAAATAGCTGCCATTTATATAAAGCCTTTTACATTTTACAAAATAGGACCTCTTTTCCTAAACTCCATGGAGAGAAAGCATTGGGCTTGGAATTCTGGGAATGCTCATTACTATTCTGGGCTAGGAAGAAAATCACAGGAATTATTAATCCTTTAGTTTAACAATACTTACTGGCAAGGTCATAATTTGACATTTTTTACTCCCAGGTCAGGAGTCAGAATATACATCAGCAAACCAACAGATATATTTGGGGGTGGTGGGGAAGGAGATCTAATAGTAAGAGCTAGTATTTATATAGAATTAAGGTTTGCATAGTGCCTTCCATATGTTATTGAATTTGATCCTTTCCACAAATTTATGAAGTGCTGTAATTATCCTCATTTTACAACTGAGGAAACTGAGTCTAAGAGAGGTGGTGACATGCCTAGGGTCACATAACTAGTAAGTCCCTGAGGCAGGATTATGAACTCAGGTCTCCTGCTCTGAATGGCCAACACTTTATTTAGTGAGCCATCAAGGCTATCGCCTCCTGGGGAAGGAATTGGGACCCATTTGGCAGATTCCTCTTTTTAACTAATTATTTTTGCCAACTAATACTAAACTCAGCTGTTTCTATCTTGTTGAAGTTCTGCTGGGACCCTCTAAATTCCAGCAACCCAAAGCCCCAATTGGTCTACCCTTGTTATACCTTCCTCTACGTACCTTTGTGGATACCAATACATGTCAGTGTGCCTTAAGCTTGTCAGGAAATACTTCCCTTTTCTGTGATGACTGCTCTGACGTTATCCTTCTTGTTTCCAGGTTTGAGAAAATTCTGTCCCATACAATTAGTCATAGACTTAACTCTGGAAAACATCATCACTTCCCCTTTGGTTTGTCAGCTAAGATCCACGTGTGGGAGTTCAGCTCGGCTAAAATGGACAAGATCACAGGTGTTCAAGCAGGTGTTTTAAGGCTTTGCCCAAAATAGGTGCTCGATAAATCCTTGATGACCACTTGTTGACATGGTGCAGGAAGCCACACTATCTTGGAACTTGCCAATTTCCCATATGTTTTGTTACTGACATTTTTTTCCATTACAGATGCAGCTCAAAGATGTATCCACAAACATTGCTTTACAAGTGTTTATTAAAATTTAGCATGACAGACTGAGAATAACTCCTCCCTCCCCCCCCCTTTAAACCTTTCAACTCCTGAGTCCAGTTTCATAAGATCATGGGTCCTCTTCGAAAACAAGGGATAAACAACTAGCCCCTGGTTAAATTCAGTGAAAACAAAACAGAGGTACTGACATGTAGTTGAGTTCAACTGCCGGGCACCTGTAACATCTGGATTTTGAAGGCTAGGAATAATAATAGATGTGTGGTTTCTTCATTATAGGGAATACCTGGTTAAGGAAACTCTTTATTAAGACAGTTCAGCACCTTCTATGCAGCTTACTGCTTTACTGAATTGTCTAGGTTACTGAGAAGTGAAGTGAGTTGACCAGTTTGCCCATCAGAGGAATAATGGCTTGAATTCAGCTCTCCCCAGCACTGAGGTCAACCCACCACCTACTACTCCATCCTATCTCTTTTAAATGCTTGAAATATGCCTGTTTCCTTCTATTACATCTCTGGAATGATGTTATATGACTGTTCCCTCCCTGACTCCACTTCTGCTTGGGAGGGCCTTCTTTGAGATCTTTCCCAATGAGGACCACCTGTGATGGGCAGTCAACTTCAAAATTCAACACACTCCTGCTCTCTAGTTTATGCTACCAGCATTTGAGTCTGTGTTTTCCTCTAACTATATAGATCCCCAATATTAGGGAAAATGGAGTTCTTATGGGCATTTGTATTTTTTTCCTCTAAGATTAAAGACAGCTAGATTCATTTAGATTTGATTACTGTGAAACTTTTGAGAATCATAGAATTTAGAGCTGCACGGGACCTAGAAATTCAATTAATCTATGACCTTTCTTTTAGATGAAGAAACTGAAGATTGAGAAGGGAGGTGACTTTGCTGAGATCACACTGCTAATTAGAAACAAAGGTGGCATTAGGTGTCCGGGCTTCAGACCCCTAGCAGGGCTCGAGGCCACATGTGGCCCTCTACGTCCTCAGGTGTGGCCCTTTCACTGAATCACAGGTTCTTTGGAGTTCGTATTCAGTCAAAGGAACATATTTGAGGGCCTCGAGGCCATGGGTTCCCTACCCCTGGCCTAGACCAAGTCTTTCCAGTCCTGAGGGACAAGGATATGGCCTTGGTCAAGAGACTAGCAAGGGCTCATGACCCTTCTGCAGGCCACAGAGGAAACCCTAAAGAATGTATACTGGAGCAGGTATCCTGCTACTCTGTTCCTTCAACACTCAAGTCCAATCGTCCTTTCCCTGAGCTCCCTCCCCAACTCCACTACTCCACCCCATCCCATTCCACATTTCTCGTCTTCTTTTCTCTTTTCACCTTCTCTGCTCTTCCTCCCTTCCTTTACTTCTCCATTCTCTCCTAAAGAGACTAAGCTGGCCTTGGCTTATGTTTATTGAGCCTCTGAAGAAAGTGCAAATTAATAGTGCAAATAGAATTGTGAGAGAGATGTTTTTGTTTATTAAAAGCAGATAAACTGCTTTTCAGAACCTAAGAATATATGTTTATATACAATTGAAATGTTGATTACAAATTATTATTAAAACAAACCTTCTTAGAAACTTTTAATGGGCAATGTATTTTTTTTTTGGAAGCAATAGGGTTAAGTGACTTGCCCAGGGTCACGCAGCTAGTAAGTGCCTGAGGACAGATTTGAACTCCTGACTTCAGGGCAGGTACTCTATCCCTTGGGCCACCTAGCTACCTCTAGGCAATGCATTGTTAATTAATGGGATTAATTTCCTGGGCTGTTTGAGCTCCAGAAACACACAATCTTTCATTTCCTTATGAACATTTGCTAATGTCAGATTTATCCTCTTATCCAGTACATGCTAGCAAGCTAGAGGAGTCTTACAGGACAAAGAAACCTGTCACAGAATCACAGGACAGAGTCAGAAGTGACCTCAGAAGCCTTCAAGTCCAACCCCAAAGCCCCCATGAGTCCCATCTGCAAAGAGCTTCTGCAGAGTCTCTCTCTGTGTTGAACCTTGCTTGTTCAATACACTTAGAATTAATGTTCTGTGTTATGACATCACAGCAGATGAATTCTCAATGCTTTCAGTACATCTTGTATTCCTGGGTTCCCACACCTCTTTGGAAACTGAAATATATTCTCAGAATAGGTGCTGTGGGAATTACCTGAGAATTGTTATGAAATTCTCATTCCCTCATTCAGACTTTTTTCCTCTCCCACTTAAAACTAATCAGTGAAGTTTGTTGTTTTTCGTGGGCCATCAAAGCTACTAAAATCCATCATCTGGTGGCCAGTTTTTAAAAGGAATTTTTTTTTTAAAGCAATCCGGGTTAGGTAACTTGTTCAAGGTTACATGGCCAGGTGTTTCTGGGTGGGTGCTAAGTGTCTGAGCCCAGGATTCGATCTCCAGGTCATCCTGACACTGGAGCCAGTGCTCTTACTCGCTGTGCTACCTGGCCGCCCTTAAAAGGAAATTTTTACGGTACTTCCTTTATAACTAAAACTCCATATTCACCAAAGCACACAGGAGGTACTTCATGAATACTATTGATGGACTGAAATTCAATAAGAGAGTCTGTCTTTTGAGCTCGTTCAAAAGGCACAGATTTCCTGGCTAACTGCAACTGAGACATACGATCTTATATGACCGATACATATAAGGGCTGCTCTAGCTGCCGGACCATTTCTTGACCAAGGGACTAGACATTGTCTTGATCAATAGACATGAGGTAACAGACAGGGCTGTGTTCAGTGCACAGGACAAAAATAAGTGGGATACAACAAGACATTTCACTGTCAACTCAGTCTCTAAGGCCCAATCCAGCCGTCCCTTTGCAGAGAGAATTCTGTCATTCTGTGCAATCCCCATCTGTGTGAAATGGGTGTAAAGGACTTCTCTCGAAAAAATAGAGGCAAAACCAAAAACCTGTAATGTAAAGTTTTTGGAGACAGAAAGAACATTGTTCTTGACTGGAAAATGTGTACTATCCACTTAGGGGAGACCTAGCAAGTTACTTTATGTTCCTAGGTCTCAGTCTACTCATAAAGTGAGAGGAAATGAGCCTTATTAACCATACATACACCAAGGGTTGCTGTGTTATTTTGTAGGGTCTTCCTTGGAGATTACATGATTTCCTTGGGGACTCTCTGAGACTCAAATCCTTGTTAGGCCTCATGAATTCCTTGGAGAGTCTTTGGAACTCAAAGGCTCTTAGAGGGGTGGTAACTTGAGATGGAACATTCTTTGGGAATCCCTGGGGGCCTTCTGTGAGGAATAATGAAAGGCGAACTCTTCAAAACAAGGCTGTGGATGTGAGGGCAGACATAAGGAGAGGGGCCTCTGGAGGGGGAATGATGGGCACAGTATCAGAGGTGGTTTCCTCTGGCTCACTGTCCCTGTCGTCCAGGCTCTCGGTGATAGAGGGGATGATTTTGACCACCTTCTCTTCGAAGTGCACCTGCTTCTTTCCAGGTAGCAAATCAGCTGGCTCCAAAACCAGCTCCATCAATGTGTCTGGGGGCCTGGCCGGGGGAGACTTTTTGCTCCCTTTCAAAATGCTTTTCATGTGGCCAAAGAGGGAGGTTGGCCCTTCCCTGAAGGAGCTGTGGAAGGTGTATGTTTGCTCAGTATTCCCATATCCTGTGGTGCTCACAGTGCTAGCAGAGGGGTCTGTGTACCGTTCTGGGGTGCAGCTACCTTTGTTTTTCTTACGTTTACTCAGGAGGAAGTATGCCAGGCCAGTGATGATCAGCATAGACCCTGGAAAAGACAGTGAGCTTCAGTCACTCTGGAAACAGCACAGTGGAAAAGCAAAGTCCCTCCAAGCACAAATCCTGCGGGGGCCATCCCCTAGCCACTGACCATCCCCAAGGGGCCTCATGTGAAATTATTTTCCCTTAGTATATGTACCTAGTAATTCAGATCTCATCAAAGGAGGGACTTACCCTTCCTTTTGCTGAGCTGAAAATATTACCTGATGTGTATAAGGAGCTGAATAGCTTGTAGTATAAAGCATTGTTCTGTCATCATCATTCATCATAGAAGCTCACAATAGGAAAGAGTTCTTAACTTGAGGTCCGTGAACTTCAAAATATATATTTTGACAACTGTGCTTGTGTATAATTGGTTTCCTTTGTAACACTATGTGCTTTCTTTGATAAATTTAAGAACATTGTTCTAAGAAGGCAACATGGCTTAGTGGATAGAAAGCTGACTTCCTTTGAAATAAGAGTATTCATTTCTAGAGAACTTGAAGGTTTACAAAGTCCTTTTGTCAACATCCTTTGGAAGTACTAATGCCCTTTTGGGTATTATCAGAACTTGGAAGACCGGGGCTCAGGTCTCACCTCTGATATACTCTAGCTATATGATCCTGGGAAAATCACTGTAGCTGTCATGACTCTAGGCTAATACTGATGACTATAAATTGCTGAGGAGGTGCTGACCTATATCAGTCTAGCACAAGCTTTATTCACTAGGACTCCTAGGCTCATAGAATGTTAGAGACATAAGGGACCAGGGAGAATGTCTAGTCCAGCTTCCTTATTTTGCTGATGAGGAAACTGAGTTCTGGAGAGGTTAAATAACACCCTGAATGTCACACAGCTGGTGAGCACAGAGCTGGGATTCAAACTCATTCACTAATTCCTTTACAACAAGGCAGTTAGTAATGATAGAGCTATAACTAAGGTCTAGCAGGTGGAGCTTGGTCTCAGAGTGCTGACCTTCACAGGGAGTCACCACTATTTATATGCTAGCAGGTAGAAGCAATCAAGCTTGGCACCTAATTAATGGGAATAATTAATAAAATAGGAAACTATATGACAATGAGCTTTTTCATCCAACGGATATATTCTAGGCCAGTCTCTCCCTACCCTTACTTAGCCCCTTCCCAACAGCAATTTCCCAGTATCCTGAAGTCTGCTGGTTTCCATGTGGCTCTGTATTCTTGAATCTGAGGTCTTTCTCTCAGACCTTCTCAACTGAATTTATATTAATGAACTGATTTTACTGCTTCTCCATATGTTAGAATTATGTATCTGAGGAATAGCATGCCTGCAAGGCTAGGTGGCTCAGAGGTGAGGGGATCTGTAAAGAGGGCTTCAAACACACATTTGGTTTGGGGTCATCCAGCCACATGGGCTAGCCTTGCTTAGGAGCTAACTTTTATATTCAGATATGATAAAGGAAGCACATGTTAATGTTTGTAAGCAACTTTAGGACTGGGATTGACTTTTTGCCTCTTCTTGTAACCCCAGAGCTTAGCATAGTGCCTGATACATAGTGCTTTATAAATATTGATTGATTGATTGGTATAGCAGAAAGAACGCTGCATTTGGAACTTAGGACCTGGGTTCAAATCCTGTCTCTAACACTTTATTTCCATATGCCCTCAGGGAAATAATTTAACCTCCCTGGACCTCAGATTCCCCATCTATAAACTGATGAAGTTATCCCAGTTCTAAATCTATACTTTACTGTCCTAAGAAATCTTTGTCTACTTTTTTTTTTTTTTGCTTTTTTTGCAGGGGGGAGGGCAGGGCAATTGGGATTAAGTGACTTGCCCAAGGTCAGATGGCTAGTTTTGTGTTAAGTATCTGAGTCCAGATTTGAACTCAGGTCCTCCTGACTGCAGGGCCGATGCTCTATTCACTGTGCCAGCTAGCTGCCCTTCTCTGTCTACTTTTTAAAAGTCTAATTGGAGGTCCTGATATGGAGAACTCTCCAAACTGACTACATGAAGAAAAATTGCAAGAATTATTAGTGTCCAGAAGAACTGGCAACTAAGCACGTTGTAAACTTGAAAGGCTTTGGGAATGGAAATTGTTGTTATTATTGTGTGGTGGTGGTGGTTGTGACTTTTTTCAAACTTTATTTTTCTTTCCTGACTTCCTAAAATATATATATATATATATATAGATATATATTGTAGTGATTAACTTAATTTTGTAATGACCAGAGCAATTACATCCCTTGGAAGGTTAGGATCAATATTGAGTTAAAACTTTTACCCACTAAGATAGTATTTTTACTTTTAGGCTCCCAGAGGACTCTGGGCTTCTCCATTAAGGAAGATGAGTCCTTTCTCAGAATACTCCATTTAGTCAGGATCAGCCATACTGTCTCTTTCCTTCCCCGGGAACCTTAGCCAAGCAGTCATGTAAGGGCAATGACTGACAGAATGGCAGAGCCTGGGATGTTCAGTCACTTGTACTTTGAGAGCACTTTATTTGATGCTGTGTGTGTGGTATCCCCGTTGAGCCCTGCGAGTGGTCATACCTGGGATAGTCACATGCCAGACCAGCACTGGGTGCAGAAAGCAGGCAACAGAAAGCAGCACATAGCCCAGGAATTTCTGGAAGCAGCCCAGCTTGCAGGCCTTTTCCCACAAGACATAGGCCAGAGATTCTGGTTGACACCTGAGAAAAAAAAAAGGTGGGGATGGGAGTGGCCATAATCAGAGCAAAGAGCAAATGTGGAAGGAGGAGAGAAGGTATAGAGGGAGCAGAGTGTAGGGAAAAGGAGAAGGGGAGAGAGGTCCATTTAAGGTAACAGGAAGTGAAAGGGACAGAGGTGAGGAAAACAGAGGAGAGGAGAGGAGAAGGGAGGGAGGGAAGAGGAGAGACAGAAGAGAGAAAAGAGGACAGAAGAGGAGAGGAGATGGGAGGAGAGGGGAGAAGAGGGGAGTAATGGAAAGGGAAAGGAAGGCAAGGGTAGTGGAAGAGAGAGGAAGAGAGAGAGAGAGAGAGACAGAGAGAGAGAGAGAGACAGAGAGAGAGAGAGAGAGAGAGAGAGAGGGAGAGAGAGAGAGAGAGAGAGAGAGAGAGAGAGAGAGAGAGAGATTAATCTGAGGCAGAGAGGTAGACGCCACACTGGTGCCTTTAGGAAGAAATCCTCTCCTTGCTGACCCCTGGTGTTTGTATGTTTGCTTGAAACATTAGACTGAATATTACCTTCTGAATCTAATACTTTGCATCTTACTTAAGGCCAGGGTTGGGTGACCTCTAGTGGCTAGGATAAAAAAGTAGACAACATGAAGGTTCAGAGAAACTGGAAATAATTGGTCATTTTTAGAAATTTCTGGCCGTTGTCCCTTCTCCCTTACAAATACATTTAGAGACCTAAGAAACCTTCAATAACAATAGTCAACCCTCTAGGGAACATGGTTGAAGTTGTCCCAGATATTGATCTATACTGAATAGAGGCATTGTGGTTTAACTGCTGCATAAAAGGAAATCAGGCTAATTTCCCAGGTGGATTCTGATTCTCTCTGTGACTCAGTTTCCCATATATAAAATGATGAAGACAGTCCTACATCTGTTACATAGGTAAATGTAGTGAATAAGGGCCATGGGAGTTGAGGCCAATGAGGGGAAATGGGACATACCAAAAATCCTAAAGTTTTTCTGTCCAATTGAATCTTTGGTTTATTTCCTTTAGTGCCCTCCTTTCCTTTCCTCCCCTTTTTTCTTATGTCAGTACCCAGATGAACCCTATCACTCAGAGGGTGGCAGCATGGATTGGAGTTGGAAGGACCTTTGGAGGTCATCAAGTTCAATCCCTTCAATTTACAAATGAGGAAAATGAGACCTATGGAGGTGAAGTCATTGTCGAAGGCAGGATTAAACCCAGGTCCCTTGACTCCAAATCCAGTGCTCTGTCACAATGCATCCTACCCATTTGTAGTCATTCCAAAGCGTCCTCAAATGGAGTCCCTATATCCTGTGGGTTCTTTGCAACAATCAAAATACAACATTTTCCAAAAAAGCCACTTGTCAAAAATCTTGGGCCTCTCGTAGACCTTAGAGGTCATTTGTCGACTTCTTTTCCCATGCTGAAATCCCTTCTAAGTAACACTGACAAGTAATCAGAGAAGAAGATACAATGCTGGTAGGGACCTAAGTTTTGTAGTCCAGGCTTCCTTTTATAGATGTGAAAACTGGGACCCAAGGAGGCTGAAGAATCTGTGGGCAGCCACACTGATAGTAAGTATCAGAGGATTGATATAACCCACTCCTCTGACTCTAGTTGGAGTATTGTCCACACTGCCATCCTGAATCTTGCTATGCCTTGCTTCTAGTCTTTGACACTTGCTGAGAGAACACATGAAGGGATTTGACCTGGTGGCCTACAAGGTTTTTTAACTCTTGAACAGTCTATGATTCTAAATCACTTACTGGCCATGTGACCCTTGGCAAATCACTTAACCTCTGTCTGGCTCAGTTTCCCCAACTATAAAATCAGGAAAATAATAGTGCCTCCCTCCAAGAGTCACTGTGAGGATCCAATAAGGGAACCTTTGTCAAACACTTCAGCACGGTGCCTGGAACATACTAAATGCTTGTTCCCTTCCCTTCCTCATTAACCTCACTGAGCCTCACTCTATTCATCTGTAAAATAAGAATCACATTTTCAGAAATAGCCTCTGAAGACTTGTAAGGAAAATTCTTTGTAAGCAATAACACACTATATAGCAATGAGAGCCATCATCATTCTGAAAACTTTGGGGCATCTGTAACTCACTATGTCACTGTCCCAATGCCCAGCTGAGGCCTGACATGGCCTAACATGATGGGGGGCCTTTGTAGATGCTGGCATGGCCCATCTCAACCAGCCACCCTGGGCATCCTAAATGTATGGTTCATGGGGGACAGTTGAATGGGGACTCAGAAGCCAGTTCATGTCAGGAGTTCTCCATCTATTCATGGAGAAGAAGCTATTTTTCCCTCTTTAGCTAAAGGCTTCAGAGGAAGGAGGCAAAGGGAGGCGAGCTGATGTGTTCAAGGTGAGAAAAGCTAAGGAGAAGTGGGGCTGGGCTGCAGCCCACCACACTGCCTCAGAATACCTCTAGAGACTGTGGGAATTCCAGCACTCTCATTTAATAGCTGTTTAATTTTGATCAACCCAGTACAGTCCCACAAGCCTTTATTAGGCACCTGCCCACGTGTGCAAGGTGTGATGCTAGGGCCAGGGGTAACTAAAATTTCCACCGACTTGGTTGCCAACAGAGAGTAGAAATATTTGAGTTGGTAACCCAACAGGGAACAGCATGGATTAATGAAAGAAGCTCTGGACTGTGCAGTCATGAGATCTGGACCACTATTCTGTTTTTTTTTTTTTTCCTGTGTGTCCCTAAATAAAATGCTTTCTATTTCTGGGCCTCTGCTCCTTCATTGAAAAAAATTAATTTATTCTTATTCTTTCAATGAACAAAACTCTCTCTATTTTTTCTTTCTCTTGTCATTAGGAGAAAAAACAACAAATCAAAATGATTTGCTCAGTTAAACAAATCACTGTATTGGGCAGGTCTCAAAAATATATTTCTTGGTCTGCACCCTGTAACCATCACTTTTCTGTCAAAAGGTGGGTAGCATGTTTTATGTGCCTTTATCTATAAAATAAAAGGATTGGATTAGGTGTTCCTTATATCCCTCTAGTTAGCTATCAGTGTCCATGAATCTGGGACCCTAAGAACCATAGGCACTCTATCCAAGCTTTCCCAAGCTATCTGATGTCTCTGACTTGCCAGATGTACACCTTTCAGCCTAACTGTCATTCTCTAGAGAAAACAGAGTAATCAGTGTCTCTAAGCCTGATAGCTCTGATTCCTTTGGGGAAAAGAAATCTGAGACTCTTCCTGGGGAGAGCCTGAATGGTATTAGATAAGCCATAGACATCACAATGGATTTCAGAGAGCTAAACATTACCAGTGGCCTGTTTGACCAATATAACTGTCTGAGGGATCACCCTACAACTCACTGGATCCTGAGACATGGTGAGAGGTTTGTGTCCCATTTTCCTCCATTGTTCTTAGGACTCAGGTATTTTTCAACCTTTGATAAGATGTCTTGGTGAGGAAAACAGTGGCTGCCACCCTCAACATCTGTGCAGAAGAAAGAGCATTGAAGTCAAGTCACCTGTGTGACCCTTATGCCTTCCATGGACCTCAGTTTTCTTATCTGTAAAATAGATCCAACATTGATTGATCTATGAACTATGAGCTATGAATACCCTGTGGAGAAGAGCACTAGCCAGAGGTTTTCTGCCTCCTCTCCTTTCTACTTCATTGAATCCCCCCATTTCCTTTAGGGCTCAGCTCAAGGACCACTTTCTACATGAGCCTTACTCTGATCCTCCCAACTACTAGCGTCAATCTTTCCCTTCCCAAAAATTAACTTCGATTTATTCTGTATATATTTATATGAGTACATGGTTTCCCCCACAATAGAAGATAAGCTTCTTGAGGTCAGGCCCTATTTCATTTTTGTTTTTGTCTAGAATGGGTGCTTGCTGATTGATAATAATAACCACTCATCAATTTGTTTATTGGGTTACAACCAATCTTCATATGTATGATGTCACCTGATGTTCCTAATAATCTGATGAGGTAGGTTGTGCAAGCATTGTTAGCTACAATTTACATAAGAGGAAACAAGCTCAAAGAAATTGGAATGACTTGAATAGAAACATAGGGATACTAAATGTCTAAGTTGCGACTTAGAACCAGGTCTTCTGTCCCTGGGGGCTAGTATTCCTTAAAAAAAAATCCTTGTATTATTTTAAATGGGTAGCTTATATTCTTCTAGCACCTTAATTTCCAAATATATTCCTTCTTCCCCCCGCAGTGTACAATTTCTTGTGACAAAGAGTAAAAATGAAAAAAAAAAACTAGCAGATGAGTCAAGCCAAAGCATACTTCTGATTCTGACAGTAGATGCATGAATGTGAAACCTTGTGAATACTCCAAAGAAGGGAGGGAGGTTCCCATTTCTGCTTCAGGGTCATTTGAAGCTCCTGTGTTGACTGGACTGCACTATGTCTCCAGAAATGGAAGATGCTCTTAGGTTCACTTGGTACCTGAAGTGTGTAGGAGATGATTTTGCTTCTCTCCTCCCCTTTGTCTCCTCATTTACACCCAGCCACCAGAGAAACATGGAAAGTACTCACCTGAAGCAGAGGGAAAGCAGCTTAGCTACAAAGTAGGACCCTTCACAGATGGCAACTGCAGTCCCCGAAAACCTAAGGGACGGACACTGGTTAGAGGCAGCATCCCCACTGGTCCCCTTCCCTTCCCTTCCTCACTTCTGGGGCTTGTTCTTTTAATCATTGATTTCTGGTGTCCCAATAAATCTGCTGTCTATATACATTGTCTTCTCCCCCCCTCCCCCCAGGGGTGGGTTTCATTCCTTCAATTATTCTATAGGAACTTCTAGGACAGCCATCATTTGAGAGTCACTGTGCCAAGGAAGCTCTGCAGGTAATGTGGAAATAAATTAGACATGGCCCTTACCCTTGCTTACCTAATTTAACATAATGTATTATTAGTCAGTAGGCAGCTAGATGGCTCAGGGAATAAAGTACTAGGCCTGGAATCAGGAAGACCTGAATTTGAATCTAGACTCAGAAACTTACTAGCTGTGTGACCCTGGGCAAGTCACTTAACTTGTTTGCCTTAAACCAATGGAGAAAGAAATGACAAGCCACTCCAGTATCTTTGCCATGAAAATTCTGTGAGAGTACCAGAATATTACGGTCCACAGAGTCATTAAGAGTTGGACACAATTGAATGACTGAGCAACAAATTATTAGTAAATGTAGATGGCCTTTTCTCTGCAAGTTGGGCTTGTTTAGAACCTGCATTCTATCTACAATTGCATGAATGTGTGTGTAGGTATGTATATATACATACATATATATATATAAATGTATATATACATACGTGAATATTTATATCTAAAGGAGTTTTCATTATTCTTTTTTCCCTTTGTTTCAGGGGTGTCCAATGAATTCATCACCCAGTGTCCCTACTACTAGTGCTAAGCCTCTCGATCTCAGGCAGCTAGGTAGTACAGTGGACATAGTGCTGGGCCTAGAGTCAGGAAGACTTCTGTAGGCCTGGAGTAGGGAAGATCTGAGTTCAAATTTGACCCCAGACACATTCACTTTGTGACCCCTGGGGAAGTTACTTTACCTCTGTCTGTCTCCATTTCCTCAACCACAAAATGGTGGTGATCATAGCATCCACCTGACAAAATTGTGAGGATATTTGTAAGGGGCTTAGCACAGTACATGGCATACAGGAGATGTTGAATAAATGTTTATTGTGTTCCTTTCAGCTTGACTGAAAGCAGACACTGTCTGTTCATAGGGTGACACAATTAGAACTGGAAGGGACCTTCACACTCATCCTGTCAATTTTTTTTTTTTAAGCAATTGTACAATTGAGGAATTTGAGGCCATACAGGAAGTAAAGGGCCGAGTACTTTCCCTCCCAAAGCAGCAGTGCTCTTTCCAATGCAGCCCCCTATGATTCCTGGGGCCGTACTGGACACCTTTCTATCCTGGTAGAAGCCATCAGAGCTCATGATCCTTTAGCACAATATGCAAGAACCCAGTATCAGCGTCACTCCACACTGACGCATCCCAGAAGGACCTGGGAAAGATGGGAAGGACCTGGGGAGGAGAGTAACTCTGTGTGTCTTTGGGGAAAAAAAACTAATACATCATTAACATCATAAACAACAACAACTCACATTTCTAGAGCACTTTTCCATTTAAAAAGTGCTTTCTTTTTGATACCCTGTGAGCTGGATAGTGTAACAATTATGACACTAGTTTTACAGATGGGGACACTGAGGCTCAGGGTTGAGGAGTCAGAAACCCAAGGCCACATTCCTGGGATGGTTTGAATACATTCCTGTTCAAAGGAGTTGGCCAGAGTAGAAGACTCTTGAAATCCTTTGATAAGGTTATATTCCTTCATAAGGCGTCTAAGGACTGGATTCTGGTGGGGGAGGGGATAAATAGAATAAACATTTATTTATCACCTACTATGTGCTACGCACTGCGCTTTACAAATATTATCTCATTTGACTTTCTGGGTCCCCTCTATAGGCCAGCTATACATATCAAATTCTATCCAAAGAATAATACTTTATTATTGACCAAAAAATTAGTATACTTACAGAAGATAGAAAGCCAAGCTTTTGAATCGTCCTTGGAGTAAAGTTTCAACTCCCACGCCGATTAGCACTGGAAACAGAAGAGGCATGGTGAAGGGGCAGGAGAATGGCTTGATGGCCAACTGACAGACTTAAACACAACATCTCACTGACCTCTGGTGAGAACCTGAATGTTTGTTTATTGTGGAACTGTTCTGGCTGTTTATTCATGTGCATCAAAATCCCAGAGCTGAATCTGTCCTTTCAATATAAGAGCTTCCATTGATGGGTCCCTTCGCCCGCCACCTTGACCCTAACAGGGGAGGCTTTTGCTTCATCCATATGGAAACCAGGCTGCCCTGCCACCTCTTTCTGACTCCTTGCTATGGTCTCAGTGGATAGCCTTTGTGTCTTGTCTACCTCCAGTAGATTGTAATCTCCCAGAGGGCAGGGCCTGACCTTTTTTCTTTTGTGTCTATCCTCAGTCTTAGCACAGCATCTGACACATAGTAAGTGCTTTATAAATGCTCCATTTCATGGGTTGAACTGGCTCAGAAGAAACCCAAGGATTTGAATGACTTGCCTAGAGCCTGATAGAAGCTGATTGAAGAAAGGGCCCAAGACATTTCCAAGACAAAGTAAAGGGAGGTTTGGCTATTCAAGCACTGAAAATATGAAAGATGAGAGCACTCTAGTGCAACCCTCTGTGGCTTAGGTTATAAACACAGCTACATGTTAAACTCACAGATATTCTTTTCATTTCATCTCATCTTTTGAGATTAGACCATATAATAAGCTCTTCTCACCCTTAACAGCTTCCTGATGTAGATGTCTGGGATAATATTATAGTAATTTTCAAGTAAAGGTTCAAACTGAAGTGTATGAGTATGTGTGAGTGTATGTATGTGAGTGTGTGTATGTGTGTGAGTGTGTGTATGTATGTATATGTGAGTGTGTGTATGAGTGTATATATGTGTGTGTGTATGAGTGTGTGTATGTGTGTGAGTGTGTATGTATATGTGAGTGTGTATGAGTGTGTGTATGTGTGTGAGTGTGTATGTATATGTGAGTGTGTATGAGTGTGTGTGAGTGTGTGTGTGTGTGTGTGTGTGTGTGTGTGTGAAGGGGGATGGGGGTGTCTGGAAGGTCTCGTCTCCAGATATGTTTCATTGTTCTTAGCAATCTGATGAATCTTTTCTATCCTCCGTAAGATGAAAGCAACACAATTCTCTTTCTTGGTGCATTTCTATCAAGAATTTTAGATGTTTGGAAATCAACTCATTCCTTCCAATACACAAACGAAGAAGGTGACTGTCTCTCTTTCTCAACACTGATGCTTGCAAAGGCAAAACACTTTTTGAAAAGAATCTTGCCCCAATTTTACACTTTTCTGACACAAATGTGACTGTGGTTAAGGACGGGTTATGACAGACAAGCCAAGATGCTACTAGAATTAATGAAAAACTTGAATAAAAATCAAAGCATATTTTAATGGAATCCATTTACCTATCCTTTGTGAAATCTTCCCCTGAAGAAACTTGGCAGCTCATCTTGAAATTTGTTTTCTGTTTCTCAGTCCCACCTTGGGTTCCTTGGGCACAACTACCTGCAAGCAAGTTCCCTGGTCCACTCCTCCCCCCACTAGGTCTCAGTGCTATTATCAAAGCCCTAATTTGTGGATATATCTTTGGTCCCTCTCACTGTCCCTTTCACTGTTCCTCCTGGTAACCCTGAAGCTTCTCCAAGGTTCCTATTCTGTGCCCTCCTCCTTTGAGAAGGTATAACTTGAAAAGGACCTGGTTGTGGGGTCCTGATTCAGAGACAGAGAACCTCTCTTTAAATTCTGACCCTGATACTGATTCACTGTGTGACATTGGGCAAGTTACTTGTCTCTGAGATTCAGTTTCCTTATGTATAAAATGATAGAACTGGACTCAATATTTCTAAGGTCTCTTGCAACTTGAAATCTTAGATCTTAGAACACATTCTTTTTTGGGGGGGAGTGGGGAGGGCAGGGCAATTGGGGTTAAGTGACTTGCCCAAGGTCACACGGCTAGTAAGTGTCAAGTGTCTGAGGTCAGATTTGAACTCAGGTCCTGATTCCAGGGCTGGTGCTCTATTCGCTCTGCCACCCAGCTACTCCTTTACAACACATTCTTGTAAGATGTTCTTGGATCAAGTATCTGAACTTGGTGAGAAATGTATTTTTCCTCACGTGACACCTGGTTTTAGCCTTAAGGTCCAAAAAGACATGCACTTCCCTGGCAGAGGTGGGACTTTGCACAAGGTGTAAAAAACCTAAATACCAACTTGGCATTCTGGGGGATAAGGATTCTAACCCTGGACCTTTCTGGGTCTCAGTATCCAAACACTTCCTTACTCTACTACCCTATCCCACCCCCACCCCATTCACAAAAATGATAGAGACAAAGCAACAACAATTAGACCAATCAGATTTATCTAGGTCTGAATCTCTACCAGGTTATAAAGGCTGGCTAAGGAGGTATGCTGGGTCTATGAGTTGATTTTCTGTTGTGTCTTTATGAAAACTGGTGGTCAGTCAGCAAACATTTTATTAAGCCGTTATTATGTGCCAGATACTATGCTAAGTGCTGAGGATACAAAGAAAGATGAAAATGTGGCTCCTGTCCTCTGGGAATTCAGTCTAATGAGGGAGATAACACATAAACAACTGTACAGGATGTATGCAGAGGAAAAGGCAGGCCATCTCAAAGGAAACAGTAGAGGGAGGAGGAAGAAGCCTCCCTGCCCAAGGTAGAATTTGAGCAATCTTAAAAGAAACCAGGAAATAGAGATGAGGTGGGACGGACATTCCAGGGATGGCTGAAGGGGCACAGAGTTGAGAGGTCCGTACCATGTGCCAGAACCATATAGAAAGTCAATGTAGCTGGATGGCAGAGTATGGAGGAAGTGAAAATGTAAGGAGACTGGAAATGTAGGAAGGGTCCGGGTTGGGAAGGACTTTAAATGCCTAATGGATCCTTTTATATTGGATTTTGGAGGTAATAAGGAACCACTGGAGTTTATTGAGTGAGAAAGTGCGGTATTAGCAATGACATGCCATCTGTATATGAGGAAAATCACTTTGACTTTAGGTGGCAGGTGGTGACATTATGCAACTTGTAACTCATTAAATTAATAGATAGTTTTGTGGGGCATCAGTAATCATAGCATATGACATTACAAATGGAGCCCCTGCATGACTGCTTGGCATAATGGATAGAATTCTAGACTCTATGGCTGATGGGTCAGCGACCCTCAAAGCATGGGAACTTGTTGGCAGGCTGGACCTGGAGGATTTGGTATGGCAATATACAAGCTATTACTTTAGTGCACTTCAGCTACCTCCTAGGGGCACCCCCGGGGAACAGATTGAAAGAGCAGAGGAGATGGTTCTTCAGAAGCAGTATAATTAAATTAGGGCAGCAATTACTTCCCTGAGCTTTAGTTTCTTCAACTATAAAATGAAGCGATTTTTCAATTTCTGGAAGTAGTGCTCAGAAGGACCTTTTTCAGGCCCTCTTGAAAAGCCACCAAGCCCTGGTAGCTGCATGAGACATTTGGGGTAGAGAATTTCAAGCCTAAATATCCAATTGGAGTCTTAAAAGGTATGTTTCCTTTTGATAAGCATTTTTTTTTTTCCTTTTGTTTGGCCATAGGTTTGAAGTAGGGAGTGAACTCAAAAGGGAAGAAACAGCACTTCCTGCCTTCTCTGGCCCCACCTTGGGAAGAGGGAAATGCCTTTCCAAGCTCAGCCACACCTTTTCTCCTCTCATTGGACAGCTTCTTTTCACTAGTCACTATCCTCGACTCCACCCCTACAGAGACCGTTTCCTGCATGTGGGAAAGGATGAGTCCCCAACAGCCTAGCCTTGTCCAAGACAGCAAAATTGTCTGACTTTTGACTTTTTTTTTTTTTTAATCCTGAAGGACTGAAAGAAAACCCTAGATTCAAAATAGTTCTGCCTTTTGGAAAGCTTATACAAGATCTATAAATCAAAACCTTAAGATTCTTTCTCAACTTTCTCAGTCCCCAACTTTACATTTTGAGGGATAAGGATTCAAACCCTGGGCCTTTCTGGGTCTCAGTATTCAAACACCTCCTTACTCTACTACCCTACCCCACCCCACCCCCATTCACAAATAACAACAGAGCACAAATCAACAGCAATTAGACCAATCAGATTTATCTAGCCAAGCTAGGTCAACCCATCCTTGATTGAATTTCTTAGCTCTTTCCCCCCCATCATTCCCACTCTAATTTCCTGTGTTACCTTCAACTAGTCACTTCCCATTTCTGGGGCTAAATCTCATCTGTAAAGTGAATAGAGTACCCCTTGTTTTCTTTCTTTTCTTTTTTTTTTTTTTTTTGCAAATTATTTAAACATATACAAAATGAGAAAAGGAAAAAAGTTACATTGCCACATACACTGCAGACCATAAAAGAGGGTTCGATATAAAACGATAATTTCCATTTCAGGAAAACTGATATAATAAATACTTAACACATTGTTTTCAAAGCTGCCCAGCTTTTCTTTGCTTCTTTGCTGGTTTTCTTTTGTTCTCTGCTGTGCACTTTTTACTTTATTTTTTCCCTCCTTCCCCCCTCCCCAGAAAAGGCTACAGTTAAGCATGGATGTAAATACATATCAGTAGATATTTATACACATACACGTATACACTCATACACATATATGTAAGATCGTACTATGCTTATTTCCACCTGTCATGTGTTTCTCTGAAAGTGAATAGCATCTTCCTTCATAGGTCCAAGTCTTTCCATGTTTTTTTCTAAATCAACCAGCTCATCATTTCCTACATCACAGCATTATTCCAAACCAAACACATCCTATCTGAGAGATTGTTTATGAATGTTTTCCCCCAATTTTCTGCAAACCTTCTATTCTTAGCTACGTAGGTTTTATTTATACAAGAACATTTTAATTTAAAATAATTGATATTATCCTTTTTATACTTCAGCAATGCTCTCCCTTATACTTTAAGGCCTGATTCTGCTGAACATACTTCCTTTACACATTTTTCCTGATTTCTTTGAGGTTTCTGACCTTTTGCTCTTCTGAATGAACTTTGTTATTATTTTTTTCTAATTCATTAAAATTTTTTTTAGTAATTTAATTGGGATGACTTTGAATAGATTAGTTAAGTAAAATTGTCATTTAAAAATTATATTGGCTTTACCTACTTGTGAACAATAAATATTAATTCAATTATTTAGAGCTGTTTATTTGTATGAAAAGTATTTTATATTTATATTCATATAATTTCTGTGTTTTGGCAGGTACATATTGTCTAGGTATTTTAAACGGTCTAAAAATATTGAATAATATTGTTGACACATAGTGCAGTTTCTCAATTTTCACTTTTGATTAAATCTACTTTAACTTTAACTTTGAGATCATGATTACTATCCCTGATTTTTTATATAATAAATTTTACTGTCCTTTATTTTATCTTTCTGTATATCTCTCATTTTTTTCCTGAAAGTAACATTTTGTTGAATTCCAATTTCTAATCTGCTATCCATTTACCCCTTGTTTTCAAGGGGAATTATCTGTGATTCATTGACTCACTTTGCCAAGACATATTATTAACAAAGTTAAAAACAAATCTCAAATTTACAAGATGCTCCTTCTGTTTGAGAATTCCAGGGTGGACTATCCTTACTGAAGGGATGTAGAATGTTAGGAATAGCCATTGTGAGACACATACTAGGGAATCAAGTGGAAAAGTAAAGGAATCGCAAGCAGCCCTGGGGCCCAGTTACAGTTGTTCGGCAGCATGAACTTGGAGTCTTTCTGTGTGTTTTTTCAACAAGTTGTTTATGTCTCAAGTTCAATAATGCATAAAATTCAGACAGTGGCCTTGACCTAGTCAAAGGTGTAAGGGAGTTTAAGGTAACAGCATCGAAATAGCTATGCATGGAGTCCCAGCTGGATAGGGAGTCAAGTGGCATTACCTTTTACTGGCATTTGTTTTCGGCTTTCTATATGTCTCATTTTCCTCCAAAAGTCAAAGCCATCCCTAGCTTCTGGTAATACTCTTCCCCATCCCCCCACTCCCCCACTGTCTTTCTGTTCTCTGGCCAGGGTAGGTTCATTGTGTACTATTTTTTTATTATCTTTTCCCATGAATCTAAAGATCTTTTACGTAGTTGGCAAACAGACCCACCAAGAAGACAAAGGGCTGCCTTCTTTGATTGCTGAAGTTCAGTCTTTTGAATGGTAGCTCACTGTCTCATAGAACTCTACAAACACTACACCTTCATTCTGAGGGTAGATGACTGGAGAATTCCCAAACTTCTGAGACAAAGAAGGTGAGTAGGAGCTAAGCTTCAGTAAAAGAGGGGTATAGATTTCCTTTTTTGCTTAGTAATGAATGGATTCAATCCCTCCCTTGTTCTCTAGGCAAAAAAGAGCTTCCTTTATCCCCTTCCCACTTTCTCCCTTTAAATACAGAGAAAAATGGACTGGTGCCCTCCCAGGGGTCACACTGCTGCCAGAAATCCCCTATTCATTCTTATAAGTGAAATTCAGGGACTAGACCGGAAGAAGGGACCAAAGGAAACATGGAAAACACTCTATCTCTGCTCCAAGCTCAGGCCAGTGCCCTCTGAGTCATGCTAGTCAGGGGTCCTGTAGACAGGGGTCCCATTGGATGTAAGTGACATCAAAGTTTCACCTATAACAGTCCTTCTAGATGTGAAGAAACCAAGAAAATAAAGGGTAGGAGCAAACCAACGGGGGCCAAATAACACAGATTAATTTGAAAATTACTTCCCTGTAGACCTTGCCTCTGAGAATGTGTACCTAGACTATTTCCTATTACTTAATTAATAAAGGAATGAACAAGTGTTGTGCGAGGCATTGGGGATACAAGACAAAAGAGTAACAATTCTTACCCTCAATAAATTTACATTCTATAAGCGAGGGCACACACTCACATATTTACATACATACATAGGTATGAAGGTTTAGGAAAGACTTTATGTCAAAGATGGCACTTGAATTGAATCTTGAAGGTAGCTTGGCATTCTAAAAGACTGAAGGGCATTCCAGGCATGGGAAAAAATCCGTGGCACCATGGTGGGAAATGGAACCTCATGTATGAAGAACAATAAGTAAGCTTAACTAGAACATAGAGACTGTGAAGGGGAATCATGCACAATAAAACAGAAAGGTAATTTGGAGCCAAGGTGTGAAAACTTTAACCACCAAACAGAGAAGCTCGTACTTGCTCCCAGGGGTAATGGAGGGCCACTGGAGTTAGTAAGCGTCCAGCTGTTTCAGAGTTGAGAACTTGGCAAAATGTGGTAAACAGAGCACCTAGAAGTATAGAGAGACAGGGCCCAGATACCCTAGAAAATTTGGGAGTTGACAAATGGAAATATCTTTCCCATAGTGTTCTATAGTTATACATCATGGAGAACCAACAGCCTCTGGAGAATTAAAGCTAACGGTCAATGGAATGGTGTATGCTTGGGATGAATACATGCTTCAGTCTATTAGCAACAATGGATTGTACAGGAAGAGTGTTTAAGGAGTGTCATCAGAGAGATGTAGGTTTGGATAAGAAGGGTTATTTGTCTCCATGTTGGTTTAATTTGCTTATGATGTGACCTTTTATATCTAGGTCATGTGCACATTTGGAGCTTATCTTGGCATGAGGTATGAGGTGTTGGTCTAAATCTAATTTCTTCCGTATCGCTATCACATTTTCCCAACAGTTTTTGTCAATTAGTGAGTATTTTTATTCCAGTATCTTAGAGTCATGTCTGTCGAATACTTAGGTGTTAAATATATTTGCTACTGTATGTTATATATCTAATCTATTCCACTAAACAATTTCCTAACCAGGACCAAAATGTTTTGTAATAATTACTGCTTAGTAGTATAGCTTGATTTAAATATATATTTATGTTACATAAATATGTGTATATGTATGTACATATATATCTGTCTTGGTTATGCCTCTTTCATTCTCATTTCTTTTCGTAATTTCTCTTGAGATTTTAACTTTTCTTCCTTCATATGAATTTTGCTATTTTTCTAGTTTTATAGAGTAATCCTTTGGCAATTTGATTGGTATAAAATTGAACAAGTAAATTAATTTAGACAGCATTGTTATTTTTATTAAGTTGGCCTATGCTACCACAAGGAATTAATGTTTTCTCTGCTATTTAGGTCTGCCTTTATTTCTGTAAATAGATGCTTGTAGTTGTATTAATATGTTGCTGTGTGTATCTTGGAAGGTAGATTCTCAAAGGTTTTTATATATGTTTGTATATATATCCTGTAATTAAATACAATTTCTCTTTTTACTTCTTCTTACTGGTTTTTATTAGTATTACATAAAAATGCTGATGCTATTTTGTGGATTTATTTTATACCCTACAAGTTACTAAGGTTATTAATTATTTTTATTATTTAGTTAACTCTATAGCATTCTTTAAATACATCATCATACCATCTGTAAAAATGTATGATTTTTGTTCCTTCTTTACTGATGGTTACTCCCTCAATTTCTTTTTCTTGGCTAATTGCAATGGCCAGCATTTCCAGTACTATGTCAAGATGATAGAAATGGAAAATAATAAATGTCATATGGACCGTGGGAAAACACGTACAAAGTATTTGGGGAGGATAGGGATTGGATATCTGGCTATTATGCTGGATATTCACTGGTGTAGAGGAGTCCTCCCACATAGTGAAATTCCTTCTCCAATGAAAGTTGGCACCTTCTCTGCAATTTTTAGTCACTGGGAGTTGTTTTAGGCACTGAGAGATTAGGGAACTTGGCTAACATCACACAGTCATTAGGCAACAAAGGCAGGATTTGACCTTTGCAAGGCCTTCCTGGCTTCAAGGTCAGTTCTCTACCTAGGGTACTGCACTACTCTATACTGGAGGATAAAGAAAAGAGGCTCATTGCATGGCGAGAGGAGCTGTGGCTATGTTGTGGTCTTTATGTCTTCATGATTGGAGGGAGTGCTCACATGAATCATATTATACGTACATAGATATATCTAATTTGGCCCTTAGTGTCAAAGGGAGAAACAAGCCCATTAGTATTACCATTCTGACTAAATGCTATTGATTAGAAAAAAAATAATCCCAAGTAGTCCCATTATCCTCAGTGAAATTTTTTTTCATGTTACACATGGAAAAATGTAGGCAAAGCAAGACCAGGCCATCACAGCAGCCTGACTCTTAAATATATAAATACCTTTCATCGGAAAAACCAAAATTGTGTTTGATGACATATGGATCACACAAATAACCAGGAAGCGAAGGGATCTCAGAAAATTTCTAGTCATGGAATTGTAAGGACTTAAAGGGACCTCGGCCATCCAGTACAATTTTATTATTTTACAGATTAGAAAACAGAGTCACAAAGAAGTTTACATTATGTATATAAGTTTATATACATACTATGTATGTTTATATAGCTATACTATAAGAAGTTTATATATGTGAACACAGATGCATATACACATATACATATGTGTGTGTGTGTATTGCTCAAAGCCACATATTCCATAAGTTTGAGAGCTGAGATTTGAATCAAGGTCTTTTGAGTTCAGCTCTGGAGCTGCCTCAGCCATAGTTCAGTCCGTCAAACAAACATTAAGCATTTATTTAGAAACAAAGAGCCTTAGGTTCAAATCTAAGCTCTGATACTTCGTCTCTGGGAGACCAAGGGCAAGTTATGTAAGCTCTCTGAGACTCAGTTTACCATCTGTAAGAAGATGAGCACTAAGCCTCCAGGGTCCCTTCCAGCTCCAAATCTGATTCCACACCTTCACTGGAATGCAGGTATTTGGTTGGGCGTCTGTGAGCTCTGGATGTTGCTGTTCTCTGGACAAGGGAGTACCCGGGACAACAAGACACAATTTATTTTGTCATTCCTAATTTATTGATCTTGTTCCTAGTGATAATTCCAAGAAACTCAGCACATTACCATCTCTCCCACAATTACTCTACATTTAGAGAAAGGGCAAGGAAGCATACTCCTGGGGGGAGGGGGGGGGAGAAGGGGCGGGGCCCATAGGACTCATCATTTGGACGTTAAAATTGTGTCTTCATAGTCCCTGTAATTTGGGACAATCTCCGCTCACATTTGGTTTCTTTATGCTCTTTTAGGGATGCACTTCCTGAGCATGACCACAAGGGGGAAGTAATTGTTCAGCAAATATAGTCATTCTCAAACTTTACTTTCAGTATCCCTTTGTGCTTAAAAATGGCACAGGATCCTAAAGAAATTTGTCTATATTGAGTTGAATCTATAAGTACGTAACATGTTTAAAATTAAAGTAATAGAATTTTAAATGTAATAATTTTAAAATATCAATAATCTAAACAAGCTAAATATAATAAAATAACAAAACAACAAAAATCAATAAAAAAAAAAAACATTTTAATGGAAAATATGCTTTCCAAAACAAAAGTAGTGAGAAGAAGAGTGACATTGTTCTACACGTTTTTGCAGTCTCTTTAATGTCTGGTTTAACAGAAGATAGCTGAATTTGCATGTTGGCTTCTGCATTCTGTAAGTAATTTTGACTGCACACACCACCTGAAAGGGTTTCAAAAAACCTCATGGACCACCAGCCCTGGAGTCAGGAGGACCTGAGTTCAAATCCAGCCTCAGACACAACATAAAAACTAGCCATGTGATCTTGGGCAAGCCACTTAACCCCAACTGCCCTCCCCCCCAAAGCAAAAAAAAACTACTGTTCTCAAAAATGAGATATTTGTAAATCCTTTAGCACAGTGCCTGACTCATAGTAATGCTATATAAATGCTATTTGTTGTTCTTCTTCTTAATTACTGTGATGTTTCTCTGGGAATGGATTTGCAACCTGAGATAGACACACACATATACATACACGCATATGGACATATACATAAAATCATGGGTTTTAGAGCTGCGAAGACCTCATTTTACAAAGGAGGAACTGACGAGCAGAGAAATGATGCATCTTTCAAGGTCACACAGGTAACAAGGAGAGCTGGATTGAAGTTGGTCCAGGTATTCATTCAACAAGCATTTGTGAATTGCTTATTATGTGCTGGGCATTATGTTAAGTGCTGAGGGCACACAAAAGGATAGAAGCCGCTCTTATTACAAATCCAGTGCTTTATCCAGTTGTCATTGTTCCGTCATGTCTTCGTGACCCCATTTGGGGTTCTCTTGGCAAAGATACTGGGGTGAATTGCCATTTCCTTCCCTGGCTCATTTTACAGATGAGGAAACTGAGGAAAAGAGGGTGAAGTGACTTTCTCTGGGTCACACAGTTAGGGTCAGAGGCGGGATTTGAACTCAGGCAGCATCCTCCTAACTCTGGGCCTGGTGCTCTAGGACTATGGCACCACCTAGCTGTTCTTTTTTTTTTTTTTGCCTTTTTGGAGGGTAATTAGGGTTAAGTAACTTGCCCAAGGTTACATGGCTAGTATTTTTGTGTGGGTGTTAAGTGTCTCAGGCTGGAACCGAACTCAGGTCCTCCCGACTCCAGGGCCGGCGCTTTACTCACTGCGCCACCTAGCGCCCCTACCACCTAGCTGTTCTCTCCCGTACACCATGCTGCACCATCCACATTTGCTCTGATCTTACTCTGTTGCAGCTCATTTGTGTCCTTCATGGTACCTAGGCATCCCCAGTGCTAGCACACCTGGGAAAATATTAATCAGGCATGTGCAGATTTTGTGAAAAGGCCACTTTGGGGGGCAGGGTAAGAACAAATGTCCATTTCTTATTATTTCTTCTATGGGAGATGGAGGCAGGAAGGTGTGGTGAAAAGAATAATAAATTTGGGTTTGGAGTCAGATGATGGGTTTGAATAGAGCTCATTTACTCACCACTATGTGTTCGAGGGCAAGTTACAACCTCTCCGGGCCTTAGTTTATTAATCTTTAAAATAATCTGTAAAATGGGAATAATCATAGCACTACCTCACATAATATACATAAATTACTTTTCAAACCTTAACACAGTACCTATCATTCTTATTATAAAGGTGTTATTCTAGATGATTTTGAGTTTTTAATTTTTTTTTTTTGCAGGGGGGAAGGTAGGGCAATTGGGGTTAAGTGACTTGCCCAAGGTCACATGGCTATTTTTTTTGTCAAGTGTCTGAGGCTGGATTTGAACTCAGGTCCTCCTGTCTCCAGAGCTGGTGCTCTATTCACTGAAACACCTAACCTCCCCTATTCTAGATGATTTTGAAAGGTGCCTTTCATGTCTAAATCCCTTACACCTAAGACATATTCTGCTTTCTTCCCTATGCCTGAAAATAAAGGCCCTGCTGGGGAACAGTAGAGGATGGACATGTTTGTAAATCAGGTTCTTGCCTTTAATTTTCTACAGAATATCTCTTGGATGCACTTTAGCTGAACCATCCAGATTTTTTTCCAAATAGGAATTCAAAATAAATGGGAATTCCTTCTAGATTCTAAGACTAACTGGCATGTTGGTAAGTACCTATAGCATCAAGCTGCTTTTCATGTTTAGCTCATCACCCGAGGGGCCTAACTCTATCCTCCTTCTGTAAAATGAGAAGGGCCTGTTCTGTCTTCTGTCTGCTGTGTGTTTTTGGAAAATATGGGGGTCTTTGACTAAGAAAGAAAAAGGGCATATGGTGTAGTAGAAAAAAAACTGGACCAGAAACATGGAACACTGGCTTCTAACCCTGGTTCTTCTACAAATGGTGTGTATGACCTCAAATTCCTTCATTTTCCCGAGCCTCAGTTTCTCCTTCTGTAAAATGGTGGGTGAGAGGGATGGACCATGATGTTCTTTAAGACCCTTTCCAGATCTAACCCTCCACAACTGTCCCCTCCTCATTCTCTGGACTTTCCCACCCACTCATCAGCAATTTCCTCATCCTGGAGATGCGTTTTCCCTTAGGCCCTCTGTTCTGGTTGGTGAGTACAGGAGCACCACTTCATGAGGTGCCTTGGCAGGGCTGTTCTGGTAAACATGTAACAGGCTGAGTTTCCAGAAAAATCAAAACAACGACAACAAAACCAAATGTATGCACAACGTACTTTCAAGTTTAATCTGAATTATTACTATTTTTTAAATCACTTTCTTAATTCTAGACAATGAACAAAACAATTCATCAAGTCCTAATTTGTAGCCATTTACTCATTTCTGAGTTGTGGATATTCACACTGAGAGTTTAACAATCAGCTCTTTCGAGACAGTTTGAGCTCGCTCCAGCCCAACCTGGTCCTTGGGCCATGCTCATTTTACTCCCAGATCCCCTCCCCATTCTCTGGACTTTCCCATCTGTAGTTTCCTCCTGTCTCCCAGTAACACCACCCCTTCCAGCTCCCTCTTCATATGTAGTTTTCCCCTATTAGAATATAAACTCTTTGAAGGCAGGGGCTGTATTGTTTGCTTTTGTTTGTATCCCCAGTGCTTACTACAGGTCTTAGCACATATTAAGTGCTTAGTAAATGTGCTCTCTCTCTCCTTCTCTCTCTGTCTCTCTGTCTGTGTCTCTCTCTCTCTGTCTCTCTCTGTCTCTCTGTCTCTGTCTCTGTCTCTGTCTCTGTCTCTCTCTCTCTCTGTCTCTCTGTCTTTGTCTCTCTCTCTCTGTCTTTCTGTCTGTCTCTGTCTCTGTCTCTCTTTCTTTCTCCCTCATTCTTTCCCCCCCTCTCTCCCATTCTCCCTCTGCCCCCAGCCATATATCTCTGTCTCTAGCATTTCTCTATTCTAAGAGGGGAATGTACATATGTTAAAGCATGCTTTAAGCTGTGTGTGGGTGCCTGTGTGTTAAGGAGATAAAAAAGTTCCTGTGTTTGTAGAATATACCGCTGTAGAAAACAACGACCACAACACGAACCATTCCAAACTGTTTTGTCATCGTTCCATATGTGATGCATCCAGTGGCAGTGAAGCTCAGTAACCTGGAGAAATGGGGGGGGGGGGCGCAGCTCAAGTCTTACTTTCCTCAGACATGTGTGGGATAGAAGAGCCTTGAAGTTGGTATCAAATGACTAGGATTCAGATGCCAACTCTAATGTTGAGTGAGCTGTGTGTCCTTGGACAAGTCACTCCCCTTTTCTGGGTCTCTGCTTTTTTTCTTTTAAAAATGTATTAATAAGGTACCTTTTCAGAGGCTGCTAGGTGGTGCAATGGAGAGAACCCTGACACTGGAGTCAGAAGGACTTGAGTTCAAATGTGACCACAGATGCTTACTAGCTGTGTGACCCTGGGCAAGTCATTTAACTTGGATTGCTTTAAAAAAGTAGCCTTCAACTCATCCTTGTCCATTTTTTTCCCTTTCAAAGAGATCCCATGCAATGTGGAGGAGTGAGGAGAGACCAATCTCCTTGTAGCTTCTTGAAGTGAGAGTTTGTGTCTCAGAATTGTGTGTGTCCATCTTCACCCCCACCTGCCAACACCCAGCACTTGGTATTAGCACTGAACAATTCCTTGTTGATTGGCCAGTGATATACATGAATTTAATTTAATTTAATTTTTGGTCAGACCTTTGATTTTATTGTGAGAGGGAGGTCTTGGAGAGGAATTTTCTTTACCAAAGCTAATTATCACTTATTCTAAATTTATAGTCTTAAAGAGTTTCCTGGGTCATTGAAAAGGTAGTTGATTTATCCAGGGTCACACAACCAAAATGTGTCAGAGGTGGGACTTGACCCCAGGTTTTCCTGACTCAAAGGCTAGCTCTTTATCAGTTGCACCATATTGTCTCTCATGCATAGAATATAATTTCCATTGCTCTCCAGATGTTCACTGACTGTTGGCAATCCAAGCCTGCTACAACAGGATTGGAGAGAACAGAGTTCAGCTCTGGTGTGAATTAGCTTCATCTTGTATCGCTCTGACCCCTATCTCTCCCACAGTACATGATGAGAATCATAAGACTTGGAGACAGCCCATTGGTTCACAATCTCCCAGGAGGATTGGGATTTTGTTAGGCCATGTGAGAGAGTTTCTGTATTTACTTTCTTTGGGGAAATCCCTACTAGACTCTGAGGTCATTTATTTCTGCATTGTCACTGAAAGAACTCAAGCGAGCATGTTTGTTGTGTGATATATTTACATATATTTTCTCCCAGGGGGAATTTTCCCTATTTGCTTGAAATCAGAACTGAGAAGGCCACGCCCAGAAATGTGGATTGTTTTAAAAAAATACATTTGGTTGCATAACCCATTAGTAACATGGTATAATATGTGATATTTGAGCCCCCAATATTGTTGGAGCATAATAATGAGTCTGTTTGAAATTTGTGTTCTTGTTGATTTCTAGAGCAAAAAGAGGTACGGGAAAAGTGGCATAGTCAGGTCCATATTTATATAATTAGAAATGTGTGTGGGGGCAGCGAGGTGGCACAGTGAATAGAGCACCGGCCCTGGAGTCAGGAGGACCTGAGTTCAAATCCAGCCTCAGACACTTGACACAAAAAGTAGTCATGTGACCTTGGGCAAGTCACTTAACCTCAATTGCCCTCCAAATAGCAAAAAAAAAAGAAAGAAATGTGTATCTATCTTATCCTATCTATCTATCTATCTATCTATCTATCTATCTATCTATCTATCTATCTATCTATCTATCTCATCTACCTGCCTATCTAGATATAGATATAGCTATAGATACACACATATACATATGTATATTTGTTATTGTTGACTATATTTATAGGACCAGCTTTAAATCCCAGTTCTGTCCCTTATCACCTATGTGACCTTGGGCAAAACATTTCATTTCTTTAGGACTAGTTTTTTTTTATCAGTAAAGTGAGAGAGGTTGGTCTTAATCATATCTAAACTCTTAAAGATTTTTAATGGCAGATAGGTAGAGCAGTGGATAGAGTGTTGGGCCTAGAGTTAGGATAGTCCCAAGTTCAAATCTAGTCTTTGACTCTAATTGTGTGATCCCGGGCAAATCACTTAATCTCTGTCTGCTTCCATTTCCTCACCTGTGAAGTGGGGATCATAAGAGCATTCACTTACCAGGATTGTCATGAGGATCAAATGAGATAATACCTATAAGGAACTTTGCATACCCTAAAGTGCTACATAAAAGCTATATTAATAATTATTATTATTGTTATTTCTTTCCTAGCTCTGCATATATGATCCTATGTTGATACAGGACGACTTTCCCCAACTACCTGAGTTGCCTGACCTCAAATTAGTTCTTTTCTCTCCCTTTAGCAACTGGTTTTAAATCCCATTTCAGACACTCACTAGCTGTATAACCTTGGACAAGTTAATTCATCTATCTGAGCCTCAGTTTCCCCATCTATAAAATAGAGGGTTGGTCTAGAGGTTCATTCCACAAAGTCCCTCCCACCACTAAATGTCAGATATTCTATAGTCTGTGATCTCCTGCAACCCTCTGAACTTAACTTTCCAGACAAATTCATTTGGACATATAGGATAGAGAAATGAATACAGGGAAATTTTCACTGAATTCTCTTGACTCTGCTGGGCTGATGTATGAATATGTTTGTATCAACCCAATGTGGGCCAAGCCTGGAGGACAAAGAAATTTAAGAGGGAGGTGCTTTTGTTTTGTTTTATTTAAAAAAATATTCCTGGCTTGAGAGAGAGCCATGGTTGACTTGTACCAGTGTGCCTAGTAAAGCGATTCCGACTTTTGAAAAAAAAAATATTCCCAACATAGTCACGCAATTTCTCCCTGTCTATATAACATGGGCCACATGGCTTTATGAGGGATGGCTGCAGGGAAGGCAGCACCTATAGAACCACAATGTCTTAAATTTCCTATAAAGTGGGAAGTTTATCCATCATAGTGACCAGTTCTTCCAATCCTTACTCAAATTAGGAATCACCTCTCAAACTTCCCACCAATGATCACCCATGTCTTCCTGAAGACCTCTAAGGAGGTTGAAGGATAATTCACAACCCCATGAGGCAGCTCACCGTACAGTTTGGGATACTGTAGTTGAGCTGGAACTTCTGCCCTCTAGGGTCAACTGGCACAGATATAATCCCTCTTTCACATGATGGCCCTCCTATTTTTTTTTTTAAAGCAATTGGGTTAAGTAACTTGCTCAAGGTTACACGGCCAGTTATTTTGTGTGGGTGCCAAGTATCTGAGGCCGGAACCTATCCTGGGTCTCCCGACACCAGGGCCGGCGCTCTTCCTCCCTGTGCCACCTGACCACCTCAGGCCCTCCTATTCTTGAAAAACGTCATCAGCCTCATCCTCCCCCAACCCAAGATGTCTCTTCTATAGCTTAAACATCCCCGGCTCCTCAGTCCTATCAATCTGTCCTTTTACAGCATGGTTCCCAGTCCCCTAAACATTCAGGTTCTCCCTGCCTGGGCATGTTCCGCCTCATCAATATGCCATAGGCTCACTTCACTATGCCCCAAGGATGGTGACTAGGAGGAAAGGTTCCCCTCTACTCAACATTGCCAGGCCAGCAATGCCTGGCTGGGGAGCTTCACTGGAAGCAGGACGTCTAAGGCAGGATGTCTGCCACCAAAAAAGGAAGACAATATCAAAGATAATAATAAAGAATTGATTTTAAGTTTGTGAAACACTTTATAATATAATTTGACTCTCACAACTATCTAGTGAGCTAAATATCATAGATATTGTTATTCCCATTTTCCACAGGAGAAACTGGATAAAGTGACCTACCCATGACCACGTGACTAGGATGTGTAAGAGCAGAATTTGAGCCCAACTCTTTTCTAATTCCAAATTCAGGATTCTTTCCATGTGATACCACATTGTCCAAAATACAGAGAAAGATTCTTGCTGCTCACCTTCCCCACGAATGCTTAGGGCAAGTGACCACCTAGGTCACCATGGTTGAAACCTGAATTTCCTCTAACTGGTGACTGGTAAATATTTAATGAATGGATGCACAGTGAGCTAAGAATCAGCTGATTGGGATTATGTGGGTCATTTCATCTCAGCTGCCCTTCCATCTGCAGAAAAGGGACCCATTAGAATTATAAATCACTGACTTTCTCATCTTCTCATCTCTCCTCACACTGAACAGACTCCAGGCTGCTGAAGTCTGTCTGAACAACTGACTACATTGAATAATTAAAACTGTCCCCAACTAGTCAAAAGGGGCTTTTTACTGAATAGTCTTATATTCTTTGTGCTCCAGAGACCAGAGGAAGCCAAGTTCCTCAAGACGAGGAGGGCCCCACTAAACGGGCAAGCAGTTTGGAAAGCATTGAAGTCAGGCCCAACTGTTCTCTGTTAAGGGAAAGCTGTAACCAGAGCAATAATGCCGTTGTAATTAGAAGGCAAAAGTGCTGGGGAGAGGAGATTAGGAAGGGAGAATGGAGCTCTTGTGTCAGTGAGGGACAACATCCCCATGGGGCCAAGGCCACATACTCTGGCATCAGGGAGTAGGTGGATTAGGGGTGTTAGTGTGTTCCTTCAGACCCTCTGGGGAGGCTTAGCTTTGCTTTTGGAGTTTTGTCACCTCCAGCATGGGAAGTCTGGGCTTTGTTCAGGGAGCACAACAGAAGCCAAGCTCATAGTCAGCCTGATGCCTTAGTGCTGAGCTGTTATCAGAATCACCAGTTCTGAGTTAGAAAGGACTTCAGAGGTCATCCAGCCCAACCCCTTCACTTTACAATGAGGAAACTGAGACCCACTGAGGTGAAGTCACTTGTCTAACTAAGGTCATAAATGTAACAAGGGGGAAGAATAAGGATTTTACCCAGGTCGTAATCCTGATCACAGGGCACCCTGTAGAAGTGCCATGTTTTCCCATAGGACTCTATCAATAATTTTGGTCAAAAAAAGTCAAGTCGACAGACGTTTATTAAGCAACTATTACGTACCAGTCACTGTGGTAAGTGCTGGGGATACAAAGAAAGGGAAAACCACAGTCCCATTCTTCTGGGAGCTCACCTTCTCTTAGCGCCTGCTTAGAAAATATGGCCAGACATCTAGGTGGTGCAGTGAGTAGAGCACCGGCTCTGGAATCGGGAGGACCTGAGTTCAAAACCAGCCTCAGACACTTAACACACATACACACACACAAAACTAGCCGTGTGACTTTGTGCAACTCACTTAACCCCAACTGCCCAACCTTCCCCCCTCCAAAAAAGCAAAAAAAAATATAGCCAAAGTTATCTGCTATTGAGTTCCTTGGATTGCATAGTTAAACAGTCAGAAAGTTGCCCCTTCCAAAAGCATGAGACACACTCCAGAAGTGTAATTGGGTATACAATAGGAGCATGCATTCTTGTTTTTTTTAAGCAATTGGGGTTAAGTAACTTGCTCAAGGTTACATAGCCAGTTATTTCTAGGTGTGGTGCTGAGTATATGAGCCCAGATTCGATCCCCAGGTCATCCCGACACTGGAGCCGGTGCTCTTACTCGCCGAACCACCTGGTTGCCCCAGGAGCATGCATTCTTGATGTCAGCCATGAGAAGAAGTGGTAGAACTTCCAGTATGTTTAGTTACTATGATAAATAGGCATCCAGAGAGGGCATGGTAGAATGGAGGAGGCTGGCCTTGGAGTCAGACTTGAACCTGGGTTCAAGTCCTATCTCTGACATATATTAGATAGGTATCTTGCAAAAGTCATTTTTCACCTCAGTGTCTCTTTGCAAGGAGGGAATGTTTCAGGCTTTGTTATTCATATCCTCCATGCCTGGAACATAGTAGGCTCTTAATACATGCTTGATGATTAGTTGATGACTTACAGACATCATTGGTAAGACTTTCCTCAAGATTTCCCAAAACTGTTGAAATCACAGGTCCACACGAAACCAAGATGAAATAAAAACAAACAACAATATTCCTCCTTCTCTACAAAAATAAAACCAGACATCAATATATTTTTCCAATTCCTATTTTGCATATATGGCAAATTCATAAAAAAAATTACATGATATAGTTATTCTTTATTTAAAAGGAATAGCAAGTTGTATATAATATGCAATCATCTTTTTATTGTACTTTTATCATTATGGAAATGCTTGTTTTATTCCATAAACCAAAAATAACAAATTTTTAAAAAGTAAATCACCTACATGAATGAATTCTACAGTCATGCATTCAGCAGTGCATATGTTGTTTTCTCCCAGTATAATCTAAGCACCTTGAGGAGCTTACCTATTTTTTGTCTTTGTATTCTTGGTGTCTAGACACATTTTCTCTGTAATTACCCTCTGTAGAATCTGTTTCTCCCATCCTTTTCTCATCATATATGCCCTATTTTTATTTTAACGAATTACTTATTGGCTGGTGAAAGGTCAAAGCCTAGTAGACCTACAGCTCTGGCCTTGGCAAATCATCTTCTGCCCCTTCTTGGTCTAGGTCTATTTCTGATATCCCTACACTTCTCAGTTAACATGAACCCAAGAGACCAATCACTCAGGTACCTTTTATATGATTGCTGAACCATAGATGAGCAAGCAAGATAGGAGCATATGCTAAGATGTCATGACTAAATGAATTTGGTACCTGCCAAGGTCCAGAGATAGAGCACACGGGACAAGCACAAACACTGGAAGTCAGCAGAAACCATAAGTTATCAACAGAGCTTATGGACAGGATCAAGGACCCACACAACACCCTGTGCAACAGGGGTCAGAAGTTTGGTAAAGGAACTGGGTAATAGGGTTTGGGTGCTTTTAGCAAGAATGGTATTTGACGCTGAGACAGTCAGTTAACAAGCTATTTATTAAGTGATTATTCTGCTCCAGACACTGTTGAATGCTAAGGATAAAAGAAAGGCAAAAAATGGCATTGTTTGCCTTAAAGGGCTTATATTCCAGTAGGAAAGCAGAGATTCCTTAAACGCCTCTTATCCAGGATCAGAACTTGTCTCGGTGTATGGGACTCACTCAAAGAATCACAGCATTATAGAGATAGAGGGAACCTCCGATGCCATCTAGTTCAAACCATACCTGAAAAATCATCCCCGCTATGCAACTCAATGAGAGGTTGTCCAGCCTCTTCTTGAAGACCTCCAGTAAGGGTGCCCACTGATCCTTCAGTGAGAAGGGGATCTCAGGTGAGTGAAGAGGGAGGTGAAAGTGGGGTGATTATATTTACCGCCAGTCACTGGATTCTCACACTTCCTATATAGAGAATGTTATTACCTCTTCAGGTAGTCCGTAAGTTCCTCAGAGTACCACCTTCTTACCAGGGGTGGTAGTGGAACAGACTCTCTACCTTCCCTTCTACTAATTATCATCTGTATCATAACTGAAGTTTTGCTTTATGGCGAGACTTCGCTCCTTCATTTTCCTTCCTGAGAGCACTTGTGTCAGGTCTGGTAGAAGGTCAAGAGGTTCAAATAGATCCTCACATGTCATTTCCTTCTGCATATTGTTAGACACTTTGTCAAGACTCAGAGATTCCTCATTCTACTTTAACTTGGCAGGAGATCTTGAGGAGTTCAAGAAGGTTTGTACTTGAAATTAAATCTGGTTTTTTACTTCAATGTTTTTTTTTTTTCCTCAAAGGGACATTTATTTGTTGGTACATGATCCATGTGCTGAAATCCTATCTGTATTTTTCTCCCTTACATCTTACTTGTCCCATGCCAATGTAAGCTAATTCTGTGTCATGTTCTAATATGCTTGTATTTTCTCTCTGTTTTTGTTGCACATATAGCGATTCCTTGAGTCAATGACAGGCAGTCTGTTAGAATGTGTAGGTCCCTTCCAGTCAAGTGTGCCAACAACGAAGCTTGAGACATCCCATCTCTTGGTACACTATGGTCTCACTAGGTCTTCTCTATCAAGACCACTAGTCCTAAATGTAAATTCTGTATACTGTGATATAGTGCAAATAGCATTGAGCTTGCAGATGGGATCACCTGAGTTCAAATTCTCAGACACTTACTAGCTGTGTGACCTTGGGCAAATCACTTAATCTCACTGTACCTCAATTACCTTATCTATAAAATAAGAGAGATGAGTTAGAGAATGTTTCAAGTCTTTTCTATTACTGTTACTGTGATCCTATATTCATGTGGGCTATGATTATTCAAGGACTTTACTATCTCTAAGGCTGGTAGCAGAAATAACATCATGCTCACTCTTTTGCTCTAACTTTGTTTTCTCATCTATAAGATGGGATCATAATCTTATAGGGCTATTCTGAGGGCCAAATGATATAATGCATATGAAATGCCTTACAAACTTTAAAGTGCTATTTAAGTGGGAATATGATTATTATTGTCCATTAGGTTGGTCATTAATGTGTTTGCAAATTTGGTCTCCATATTAATTAAAATTCACTTTGTACTAAGAGCAGAAATCCAGCGACTGTTGATGGACATATAAATAAAGCAGAACAAGAAAAAATAAGCAAATGGAAGAAAAGAGAACACAGTAAGTCTGAAAATACATAAGGATAAATGTCTGGAAAGAAATGCACAAGACTGAAGTCAACAGAGACCTTGGGGGTAGTGTTGATAAGTTAGTATGGACATTTTATACATTGAAATTCATTTACCCAAATGCATATCGTTGCAAAACAAGTTTAATTTATGTTTAAAATCAATTTACAATAAATCATCAATGGGAAAATTTATTTTTCCATTGTATCCTTTCCAGTCTGATGGGGAGATGCACCAAGAGCTGAAGCAGTACCTTTGGTCCTTACACCACGAGGAAAGCTGTGCTAACCCGCCCCTCACTGTAAAATATCATCATTCAAAACTTGGTCCAACTTCTCTCTCCTATATAAATGCCTATTTATGATTGTATTTTCTCCCTGTTTTTGTTGCACATACAGCAATTCCTTAAGTCAGTGATAGACTGTCTGTGGAACTGGCAGCTGTCCAGGCTTACTACACCATGCAAACAGTCACAACAGCACATAAACAAGAGGCCAGCCATCACCACACTCCCCAGGAGTTTTTAGGCATAGGAGACAAGGTCTAGATGGAATTATTGATCTACCAGGGCAGCGCAAGCAGTCCTGGCTGGTCTGAGCAACAGACAGGAAGAGGAAATTGAGACAGTACTTTCCTCACAAACACTCTGTGTGAGAGATGATGTAATTATTATAAGCCAGAATTTCAGAGCTAGACAGGACTTCAGAGGCCCCAGAGTCCAAATTGTACTTGCTCTTTTCTAAATCAATACAGAGAAAAGAAGAGAATAAGCATTTATAAAGCTCCTATTCTGTGCTAAGTGCTTTTCACAAATATCAGCTCATTTGATCCCCACAATTCTGCAATGTAGGTGATATTATCTTGATTTTACAATTGAGGAAATGGAGGCAAAAAGAATTATTTGATTTGCTTACGGTCACACAGTTAATAATTGTCTCAGATTAGATTTGAATTCAAGTGTTTTTGATCCAGACTCAGTGCTCTAACCACTGCCCCAACAGCTGCTCACAGACAAGTGGGCATCCAACTCCCTCTTGAGGGGAGGGCATGAGGCACTACCGCCACAGGCAGCTTATTGCACTTTTGGTTAGCTATTACTGTTAGAAGTCTCCCCCTTGTGAAGCCTAAGCCGCATCCTTGGAGCTTGGAGAACTTTCCATCTCTTCCATATATTCCCCAAGTCTAGTTTACTGGTTCAGACCCTTGGAAAGAGGAAGTGAAGTCCAAATATCCTTAGGGATGAGCTTTTTAAGGCTGAGCGTGTGTGTGTGACCCATGCCAGGAATGATCATAGCAGGCTATTATACATGACATGCTGCTGCATTTCACAAAGACACAAGCAGGACAATTTGTCCTCCCAGAATGTCTGATTCTTGATAGGACTTTCCTTAGGAAGCTATCACTACCTGCTTATCTCACTAGGGCTTGCTAACCACACCTGGGCATGTTCATCGTCAGTTACTTTGAGCCACCTGCCCTGGTGAGGAGCTCAATTCCACTTCCTCTTGACTCAGAACTGCCCTGCGGTTCCCTTCCCTTCTGGCTCATACCGAGATGTCAATCTAATCCATTGCAAAAAATCCTAAAACAATGTGAAATGAAATATGAGCATGACAGATGTCTACAGCACATCCCTCACTACCAGAGCAGGGATTCAGGGATTCTTCACCTTCCTTTGTGTTATGGATCCCTTTGACCGTCTGCTGAAGGCAATGATCCTCTTCTCAGAATAACATTTATAAATTCATGAAATAAAACACACACATGAGAAACCAGAGGTTAATGAAAATAAAGATGCAATCTCCCCTTTGCTTTTCCATGGATTCTTTATTTAAGAGCTCCTGTATTAGAGGTTAGCTTGGTAACTGTCCACATCATTTCCTCATCGACTGAGTCCAGACCAGTCATGAGGTGCTAGAGAAACTCCTACATGTTTCAATTGTGGATCGCAATGGGAGCTTTGTTCAAATGAATTAACTCAAGGGATTCTCCTTGCATGTCCTTTTAAAATATCCTGCTCCTTCTATGGCTAAGTAAGTCTCCTTTTGTTAACTGTTGAATGAATCTTCGAGTGTCTCATTCTGCTTCAATTTCTTTCCATTGTATCAGAAGACAAATGAGAATGGACATTTACTATACCTAGGGCATTATGGGCCACAAAACATGTTTAAAAACACATTATAATAATAGCTGGCATTTCAATAGTGCTAAAAAGTTTTCAAAGCATTTTACAATGCTTTGCAATCATCTCAATTGATCCTCACAACAATGTTATTTGAAAGGTATTGCAGGCATAGTCACTCCCATTTTATATTTGAGGAAACAGACTCAGAGAGTTTGAGAGGTTTGCCCATGGTCACCCAGCTACTAAGTGTCAGAAGTAGGATTTGAATCCAAGTTTTCTGTTCATTTCAAGTCCAAGGCACTTTTCACTACATGTTGTCACTGTGAACTATGAGATCCTCATGACAACCCTATGACTTAGGTCACGCAGGGATTATTTTTTCTGTGAACTTAATTTTGTGTAGGAATTGTTACATCTGTAAGACTAATTAGTGGGGCGGTCAGGTGGCACAGTGAGTAAGAGCACCAGCCCCAGAGTCGGGATGACCTGGGATCAAATCCGGGCTCAGATACTTACCACCACACCCAGAAATAACTGGCCATGTAACCTTGAGCAAGTTACTTAACCCCAATTGCTTTAAAAAAAAAAGTACCCTTGACTAGAGTATAATAATAATATAGCCAAGGTTTTAGGGTCCATTGTCCCAGAGTGCTTCTCTGATTAGGTTGTTGAATCCTGAAAATGTATGCTCTTGGTTGGTCACAGGAAGCACAGGGTGAGTATGTGGTTGCTTCAGTGAAAACTCATCCCTATTACTAGGAAAAGTATTCTTCTTAGATCAGTGAAATCAACTTTGTACGGGTAGGACATCACACTATTTTAATTTCCTTTTTCTGTAACTTTATTAGCGATGGACTTGTGATAGTGACATGAAGCAACACAAAATGGAAGATTTCTCATAGCACAAGACCCCATCTGGGAAATAACTCTACTTACTACTCTGAGATCACCTCAGATTAGAATATACAGGAGAAAGGGACCATTTAAGATTTGAAATTGTGGAGAAACCACTTTACAAATGTAGAAAAAAATTACTACCTGAGTGAATTTTTTAAAAGTACTTTCTGATTATCTATGATTTCATGAAATTTCAAGACTTTAAAACAAAAGCAGTTTCTAATTACTCTTGTGACTTGGAAGGGGGTAAATTTTATTGTAAGGCAAAATGAAAAAAAAATCTACCAATTCACTTGCATATGAAAGTCACCCAAGATTTGTATAATTCAAATACAACACAGAGTTTATGGAAATAAGGAGAGGTATTCACTGTTCATGGTTGGGCTGTGGCAGGGGATCTGTTGGAGCCAGCTCTAACCTGCATGTAAGTGTCTTAGATTTTCAGGGCCATCATTTACACCTCAGGAATAGAAGATGTACCACAAATCAGGGCTTGGTTTATTGTTTTGTTGATTGTCTAGACTTCAACAGTGTTAATAATGTAGATTAAACTTAAAAGTACGTATGTATTTATTTTTTCCCCAGTTGCTAAACATTTGCTAGTATACTCCTGTATCGCTCAATAAACATTGCTTCAGTCCAGCAGGGGTGCAGTAGAAGGTTCAGGGAATGAAGTCATCATTGAAGTCTGGTGACTGTAGCCTAATGATACCAATAACAATCATCATAGTAGTACTTGACGTTCATATGGAACTTTAAGGTTTGCAAAGTACTTTGTATCCATTATCTCACTTGAACCTTACAACACTCCTGGCTGTGTCAATAAAATGAAAATGACAGTACTAAAGTAATTTGCCATTTCAATGCCATATCATTCACATTATGCAAAAGCATGGAAACAATAAAAATTCATTTCAAGGAACAAAAGATTTGTCATTTCGAGGAAAAAGAGAAACAGCAGAGCACAGGATTGAGCCATCAAAGAGAGAAGGAAAAGGGGTTGCTAGGTGGCACAGTGAATAGAGCACTGGCCCTAGAGTCAGGAGGACCTGAATTCAAATCTGACTTCAGACACTTAACACATAAATTAGCTGTGTGACCTTGGGCAAGTTGTTTAAACCCCAATTGCCCTCCAAAAAGCAAAAAATAAAATAATAAAGATAAAAAGAGAAGAAAAATTTGAAAGGTAGTTAAGTGAACAGAAACCTTCAGGTTGGAAAAAGGGTGATCATGAGGTTTAATGCTGAATTCTTCCCTGCATTTACATTATATATATATACATATATATATATATACATATACATACGTATATACGTATATACATATATATGTGTGTGTGTATGTGTGTGTATATATATATATATATATATAATCTATAAAATCCCTGTCTTTCAGGGTACCATGATCTCTGGTAATGAAAGAAAGATTCAGATAAAGTTAAGGATGTTGTGGTACCTTTGCTGTATATATCCATCACCAAAAATTCCTTTCATATTCATTATCCTGAAGAACTAGGCCATACTGGCAGCATGAGTCAGCACACAAGGCATCCCCAGAGACATGAAACACAGAATGAACCCCAGACCTATGTAGAGCAATGCACCTAAGAACACAAGATCCCATTCTGTTATACTGAACTGCCCTGATGCATTTCCAGTTGGTAGACAATCCCTCCATCCCTCCCTAACCAATATCTTTCATTTATCTCATTCTCACTGCATCTATCTTTCCCCTTTCTCCTCTTCTCTAAGAACAAATGCTTGACTAGCAGTGTGGTTGGTCAAACTTCATACCCTAGTAGGAGAGTTTTTACTAATTTTATGTATTTGCTGACAGCAACCACAACATGGGAGAAAGGTAGGTACCTTGTCTTTTTGTTTTTTGGAGGGCAATTGGGGTTAAGTGACTTGGCCAAGGTCACATGGCTATTTTTTTGTGTTAAGTGTCTGAGGCCGGATCCTATACCCAGGTCCTCCTGACTGCAGGGCCAGTGCTCTATTCACTGTGCCACCCAGCCACCCCTAGGTACCTTGGTTGATGCTATGGGCATCAGCTGTTGCCTTCCTATTCCAAACAGCTCAGCTACTGTGACTTTCTCATTGTGGTATCAATTTCTGGTAAATAGGTATTGAGATCAGGGAATTTGGCAGGAAAACTGTGATTTTTTCCTTCGTCACCTCATGTTTCAGTGACCACAATAGGCTCCTAAATCATCTCCTTGCCTCTTCTCTGTCCTTTCTAATATATCTTGTAAAACACTATTGTGATTTTAATCTTCATAAAACTCCAAATGTTTCCCAATTGTCTCCAGCACCAAGTCTAAATATCTCTCATTTGTCATTCAACACCTTCAGCAATCTAGTTTACCCTTGTTTTTATTCACATATTTATGACATATAATTTAGTATTTATGGCTACGTTTTATGATTTATGACTCAGTTTTGATTACTCTCCGGTATGCTCTTTCTGTTCTAGTTAGGCATTACTTATTATTCTTGTACACAACAGGTTTTCTCATATCTGTACCTTCATGGAGGTCAGTTTTCACTTTTTCAATCTGAATTTTTTTTTCATGATGGACCTCCTTGACAGTCTGGAAAAGTCTATGTTCCTCTCCTCAGGATAATACTTTCAAAAGTATAAAATAAAATATTTAGTATTTTAAAGGAAATCAGTTATCTTGAAAAACAGCTGTATATCTACATCTAAATTTATTGCTCATCCATCCATCCATTCATCTATCTATCTATCTGTCATCTAAACAAAGTCAAGTTCATGAAACCCAGATAAAGAACCCCATGCCCTAAAGAGATTCTAAATTTCTTGATTGCACTATCTGTCCTATATATTTTTCTGCTTAGTGTCTAATACCAGACTGGACACATATTTATTGCTTAAAATATTTGCTAGTTGGTTGATTAATTGTAGGCAGGCACTAGGTTCCTCTCAATAGATCTGAGATAAAAGGTTGGAGGAAAGCTGGCTGAAAGGAGTTTTGGCAATCATCCTAAACGTATGCTGACTTAATCTGTTCATCCCCACTAGCTATCATCCTTGCTTTCTCTTCCTCCTTTCAGTTAAACTCCTGGAGAGCCCTGTGTATAGCAGATGCCTCCACTTCTTTTCCTCTCACTCTCTTAACTCTTTGCAGTCTGGCTTCTGACCTCTTCATTCAACTGAAACTGTTCTTTCCAAAGTTGCCAATAATTTTTCAATTGCCAAATCTAATGGCCGTTCCTCGATCCTCATCTTTTTTGATCTCTCCGCAGCCTTTGACATTGTCAATCACCCACTTCTCCCTGTTACTCTCTTTCCAGATGCTTTGTGTTACTGCTCTCTCTTGGTCCTCCTTCCCCCTCTTCCCCCCCCCCCCCCCACTGCTCCCGGTAGGGCGGCCAATCTCCTAGGATCTGTCCTCGATTTCACCATTTTGCTTTGTGATCTCATCAGCTTCTGCCATTTCAATTTATAAATATATATATATATATATATATATATATATATATATATATATATATATATATATATATATGACTCTCAGATCTACTTGTCCAGTCCTAATTTCTCTCCTGACTTTCAGTTTATCATCTCCAGTGACCTATTAGATATATCAAACTGGCTGTCCTGTAGACATAGCTTAACAGAGTCAGAATTAAAATCATTAACTCTCCCGCACACCATCCCCTCTTCCTAATTTCTCTCTTACTACTGAGGGTACCACCATCCTCCCAGTCCCTCTGGCTCATAGTATCCTTGGGTATCCTCCTTAGGTATTATCCTTGATGCTTCACAATTTCTTGCCCCCTCCCCCCCTTTTCCAATCAGCTGTCAAGTACTGTTGTTTCTATCTTTGTAACATCTCCCATACATGCCTCCTTCTTCTCTCCTCTGACACTTCCACCGCTCTGGTGTGGGCCCTCATTATGTCATGCCTGGATTGTTGCAATAGTCTGCTGGTAAGTCTGCCTAACTCAAGTCTCTCTACGCCAATCTCCTCCATAGCTGTCATGTCAAAGTGGTTTTCCTAAAACACAGGTCTGACTATATTATACCCCCCCCCCCCGCCCCCTGCCACTCCTCTCACCCATTTAATAAACTCCAATCTCTCTTTCATGAATCCTCTGGTATTCAAAGATCATCATAGCTTGTCCCTTCACTACACCTTTCCAGTCTTTTAAACCGTACTCCCTTCCATCCTCCCTGTGATCTAATGGTACTGATCTCCTTGCTGTTCCTTGCACAGGACACTTCAGATGCCACCTCCTGTTGGACTGTCCCCCATGCCTGGAAGGCTCTCCCTCCACACGGCTGCCTCATGGCTTCCTTCAAGGCTCAGCTGAAGTTTCACCTTCTGCAAGAAGCCTCCCTAGTCCTCTTTAATCTGAATTCCTTCCCTCTGAGACCATTCCCAGTTTATCTGGCACATAGCTTGCTAGGATTCAGTCGTTTTTATGTATGTTAGATTGTGTGCTCTTTGAATGCAAGGAATGGTTGTTTTTGGTCTTTCTTTGCATCCTTATTATTTAGCACATTGCCTGGTAGGTGCTTGATAAATGTTCTTGACTCAGTAACTTGAGAAGCTAGGCAGGGATCTTGAAACCATAGACAAACCTTAGAAAAGTACTCAATGCCATATTTAATGCCATAGGAGGATCATTTTATGGAACTAGAGATGGTGGGGGGCTAAGGGGTGGGATAAGAGGTGGAGACATGATGGATATCTTCATATATTTAAAGAAAATGAGGGATTAGGCTTGTTTTTCTTGACCCTAGAAAGAAAAATCAGGAGAAATGTGTGGGAATGGCAAATTTGAACTTGATGTCAAGATTAAAATTGTACAAAAGCAGAGTAAACAGCCTCAGGAGGAGTGTAGTTTTTGCCTCATTGGAGGTCTTAAATCAAAGGCTAGGGGAACTTTGACATTTGTTAGGTGGGTTATAGAGGCATTCCTATTCAGGAGTGGGTTAGACCATATGGTCACTGAGGGCCCAGCTAATTCAGAACTTCTGTGATTCCACCATATTTATTGAATGTTTAGTGCTTTAAGAATGGTTCGGTGTGAGTTACAAATATGTGCCCAACTTGATCTTTAGGGAAAATCCGAGGCTAGATTCAGAAATGGTTGGTAATAGAATGATGACTGAGAAAGACTAGATGCTACCTATGTGTTTGTATTTTAAAGAAATCTTAACCTAAACAGCATATAATTTCTTTGCACATAGGAATTAGCAATACTAATTGATAATTAAAATTGTTACCCATTCTGATGGTGGCAGTTAGGAGGCCAGGGGATAGATTGCCTGACATGGAGTCAGGAAGAGTTGAATTCAAATCTGGTCTCATACATTTACTAGCTGTGTGACCCTGGACAAGTCACCTAACCCTGTTTGCCTCAGTTTCCCCATCTGTAAAATGAGCTAGAGAAGGAAATGGTAAACTACTCTAGTGTCTTTGCCAAGAAATCCCCATATGGGGTCACAAAGAGTTAGACACAACTGAAATGATTGAACAACCCATTCTAATAAAAAGTTCTCTTTTTATGAGGGGCAAAACATGGGGGAGAATATATTTGCCAAGGGTATTCACCACTGTAATGGAGGAGATTGAATACAGAGTCTAAGCCTAAAGAAAGATTCCCTACAGATGGTGATGTCCTACAAATGCTACCATTCCTGGATTATATTCTGCTGATGGCATTAAAGTTGGTATCATTTTAGAACATCCAAATGAGATTTAAAGTCTCTCAAAAGAAATAAATTTATTTAATGGGAGGGAGAGTGGCAAGTATAAAGGGTGGGGTAAGTGGTGAGGGCCCAGACATTAGAGCATGCTCAGATTTCCCCTTCCTGGGGGGTTTTACAGGACATGGGTAAATGTCAGTCCCTGCCTGTTCCAGTCCAATATGTGAAACCTTGAAAGCCTATGTCTAGTCATGTGTAACTGAAGGGATGGTGATAAATGATGATGAAAAGTTTTCTAATTGGTTACAGAGCCAGAAGAAGTGGTGCCTCATGAGGTGATAAGCTGGAACTGATGACCCCTCAGTCTCACAGTATCTTATCCTTCTTGGCATTGAGTGAGGCAAGGACTACTCTGAGCTGCTGGGTAGGGGCAGTGGCAGCAAGCCACTTGTCCAAGAGCATGTGGTAACATGTTTCATTTGTGTTTATTCTTTCTCGATCCTATGCCAATAAGTGTTCCTAGAGGAGACTGCCTGAAAAATTGTGGACTTGGGAGATCCAGAGGTTTTATCAAAACCAGAGTGACCAGAGGCTTGAGTAAAGGCTGCCAGAATGACAATGGCCAACGAGAGAGAGAAAGTACCTACAGACCAAAGTGGAGAAATAATCCCACTGGTGACTAGAAGTAACAGCAGTGAACATTGGAGTGGTTATGGCCAATGACAGAGATAATGCCAGCAGATAAGAGTGGAAAAACAGGCATCAAAGGGCATTGGTAGTTTTATCCCTGGTGATGAGGAGATGTGCTAGGTATGGACTCTACAAAGGCACTAGTCCTCAGAGGCCAGTAGAGAGCTAAGCAGAGCAAAGTATGATAATTCCACAATGGGAGAAAGAATTCCCGGGACCAGGAGTTTCAAGGTAACTCTTGGCTCCATGTATCCTATTTGTACCTGAATACCGTTGTACTTTACATATGAGTCTAGTCTCCTCAAGGACCACGTGTATGCAGTGTAAGAATGGGTCCTGGTTTGGATTTTTTCTTACTGTTGTTTTCATTATATCTTCTCAGTAAATCCTTTTTCTACCTAATAGAGTTCAACTAATTCTGATTAATAATAGGGCTGGGGGCTCATGAGCCCTCAGGGTTAACTGAAAGAACTTAGGAGTTGGAGAAGTGAACCATAGGGGAAAAAATCACATGGATGAAGATTACCTCCTCTCCAGACAAGTCAAAGAACACTAGAGTGTCCTAGGAATTTGAGTTGATGATCACTGAAAGGGTAATGAGAAGGGCATGATGAGATCTGACAAACCACAACACTTTACAAATTAGGGATTATGCAGCAGTAGTGATGTGAGGGGATGTTATCCAAGAAACTATCAGAAAGAGCATCCACTGGTCATGTAATGAGCATAAAGCCTAGCCCAGCGATAGCCTGCTGCTCCACAGGTCCCACTGCCGTGACAAGAGAATAGAAGTTTAGGACATCGTATGGCCGTACTGTGGTCAATTTGTGGGAAGCCAATGGGATGGGCAGGCACATATAGGTTGTCATTTACATTGTTTGTGGGAATTCTCAAATAAATAAAGTCAGAATCTCAAAAAAGTTTGACTTTTAAAATCCCAATAAAGATATAACAATTTACATGGAATCAGTAGTAGCTGACATTAAAATAAGATCTTATCTTTATGTGGTGCTTTTACTTTCTTTTCACCCAGCAGTGCTATGAAGTAGGAAGTACAAATTTACGCCCATTTTACAGATGAGATGACAGAAGCACAGAAAGGCTGATCAGCTTCCCCAGGATCACACCCTGAGTAGGTGACTGAACTGAGCCTGGTACTCATTTTCTGTCTCCTGATCCAGACCTCCTTCTTCTACACAATGCTCACTTGGGGTGAAAGAACGGGAGGGAAAGGCCAAAGGGATTTATTAAGCATCTATATGTGCCAGCTACTGTGCTAAGAACTTTATACATATGATCTCACTTGATCCTTACAATATCCTGGTGGGGTAGGTGCTATTACTATGCCCATTCTACAGTTTAGAAAACTTTTCTGACAGAGGTGAAGTGACTTGTCCAGGGTCACACAGTAAGCATGTGAGGCTGGATTTGAACTCAGGTTTTCCAAAGTCCACAGTCACAGTATTCTATTCATCTGCTTTTAAAGCTTGGCTTTGAATCCCAAGCCTATAATAAGATGAAAAATATCATAGTTGGAAATGTAGTTCCAGATTCCACTTAATTAAAATAGGAGAACAGAGAGATGTCATATAAGAAAATGATACTATCCAAATAATCTTTGGATGAGGTGTGTGTGTGTGTGTGTGTGTGTGTGTGTGTGTATGTGTGTATGGAATGTACATTCTATTTATTTCTGGAATGGTCAGACAAGTTGAGAAAGCAAAACACCATTAATGATATGGTGTACAGATCTAAATATTCAGTTTGCCAACTTTTATAAACAGTAGCATTTTAAGGTCCACGGGGCACTTTTCTTATAATAACCCTATGAGAGAGGTGGTATAAGTATCATTATCCCCATTAGACAGATGAGGAAAGTCAGGGTCAGAAAGGTTAAGTGATTTTCCCATGGTCGTACAGTGAGTCAACTCTAGAAGCAAGATGGAAATGTGGATCTGCTAATGAGTATATTGTTTATTCCATTTTCCTCTACTGCCTCTCAGTTTTTCTTTGGAAGGGTAATAAATCCACCTCCACTTGTATCGGTGTGTTCAATGATCTTTTTTATTGGCAGGAGGTAGTTGTGGGGATAAAATTTAAGAGTGAAGGATATTACTGTTGAACCTCAAGATGGATGCTTCAGAAACATTAGGGTCTCTTGGACTTTGAAGTGGTGTAGGGCCATATAGCCTATTAGCTGTACTCTTTAAAATATAATGAGAACATCTGGGTTTAAAATGCTCCTTGGGCCCTCCTATATATTAATAAACAATGTCTCCATTTTCTATTCTTGTAAAAACCATGTGGTATGGGAAAGCCATGGGTATGGGAAGTAACTTGGCAGTTTTTTTCTCAAAACATATGAGCAGGCCTGTGTCCCAAAGAGATCCACACTGAGCTTCCAACTGGATCCAAAATATTTGCCATGTGAGAATGAGTGAGTTAGCGGGAGAAACAGTGTTTACACAAAATCACTGTTTCAAATTCTGCACCTTGTTTGTTGGCAAAAGCACAGGAAAATGAAACCTCTGTGAATCAGCTGTTTCAACATAAACATCATCATCTGTTGGCTTTCTTATAAATGAATTTGTGTATAAACAACCCATGAGAATGTTTTTGTCCCAACGCTGTATACATTATGGGGAATTTTCAAGTGGGGTGAAGGGAGGACGAAAAGCAGACAAATCAGGGCAGTGGTAGAATTGTCCTTTCTCTTACATGTAAACAGTAGGCGCTCAGCACATACTTAGAAAGACAGTTCAAATGTGGTTACAGACACTTATTAGCTGTCTGATCCTGGGCAAGTCACTTAATTGCTGTCTGCCTCAGTTTCCCCACTGTAAAACAGCACTTATGGCCTAAGGTTGTTTGAAGGTCAAATGAGTAAAACAATGTGCACAGTTCCTGGCACATAGTGGGTGCTTAATAAAAGCTTTTCCTCCTCCCCCCACTCCCATTGACCTCATTTCCCTAATCTATAAAATGGGGATAATAATAGCATTTACTTCACAGGGTTGTTGTGAGGATAAAATGAGATAATATTTATAAACTGCTTTATAAAAACCTTAAAGCTGTGTTATTGTTGTTAACTATTACTCAGAAGGTAGCCTGGACCAATTGAGAATTGGACCCAGAGTTAAGGACAGACCTAGGCCTACATTTTGCCTCTGAGACTTGGGTTGCTATATCATGGGCAAACCACTTGACCTCTTTACCTCAGTTTCCTCATCTGGGAAAGGAAAATATTATTATTATTTTTGGAGGCAATCAGGGTTAAGTGACTTGCCCAGGTCTCATAGCTAACAAGTGTCTGAGGCTGGATTTGAACTCAGGTCTTCCTTACTCCAGGGCCAGTGCCACTTCGCTGTCCCCAAAATGCAATTAATCAGATGGTAAGTTCACAGATTTTGAGATGTACGTGACTATAGAGGCCATCTATTTTGACCTTGTCATTTTACAGGTGAGAAATTTAACACAGGGAGGGGCAAAGTGATTTTCCCAGGTTCACACAGATAGGAAGTGGCAGAGCTGGGGATTTCATTCCAAATCTGGTGAGCTTCAAGCACTCTTTTGGCTATAAATGCTATAATTGTGTGACCTATGTTTAGCAGAGTTTGAGTCACTGAAAACACACAAAGCTGTTAAACCTAATTCTAAACATCCAGAGTCAGGGGTGGCCCTAGGTAAAATTGTGACGTAGGCCAAGCTGATCTTTGTAGGGTCAGCTACTTTTCCATAGAGGAGGCCAATGCTCCCATGCTCTTTCCTCTAGTCACCTTTAACAATGAACTTGCCTGTTTTGTTCACACTAACGCAAAAATGACTGAGAATGCCTCTTCTATAGCGTTTTGTTAAATGTGATTCAATTCAATAGATGAAATGATAGATCCCTAAACATTCAGAATTTGGAGGGAATCTTAGGCGGTCATTCAATCCAACCCAATCATTGAGGTGATGAAACAGTCATAAAGGGGTAGGGCCTCATTGGTGACTAATTTTTGCCTCCAAATCCATTGATAACTGAATTGAATTTAAAACAACATTTATTGATTATCTACTGTTTACAGAGCTCTGTACTGGGTTAGATCATACAAACATTATGCAAGACAGGGACTCTGCCATCATGAAATTAACAGTTGAGTAGACTGAATTTTCAGAGTATTGGAACTTTTAGATAAAAGGATGAAGCTTGGAGAAGAGGAAGAGAGAAGGGAGAATTTCACTAATGAGTCAATGAAAAAGTATTTCTCTGGGCAGGGGGGAGCTTTCTCAACCCTGAACCCATACCGGTGTGTGGTTTTCTACTGTGTCTTAGTTTAGCTTGAGTCATGGCATTGTTGCTTCAGCTAGAATAAAAGCCTGGCCACTGTTTAGGAGTCAGAATCTCCACCCATCTGTGCCATGGCTACACACCCTTTCAAAGCTACATAATCCAGGGTTTACAACACAACTGAGAAATAAAAAAAATGCAGTTGTAATCCTTCTTGGAACAGAATAATGGCTAACATTTATGTAGTGCTTGAAAGTTTGCAAAACACTTGATACTATTTCATTTGATCTTTACTACAACCCCGAGAGGTAGGCATTGTTATTATTATTATTATTATTCCCATTTTTATTGATGCGGAAACTGAATAGGACAGAGGTTGTGAGTTGCCTTGGGTCATACATCAAGTGTCTGAGTCAGGATTTGAATTCATGCTTTAATGATTCCAAGTTCAGGGCTCTACCCACTCTTGCCTGAACTTAGCTGCTTGGACAGTAAGTTCTCTCAGAATCACAATCTTCAGAGTTAGAAAAGGCCTCTGAGGTCATCTAGGCCAACCTGCATAGGGGCCCCTTCTACAATATTCCTGAGAAATAGTCATCCAGGTTTTACTTGAAGACCTTCAGAGATCTCCAGTAATGGGATGCTCTCTGCCATGAAGCTGTCCATCCTAGCACTGGGAAATTTTAATTTTTGGTAAGGATTTTATCAAATGGGGCAAAATCTGCCTCTCACATATTTCTACCCAGTGGGCTTGTCCTGACCTCTGGGACTAAGCAAATCAAATCTAATTGTTCTTCCACATATTACTTCCTTCCTTTTCTTTTCTTCCCTTCCCTTCTCTTTTCCCTTCCCATCTTTCTTCTCTCCCCTTCTCTTTTCCTTTCCCTTCCCTCCCTTTTTCTCCCTTCCCTTCCCTTCCCTTCCCTTCCCTTCCCTTCCCTTCCCTTCCCTTCCCTTCCCTTCCCTTCCCTTTCCTTTCCGCCACTTTGCTATCTTATTTGTGTTACTCTGGATTTACTCTAGCCTTTTAAAATGTGGCATCATGTTTAAAATACTGACTGCCATCTAGCTGTGTTTCTGCATACCTAGGTGGCAAAATGGATAGAGAACTCTGGGCCTGGAGTCAGAAGAACCACAGTTCAAATCTGATCTCAGACACTTACTAACTGTGTGACTCTGGGCAAGTCATTTAAGCTCTGCCTGCATAAAACTGGAGAAGAAAATGCCAAATCACTCCAGTATTTTTGCCCAGAAAACCCCATGGACAATATGGTTGATGGGGTCATAAAGAGTCAGACACAGGTGGTCAATAACCCAATACTCCTGTTATAAGGGGCAGTTAGGTGGCACAGTGGATAGATAGAGTGTTGGCCCTGGAGTCTGAAGCACCTGAAGTCAAATCCAGCATCAGACAATTACTAGCTATGTGGTCTTGGGCAAGTCACTTAAACCTGTTTGCCTCACTTTCCTCATCTGTAAAATGAGCTGGAGGAGGAAATGGCAAACCACTCTAGTATGTTCGCCAAGAAAACCCCAAATGGGGTCACAAAAAGTCAGACAGAAAGAGTCAGACATGGCTAATTAGACTACAGAACAACAGCCATGTTGCCCAGGATAGATGGTGGAATCTGAGCTGGGCCTTTAATTAAAGGCTGAATTTTGGTAGCTGAAGCCATGAGGGGGCATTATTTCTAAGCATGAAGAAGGACATATGGAAATGTCTAGGAGAGTAAGGAGCCCTGTTCACTTGGAGCATATGCTAAGGGAAAGGCAGGGATGGAAAATATGAGTTGACATAGAGGTTGGAGGGAGGCTGTGGAGGACTAATTATTGACATCAATATTAATGGCTGGACTTTGCCGGAAGAAAGAATTGTGGTTAAGAGAAGTGATGTACAGACAGAAAAGGGACTTCAGTCTCCATTGTGTGTATAGATACATTAGACTTTTTAACTGCCTTTGGTTAATCCATTAGGAGGAAAGATCTATAATTTTTTAATGGCTTCCAGACAAAAGCCATGTCTCTATTCCATCTACCATACTATAATCAACTCTTATTTATTTCTGCTAATGGAAGGGTACAGTGGCATGAATAATCTAAAATATTAGACAATACAAATATAGCTTTAGCTTTGTGATCTCTCTTATAGATTCCCCACCCTAGCAGATTTACCTTTTTTATGCTTTGCTCCTAATTTCACCTAATATAATGTCCTTTTTATAGAGAGAGACCACTGCTGCCCAGTTCCAACAGAGCTTTTGCTTTGAGTTGGGATGGATTTATTCTGAGTCCTTGAGACCCTGGGCAAATATCTGAGGAAACTGGGGATGGAGATGGAGGAACCTGTATTTCAACCAACGGAAATAACAGATCATCTTGCAAATGACTTGTCATTCCCTATCATCCCCAAAGAGTGGATAATGGAAAGAAGGGTCAGAAAACCTGCTGGTTGGTAGAGAGACTAGAGTGAAATTAAAAAAAAGTCCTTACATAATCTACTTTTTTCTAAGCAATGCCAATGATGGCAGTGGGATCACAGATTTAAAGCTAGGCAGGACAGTAATGGCCATGTAATCAAAGTTCCTCACTTGAAATCAAAGCTCAGAGAGGTTAATTGACTTTTCCCAAGATCAAACAGGAAGTGACTGGCAGGATTTGAATTCAAGCCTTTTTACTGGAAATCAAACACTATGATTTACTTAATGTACTACACTATTGATGATAACCAGGGTCATAACCAGTCAGTGCTCTTATCCATCTGAGCAGTATTTATAGAACATTAAATATATAAAGAAAATAGGCTAGTATCTTGTCCCAGAACTCTGTTTCTATGAATTCCCCTTTAAAAAGCTGAGGTTAGAATGACAATAGTAAGTTCACATTTATAAAGCACTTGTGCGTCTACTGAAAACCTTTAATGACAATAATAATTCATATTTCTATAATTGAAGGCTTACAAAGCATTTTCCTTACAAGTCCATGACATAGGTAGTCTTTTCCTATTCATTTTCCAGATGGGGAAACTAAGGCTCAGATTGGTCTTATATAGATGGGAAGTGTAGGAGCTGGGCTGTGAGACCAAGTCTTTCCACTTCAAAGCCAGCATGCTTTCCACTACATAAACAAATCCCTTTTCAAAAATGCCCATATTCCTGCAATCATTCCCTCATTTGCCTCCCTGCTTCTGCTACAGGGATAGACTGGGGTTGTCTTTTGGGGATCTTGCTTCATCACCATTGAGACCCACCCACCTCTTCACATTACAGGTGAGTAGAATGAAACTTCAAGAAGTATAACTTTTGTAATACAAGCAAACCCTTGGACTTCCTTATGCAATCAATCAATTTATTAATTTACTTATTAAACAGACTGAAAATGCAGTCCACACTCTATCCCCATGTCGGAATTTCTCTGACACTGGAAACTCTCTTTGGAAGAAAGTTTTAACACTGACACAATCATATACCTTTTGCTTGGCCAGAATGGATACAACCTGAAAGTTTTGACCTGGTGATCAGTTCTGCACAACATCATCCCTAGAAACAACCTCTCTGGGGGTCTTGGGAAAGAAAGCCTTGGGTCATGAAGAATAGTGACAGGCCAGATGAATGTCTCTTTCTTCTTGTCGGTTTCTTTCCTTTCCCCATGTCTCCCAATTCCTCTGGTAGGACTGTTTGCTATGAACACACCTGAGGCAGCCAAGAGGCGGGAAGTTTGTCTTACCTGCTGCCGTGGAGATGCCCAAGAATCGACAGGAATACTCCAACCCGGTCCAAAATGCCTGCCACTTCATCCTTCTGGAGGCGGGGGCAGCCAGCCTGGAGAGGCAGCCCAGGCTGCACTTGCTAGCTAGCCCTGGATCTTGCCAGCATGTTTCCCTAGAAGAACGCAAGGACTTGCAAGAGCTCCCAGAGTCCCAATGACCTTTCTGAAAGAGGCATCCCCTCCCATTTTGTTTCCTAGAGGACCGTGCCTGCAGAGGCCCTGGAGGGCAGAGTGGAAGCAAAACAGGTTGTGGCTACATTCAGCCAGCTAATGCTGCTTGGGTTACCTCCCAGAAGTGTGAATAAAAATCACCTTCCCTGCTCTCAGCCTTGCTCCCCCTTCCTACAATGTCTCAATGGTTGTGCTTAATAATTACCTTGTCAGAATTCCTTTCTGAGGCTGTAGCTATGTGATGCTGGGTACACTGTGGCTTCACCCCCCCTCTGCCCCCCCTCAGCTTCACTTTGGAGTTGCTGTTGGATTGTAGATCAATCTGATTAAAGGCACATAAACTCCTTAGCGCTGGAGGGCAGATCACAACAGCATGAATTAACCATTTGTGGCCAGGGACAGATTGGGGTTCCTTGTCCAAATCTCTTCATTTAAAAAGCTATGCATTGCACCTGACCTGTGAACCCAAACTGGAGCCCAACTGGAGATTATGTCATGCATTGAAGTGTGTGTGTGTGTGTGTGTGTGTGTGTGTGTGTGTGTGTGTGTGTG
>NW_027187353.1:9186924-9202176 GCF_028583685.1 Petaurus breviceps papuanus | reverse complement strand
TGTGTGTGTGTGTGTGTGTGTGTGTGTGTGTGTGTGTGTGTGTGTGTAGGAAAGTTTATGTCAAAGTCACTGTGCCCTTTTATACCTGAGTGCTAAGAAATAGGATTTTGGGGGTGGCCAGGTAGCACAGTGAGTAAGAGCACTGGCTCCAGTGTCGGGATGACCTGGGGATCGAATCCTGGGCTCAGACACTTAGCACCCACACAGAAACACCTGGCCTTGTAACCTTGAGCAAGTTACTTAACCCCGACTGCTTTAAAAAAAAAAAAGAAAAAAAAAGAAATAGGATTTTGGTGGAGCTCTGTGACCTTGGACTTAACTCTGCTGGACCTTAATTTCCTTATCTGTTAAAAAAAGGAGTTGGACTAGATAGCCTTTGGGTCACCTTCTAGCTCTAGGTCCAAGATCCAAGGATCTCTTGTTTTCCTTGAGAATTTGCACATTTTTTGTTAAACAGGATACTCTTCTCCTTGCTTCCCAGGCTCTGCAGTGTTATAAATTGAGCCACAGTTTCAGCAGTCATAGAAGGATTCCAGATGACTCCTGGGAGCTTAAAAAAGTCAGGCTAATATGAAATGTTGATGTGTGTTAATGGTCACCTTTGGAAAAATGGGTCCTTGAGGGGGAAAAAAAGAACAAAGAAAGGCATATTCATAATTCATGGCAATCCCTTGGCTCTGTAGACTGATAAGGCTGCTGAGGGGTATCTTGTAGCTGATTTTAGAATTTGGGGAAAACTACTAAATATCATCCACAGAATGGAAAATTATCTGGTCCATAAGCCTAATAATATATTAAGGAACAGATGATACATATTTAATGCAAAAATCATTTTTGCCCTGAGTTTGTCTCTTTGATGGGATTGGCAAGGCACCATTCTGACCCAGACATTATCAGTTTTCCCTTCTCAGTCTCTGCTGAGGGCAATGACATCTCATTAGTTGCCAGTCTGGTGCAGGGGAAGAGACGACTTGAAAACTGCATGGTGGAAATACAAGAGTGTAACAATAAGCACCCTAAGCATACTCAGGATGCTTGTTAGCACAGGCTCTTTCATCTGCTTTTCTAAAGGAAAGCAAGTCAAAAATGGGTTAACAATCTTACTTTAATTAAGCATATATAATTTACCTAGTTCAGGAGAAAAAGTCAGCACCCTGAACTTCAGAGAAAATACAAACAGAAATTATAAGCAGACAAAAAGCACAGAGGAAAAAACACAACTCAACAGAACAACAGACAGGGCTTCTAGCTATCTGACCATTACATACATACATACATACATACATAGTTACCAGAGAGAGAAGCACCAACATCTGGCTTTCCAAAACCGGGAGGTTCAACAGCTGCCCAGAGTTTCATCTGGCCAAAGCACACAATTCTTCCCATAAATGAGCCCCAAAGCAAAACCTCATTTCAGGGTATATATCTATATATATCTATATGTATCTCTCTCTCTACATATACACACACACACATATAGATATAGATATGTATATCCTTCTCTAGCGTCAGAGGACATTACAACTGCCTAATTACAAAGCAACAAAAGGTGTGGGCCTTCCTGGAAAAACAAGCCTCCCCTAAGCAAGTTTCTCTTGTTGGGCTCCAGTTGAGACCCATTAAGGGGCAGGGAAGATCTTCAAATTCCCTTACCATTAAAAAGAGCTATAACCAAATGGTGGTGTCCCTTAATTCAGCTCCAGGTTGAGCAAATCTAGAAACAGGAGGCTTTGGGAGGGGACTTGTACTTTCTATTGATGTTGAGAAGCATATAAAAGACAAGAGTTAGAGAAGCCATGTTCATTGTTTTCAATATTTGAGGAGCTGTCCTGTGGAAGAGGGATCAGACTATTCCTGGTAGTCCAATGGGCAGAATTAGGAGCAATAGGGAGAGAATAGATACCCAACACATAGAGAGCTATACAAAAGGGGAATGTGTTGCTTTAAGGGCTAATCAGTCTCACCCCAGCACACACCTCATGCCACACTGAAGGTCTTAAAGCAAAGGCTGAATATCCTCTTAAAAATAATTGTAGAATATAGTATGGTGGAAAGAAGACTGGATTTGGGTCCAAATCTCAAGTTGGTGGCTTTTCTGGGAAAACTGGGCAAATCTTTTCACCTCTGGCCCTCAGTTTCCTCATCTGTACAATGAAGAGATTGGACTGGATGATCTCTAAGGTCCCTTCTAGATCCAAATCTATGATACCTGATGGAATTCTTTATTTGCTATGAGGTAGGCTGCATGGCAACTGAGGGCCCTTTCAATTATGAAATTTTGCAATTTTATAATCTCATCCTACCACCTTGGAATTCTGACATTCTGTCCCAGCTGCTTTGTGGAAAGCATTCGACTCTTTTTCACAGACTCAAGAGGCCTTTCTCTCTCTCCATCAACTAAGTCTTAAAAGTTGTAAGTGGGACTGAGGATTGGCTGCAGAACCAGGAGGGACTTTGGTTTCAATTGTAGCTCTGATATTTGTTAGCTGGGTGAACTTTGGTTTCCTCATCTATAAAAAAGGAGAAATAATTCTTACTATTCCTACTTTACAGCTGTTGTAATGATTATATAAGGGTTTGGATGGAAAGTGCTCTGTGAACCTCAACATACCATGTAAATGTGGGCTGTTATTAATAGAAGGGAGAAAGTGAGTACTTAATATGACCAGAAAAGCTACTAAGGATACTGTAGCTGATTCTCATTAGTTTGTCAGCCAGACAGCTTTTCCCACATTCAAGTCTCCTGGGACCAATATTTTGAGGGGCTGTCCTGGAGGCAGATTTAAAATTTTGCATCCAATGAGATTTTAAAAATATTTACTGGGCCCTGCCATCTTCTTTATTTATTCCTTTTTGCACGATTGCAAATCTCTGGGAATTGCTTTTCCTCATCCAACTTCTTGAGAGTGACCTTGTAACAATGAATATTCACCAAAATCTCTTTTTTTTTAGTGGGGGGGAATGTTCAGGAATATAAAGTCACCATCTCCAGATAATGAGTTTCTTTCTCTAAAAGAATCCATAGTATGGGGGGAAATGTACCATATTTTAGCCAGAGTGTCAGAGTCACAGGTCAAAAATCCTCCCTTATGAGTCAGTGAGGATAAAGAGATTTGTAGTTAATTGGACACTTTAAAATGAGAAAGGTCTGAAAGGACAAGAATAAGAATAAAGGATAATCCATTTGTGGAGAGTCACCTGGGCTCTCCTAGGATGTCATTCTTGTATAAATGTCTCCTCATGTTAATGTGAAAGCCTCATATCTCCTAGGGCTTTCAAAAACCTTAGAAATCCTATCCACCATATTAACTGGGGAAACAGTATCCATTCCCCCTGGATTGATCTAAAGGAAGGGGAGAGAGACAGGGGGAGGGAAGGAAGGAGGGAGGGAGAGAGGAAGAGAGAGACAGAGAGAGAAAGAGAGACAGAGACAGAGATGGGGAGACAAAGACACACACACACACACACACACACAGAATTCCTTTTTGTATTATTGATGCTATATTGACATACAGGAATGTGGAACATCATAGATAGGAGGTCTAGAGGACCAGTCAAGCCACCTCATTTTTTAGGTGAGGAAATCAAGATCAATCAATAGAGAGGGGTAGCTCCTGACAAACAGTAGGTGCTTAAAAAATACTTGTTGGATTGAATTGGTTTTAATGATTTTCCTGAGTTCACATGGCTAATTGGTTTCATATCCAGGGCTACAACTCAATTCTAGAGTAGCAGTCAAATATTTTTTTCTACTATACCATAGAGGTCAAATGCTATTTTACCTACAACCTGTTAATAGTAGTTATTCATTAATTTATAAAAAAAAAACCACTTATCACTTTATGTGAAAAATCTGTGCTTTAGAACTTTAGATCTGGGGTCACATAGGTTGAATTCAGTCTTGAAAGTTTATTGATACTAACTTTAAGACTTGAATCTCCACCCAAGGTTTGCCCAAGGAATATCAGTTTTGGGTAGTAGGACAGGTATAAAGGTGATTAAGAAAAAGTCTCTGTCCTCAAAGAGATTAGTATCTCAGAATTATTATGCTTGGGTTTGAATTATTCCTTACTACATGGCTTAGGTGGTGTCAACAAGATAGTGAAAGAGTCCTAATCCCTTCAGTCGATTGAGTGAGGAAATCAAACTGGTTTGAAGGCTTCTAAAGGGTTGGGTTCATGTGTTATTCATTCATTTTAAAACTACTGAGGGGCTACTGTATGAAAAGCATTGTGTTGGTCCTTGTAGGGGGTACAAAGACAAACAAGAAATAGCTCTTATCCTCATGGAACTTAAAGTCTAATGGGGGAAATAAGACGTGCATATGGATTTCGACAATGTAAGACCCTCTGTAAGCTGCATCATAGAGGTGGAATCAGTATTGGAACTGTAATGAAAAGATGTGGATTCAGGTTCAAACTTTACTTACTACTATTGGCTCTGTGGCTTTGGGTAAGCACAAATAGCAGACCTAGCTTTGAATCCCAGTTCTCTCACGATTTCTCACTGTGCGCCATCTCTGGATCTCAATTTCTTCACCTGTAAATAATAATAATTGCTAGCATCATAGAATTTTTAAAGTTTGTAACATTTTTTTGGTCCTCATTACAACCCTAGGAGGTAGGTGCTATTATTATCTCCATTTTGCATATGGGTAAACTGAGGCACAGCAGATTTAAGGGAATAGCCCAGGGTTACCCAGCTAGTAAGTGCCTGATACAGGATTCAAACTTATGTCTTCTTGACTCCAAGTCCTGGGCTTAATCCACTTACCCACCAAGTGATCTCAATTAAATGAAGGATTTGGCTTTGATATTCTATTAATTGCTTGTGAATAGGCAATAAACCTCAATTTCCTCATTTGTAAAACTGAGATAATAATACTTAAAGAACCTATCTTATAGGGTGGTTTCAAGGATCAAATGAGAGATTAATTTTTATCCTTTGTAACAGTTATAGTTGTAAAGCACTACATACACCATTATTTCTTCCATATTGCAGCTTTCCTCATTGTGGTTTTGATAAATTACAGATTGGCATAAGAAATTAAATGGGAATTTTGGGGGAGTTTTGCAGAAGTTGTAGATGATATGCAAAAGTCAGCAAACAACACAGAAAATGTTAAGAAACTCAGAGATGCATAAACTATATATATTGTACAGTATCAACACATTTTATCTTTTAATACCATAAATATACCCCAAAATACACCCCTGAATACCCAATATGAATAATCAGGTACTATAAACACCCTATAAAAGAAAAATAAAAAATTCAGACTTCTCTGACATGAAGGGTCAAAATTTTTACATAAATTTTCCAGCTTGTTGGGGTGCCATTCCCCTAGACCCACTATGTGGAAGGGTTAACTATATAGTTTAGCAGTTCATTTTTTTGTTTGTTTTGGTCCCCTTTGACAATGCAGTAAAGCCCAAGTATCCCTTCTCATTATTATCTTTTTAAATGAACAACACAAAGTAAAGAGGATTACAAAAGAATACAAAAGTTAGTGAAAAAAAAGATGTCATTTTTTTTTCCTACACAAGTTTACTTGACTCCATTAAATCTACCTATGGACCCATTATGGGTCTGTGGACCCCAAGATCAGAATTTGTGATATAGGTAGAAATTATTATTATTTTTAAAAATTTTTCTAAAGGACCTGGGGAATTTTTTTCTTTTTTTTGTCTTTATTAATTTGTTTGTTTACTTTTAGTTTAGAAGATTCAGTTCCACAATCCCTTGAATTTCAAATTTTGTCCCCCTCCCTCTTCTCACCCCCTCCACCCCCCCATGGCGGCATGCAATCAAGTATAGGATCCGCAAATACTTTCACCTTAGACATTAGTCATGTTATAAAGAAGGATTGTATCAGATGGAAAGAGGAAGCAAAACCAAAGAAGAAAAAGAAAGAGAGCAGGTAGTTTGCTTCAGTCTTCATTCAAACTCTGTTCTTTCTAGTTCTTTTTCTGAATGTAGACATCTCTCTCCATCATGAGTCTTTTGGAGTTGTCTTTATACCCTGCATTGCTGAGAAGAGTCCAGTCTATCAAAGTTGGTCATCGCACATACTTTGTGTCTATAATTGTGTACACATTTTTCCTGGTTCTGCTCTTCTCACTTAGCATAAGTTTATATAAGCCTCTCCAGGTAAATATGAAGACTGTCTGCTCCTTGTTTCTTATAGCACAATAGTATTTCATTACATTCATATACCACAACTTGTTCAGCCATTCCCCAATTGATGGGCACCCCCTTAATTTCCAGTTCTTTGCCACCACAAAAAGAGCTGCTATAAAATTTTTTGTACATATGGGTCTTCCTCCCACTTCTATGATCATAGATGGAAATCTATAGAATGAGGAAAATAATTGTATTTTTAGGGTTATATGAGGATCAAATATACGTAAAGTGCTTTGTAGACCTTGTAAGTGTGGTATGTCTACTATTGTCTATATGTCTACTATATGTCTACTATTGTACTATATGTCTACAGTGGCCACTGTCTACAATTATTATCATCATTATTATTCCTCACTGTGATGAGGCAGTAGAGTAGTTAAAGTAGTAAGACAGCTTGGTGATGCAGTAGGTTAAGGATTGGACCAGGTGTCAAGACCTGAATTCAAATCTGACCTCAGATACTTATTGTCTATGTGACCCTGGGCAAGTTGCTTCATCTCTGCCTCAGTTTCCTAAACTGTAAAATGGGGATATTAATAGCACCTCCCTCCCAGGATTGTGAGGATCAAATGAGACAATATTTGTAAAGTAGGTCGTGTGGTGGTGACACTTGTCATCCCTGTTACTGTGGGAGACCTAGGCATGAAGAATTTTGAGTGGTAGTAGAACTAAAATTCACCAAGTATCCACACTCTGTGCATCCAACTGTTGTGTGTGCGTGTGTCTGTGTGTGCGTGCTATCAGTCTGACTAATGAGGGTCAAACTGGGCCAAGTTGAAGTAGGGCTAAAACCAGTCCAGTTTCTGCACTAGTCTAGCACCAGTACAATGAGGAGGTCAAAGATTCTGTGCTCATTATTGGTAGGATGGGACCTATAAGTGGCTTCTGCACCTCCAACCTGAGTGAGACAAAATGACCCAGTCTCTTTAAACAAAAACAAAACCACAATAAAATAATTGATATGGGAAAAGTCATTTTACCCCTTATTTTGTTTCACAATGAAGTTTTTTTTCCTAATCCTAGAAGAGAACAACAATGTTGTAATTAAAAAATTCGCAGTCCTTAGTTCCTAGAAGTGTGTGAATTCCTCAAGTTGTTAGAATTCTACCTCCAGACTTCCTCCTCCTTCCTCCAATTACTTTTATATGTATTTCATTTGTACTTTTCTGTTATAGTTCTTTACCCCCCCAGTAGGAGGTGAAAACTCTGAGTACAAGTATCATTTTAATTTTGTCTTTCTGTCCATAATGGCCAGCACCCAGTAGGTGCTAAATAACTAAAAATTGGATGTTGACCAAAGACTGTTTTTGTTCATCCCCTTCTCCTTCACATATAGCCCTTCTTTACTTCTGATCTCCTCAGCTACTAACAGCAAGTGATAGTGAACACTAAGGAATGATACATTTTAATCTGCCTCCAGAAGACAGTCTTGTGAGAGATTACTTAAGAAGGGCCAAATATGCAAGAACACAACTTAGTCAGGAAGTTTCCATTGCCTTCATTTACACCTTTCAGCCTGCCAACATTAATGATTATTCCACTGGCAATTCCTGCCACCTAAAAACACACCTTCAATTCTCACCTGGAACAGAAAACAATTTCAATTTGAAGTCACTTCATGATTTCTTCATTTTTACAAAAACCACCAGGTGTCCAACCTTCTAAATAGGTAAAATTCATTAAAGGGAGTGGAGTGGAAGGGGAAAAGGAGGGGTACCCTTTAGTGACCAAGAGGTGAGCAAGGCCAGGAACCCTAACTAGCTCCTCCTTTTTCCCAGGTAAGTTACAACTTTTTAACCCTATGCTAGGGCAAACCAAGCTCATGTTTGTACATCAGGCTTAAGGACTCGTTGCATTTGCCACTCAGGAGTTGTACAGATGAGCCATCAAGTATTCAGAGATGGGTTGGGCCAACCCAGCCCAGTTCTACACATCTCATTTCTGTGACTGCTGTTCCTTGGTCCTGAGTATTACTGTGAGGAAGTAGGGATAGGAAGGGAAACGAGAGGAGAAAGAAGAGTGCTGAGTAAGCAGCCCAAGGCAAGGGCTGGATGGGGGTGGGTAGGAAGTGTTTTTCCTTGCTTACTAAGCAACTGGTATAACAGGGTTAACTTACCTGCACCAACACTGGCAGCTGGTTACACAGTCAGGTAGGGTGTGGAGTAGCACAAAGGGCTTCCTAATTATAGCCCAAAACTGCCCTGACTACCGAGCATGCTTATTTCCACTGAGAGTTACCAAAGACTTGGGTTCTTCTCTTGTTTTTATAGGTAGAAGTATGACTAAATCTGATACTGTAATCTTTTCAATATACAGGCTGAGTGACGGGGCCAGTGCCAATATGAGCAAAACTTAATTACTTTCTTTAAAAACTAAAAAAAATACAATAATATGAGAAGAGCTAATATCTTCTTAAAAATTTTATAGCCTTCTGGGGGTGGAGCCAAGATGGCACAGTAGAGAGACACTTAGCTGACTTCTCCCAACATTCCCCTTCAAACAACATTAAAATAACATATCAAATCAAATTCTCGTGTGGCAGAGCAAACAAAAGGCCAGAGTGAGATATACTTCTGGTACAAGACAACTTAGGAAGTCAGAAAGAGAAATCTGTAATACAAGGGGGGAGACTGGCCTGGAGTCCACATGGATGAAACACAAGTGATGGGACTAAATGGTGGTGACAGAAGTAGGAGCTGTTCAGGGGCTCTTAAGCCAGAGATGATCACACCTTGGAAGGACTGGAAACTTCCAATCCCCCAGAACTAAGTCTAAGAGCAGAAGTACAAAAGAGTATGAAGCTTGAGATGGAGACCCTTCCCCTTCCCCTCCATACCAGGCACATAGCCCAGCATTAGCATAAAGTTACAAATCAAGAAATAGGGGAGGAAAATAAGCCAACAATAACAACAACAAAATCTGATCATTAAAAATGCTATGGTGATAAGGAAGATCAAGAGACAAACTCAGACAACAAAATAGGAACAGCTGTAAGTAAAGCCTCCAAGGGGGAGAAATGAATTGGACACAAACCCAAGAATTCCAGGGAGAAGTAAAAAAAAATGATGTTCATAATCAAATAAAAGCAGCAGGGGAAAAGTAGATAAAGAAATGAAAGCAAAGGAAGAAAAATATGAAAATATCATTAACAGCTTGATAGAAGAGGCACAAAAATGCTGCAGAAAATTATACCTTGGGGTGGCCAGGTAGCACAGCGAGTAAGAGCACTGGCTCCAGTGTTGAGAAGACCTGGAGATCGAATCTTGGGCTCAGACACTTAGCACCCACCCAGAAACACCTGGCCGTGTAACCTTGAGCAAGTTACTTAACCCCAATTGCTTTAAAAAAAAATTATACCTTAATAACATAAATGGCCTAATGGAAAAAAGGTACAAAAGTCCACTGAAAAAATTCTCAAAAATTAGAATTAGAATTAAAATATCACAAGGATCATACATTATGACTAGGTGGGATGTATACCAGGAATGCAGGGCTGGTTCAATATTGGGAAAATTATCAACAAAACTGACCATATCAATAACATAAAAATTATATCATTCTATCAATAGATTCAGGAAAGGCCTCTGACAAAATATCATACCCATTCCTATTAAAAATACCAGACAGCATAAGAATCCATAGAGCCTTTCTTAAAATGATAAATAGTATCTATCCCCAACCAAGAACAAGCACTATCAGTAACATAAACTTGAAACTTTCACAATAAGATCAAGTGCAGCAAGGGTGTTCATAATTACCACTATCATTCAGTATTGTACGAGGAATGCTGGCTATGGATGGAAAAAGAAATTGAAGAAATTACAAAAGTAATGAGACCATTATATCTTATATTATATTTATATCAACCTGTACTTTCAAAAAAATTCCCCTTTACAATATACCCAACAAATAATCATCCAGTCTTTGCCTATAGTCCTTCACTGTGAACTCATTACTTTCTATGATGGCTTATTCCACTTTTCTCTAACTCTAGTCATTAGGAAGGTTTTTTTTTCTTACATCAGTCCTAAATTTCTCTCTGTACATGAGAGCTATCTCCAGTGGGACATGCTGCTTGGGGAGGCAATGGAATATGCTGCTTGGGAGATGGGCTTCTTGGAGAGGCAGTAGGCTCCCGTTCCACATAGGTCTGTAAATGAAGGCTGAGTGATCCCTTGTCATAGATCTTGTAGAGGGGACTCCCACTCAAGTATCCACTAGTCTCTGAGATTCTGTGACTCTGAATCCAGGGCAGAAGTAAGATTTCCAAATTCATATGGCACTTAGGATATTGTAGCTATGAAAGAAATATGAAATACTGGTCTTACCCCAAGTTGATATTCAGGCAGTGGTGAAACTTACACTTGATCAGAAGAGGTACTTTACTAAGTGGATCACGTTTCCCTTTTCAAGGTATCTGGCATGGAGAACTTTGAATTCTCTGGGCACTGCCTGTTTGTTTTAGTGATCATTCCAAGCCCCTCAGTCATATTCAATGGAATTATTGAGGGATGAAAGATCCAGGAGCACAAAGAGATAATTGACCTAGTCAATACTTAAGTATAAAGAGTCAGAGGAACCACTGTAATTCCATTGTCCCCAACAGTGCATAACACAGGCCTGCCAAAGAGTTGATCACAGAAGTCAAAAGGCAAGTTGCTTAGGTGATCTCTTCAGTTTCTCTGGTGACAAGAACAGGGCAGTTCCTTCGAAGACTTATCCCACTCCACTGGAAATGGAAAAAAAAAGTGTTAGGAACTTTTACCAATCCAATCTAACCCAACACACATTTATAAAACATTTACTACATGTGAGGCTAACTTAAAGATGCTGGGAGAAAGAGACATAAAAAATAATCCCTGCCCAAATCATTCTATTGGGCATATACCACATGTAAACAGAGAAGCTTGTACATTACAATTTGAGATGGGAGAGAGCTGTAATAACTATGGAAGTGTGGAAGGGCCACATGGCATGGTGAACAGAATGCTGGTTTTGAATTTAGAAAGACCTGAAAATAATAAAGAGAGAGAAGATATTATAATAAGAAGGCCTTGGAAAGGCTTTTTTATTTTTCAGCCAAAGAAAAATAAAGTTTCTTATTTCCCAGTTACATGTAAAATAATAATAATAATAATAATAATAATATATATTTTAAACCTTTGAATTCTAGATTCTTTCCCTACCTCCCTCATGTAATGGAAATGCAAATTTAAAGATCTTCCCTGCTCCAGGCCCTTTGATAGGCTTAAGAGACTCTGAGAACCTTTCTTGATTTGAAAATATGCTCTGCCCCCTAATAGACCGAATGTGGTCACATGGAGCCTGTAGCAGGAGGCTTGGTTTTCAGGAATGCCCACACCTTGATGCTGTGTGATTGGGCAGTGGGTCCAGAGGGTGGTTACATTCTCTGACCCAGGAGAAAGCTATATAATCCCTGATGTGAGGCTTTGCTTTGGGGCTCACTTTGAGAAGTATTGTGTGGTTTGACCAGATGCGACTCTGGGCAGCCATTGAGAGCCCCCGGGCTTTGAAAACCCAGATGTTGATGCTTCCCTCTCTGGTAACTGTGATTTAATATGGATGTAATGGTTGGACAGTTTGGAAGCCTGTCTCCTTGATCTGTTTCTCTGTCTTGTAACTTCTATCTGTATACTCTGAAGTTTGGTGTGCTGACCTTTTCCCCGTGAACTAGATAAATTATATATGTTTTATTGATTAAAGTAAGCTTGTTAACCCATTTTGAGTTGCTTTCCTTTAGAAAAACAGATTTAATAACCTGTGTTGGCAGTCACTCTGGGGATGCTGGGGTCCTTGCTGCTACACCTCGTCACCCACCCTTACTGAGAAGATAAGCATTTCAATATAGGTTGTACATGTGTAGCTATGCAAAACATTTCCATAGTGGATATATTGTGAAAGACTGACTATATTTCCCTCCATCCTATCCCACGCCCCACTTGTTGTATTCTTTACTTTGATCCTGTCTCTTTTCAAAAGTTGAGTGTTTCCAGCTTCCCTCCCCACCCCAGTCTAGCCTCCCTTCCATCATCCCCCCTCTCATCCCTTTCCCCCTACTCTCCTGTAGGGTGAGATACCCTATTTAGTGTGTATGTCATTCCCTCCCTAAGCCAAATTCATTGAGAATAAGGTGGGATTATTCCCTTTTGCCTTCCTATTCTTCCCCTCCATTGTAACAGTTTTCCCTTGCCTTTTCTATATGAGATAATTTACCCCCTTCTATCTCTCCCCATCTCCTTTCATTATATTCCTCTCTCACCTCTTAATTTCACCTTTTAAGTATCATCCCTTCCTATTCCACTGGTCCTGTGCCCTCTGTCGATGTATACCTGTACACATATATACACACTCACATATGTATTCATATGCTCATATACCCTCCTATATAGACATATATGTGTATATATACATATATGTAATATTTATATATATATGCACATTTCTATTACCTTCAACTATTCTTATACTGAGAAAAGTTTCATCAGTTACAATTATTGTCTTTCCATATATGAATGTAACCAGTTCAACTATGACAAGTTCCTTATGATTTCTCTTCCCTGTTTACCTTCTCATGCTTCTCTTGCTTCTTGTGTCTGAATGTCAAATTTTCTATTCAACTCTGGTTTTTTCATCAAGAATGCTTGGAAGTCCTCTATTTCATTGAAGGACCATATTTTCCCCTGTAGCATTATACTCAGTTTTGTTGGGTAGGAGATCCTTGGTTTTAATCCCAGCTCCTTTGCCCTCCAGAATATCATATTCCAAGCTCTTCGATCCCTCAGGGTAGAAGCTGCCAGATCCTGTGTTATCCTGATTGTGTTTCCACGGTATTCAAATTGTTTCTTCCTGGCTGCTTGTAATATATTCACTTTGATCTGGGAACTCTGGAACCTGGCTATAACATTCCTAGGAGTTTTCCCTTTGGGATCTTTTTCAATAGGTGATCAGTGGATTCTTTCAATCTCTATTTTTGCCCTCTGGTTCTAAAACATTAGGGCAATTTTCTTTGAGAATTTCTTAAAGGATGATTTCTAGGTTCTTTTTTTGATCATGGCTTCCAGGTAGTCCACTAATTTTAAAATTTGTCACCTGGATCTATTTTCCAGGTGAGTGTTTTTTCTAATGAGATATTTCACATTGCCTTCTATTTTTTCATATGTTTGGATCTATTTAATAGTATCTTGATTTCTCATAAAGTCACTAGCTTCCTTTTGCTCCAATCTAATTCTGAAGGAATGATTCTCTTCAGTGAGCTTTTGATATTCTTTTTCCATTTGGCAAATTTGGCTTTTTAAGGCATTCTTTTCCTCGTTGGCTTTTTGAGCCTCTTTTGTCATTTGAGTTAGTCTATTTTTTAAGGTGTTATTTTCTTCAGTCAGCCTGTTGACTAGCTTTTCATAATTTTCCTGCATCATTCTCATTTCTTTTCTCAATTTTTCCTCCACTTCTCTTATTTGGTTTTCAAAATCCTTCTTAAGCTCCCCTATGGCTTGTAAGCAGCTTATTCTTTTCTCGGAAGCTTCTGGTGCAGGAGTTCTGATTTCACTGTCTTCTTCCTGTTCCATGCCCTGATCCTTTTTGTCCCCAAAAAGGGAATCCAAAGTCAGACTGCTATGCTGGCCTTGTTTCCCTCGCTTGCTCATGTTGCCACTCAATTACTTGACTTTTGAGCTTTTTGCCACAGTAGAACTCTGCTACCAGAGTGGGGAGCTTTGTCCCAAATTCCTGGGGTTTTTGCAGTTGCTGGAGTGATTAGTTGGGTGCCCTCTCAGAAGCCTCCACAAGCTCTGGCAAACTAGTCATGCACGTGCAGGACTTCCACCCTAGCCAGCAATCCAGATCCAAGCAGGTTAAAGCAAAAGTGATTACTCCTCAGACTGGTGGCTTCATCTCCTTACAATCTGCAGGTCAGGAGCTCTGAAGCAGCCATGTGGCAGTAGCTGCAGGTCCACCACACCTCAGCTGCTTCTCCCTCCAGGGGACAAAGGTCAGACCACACTCCTGAACTCCCAGGTCCCAAAGTCCACAGTGCACTGACCTCTCACTTTGTCCTTAACATCTATGGGTTGATAATTCTGGAAACTGCCACAGCTGCTGGTGATCTAAAGTCCCTCTAGCTGGTGGCTGGTTGTGGCTGCCCAGAGGCTAAAACCTCGGGCTTGCCTGGGTCTGGACTTAGCTCCTAAGATGCTACACTGGCTTTTTCCTACCAGCCTGCTGGACTGTCCTCAGTGGGAGGTAAGCTTCTCTGTGTCATTTTGTGGGTTCTGTAGCTCCAAAGTTTGTTTAGAGTAATTTTTTACATGAATTGGAGGAAGTGGGAGTGGGAGCCCTGAGGAAGTTTCTACTCTGCCATCTTGACTCCACCCCTTTGGGAAAGGCTTCTTTTTTTTTTTTTTAAGCAATTGGGATTAAGTAACTTGCTCAATGTTACAAGGCCAGTTATTTCTGGGTGTGATGCTAAGTATCTGAGCCCAGATTTGATCCCCAGGTTATCCCGACACTGGAGCCAGTGCTCTTACTCGCTGAGCCACCTGGCCACCCAAAAGCAATTGGGGTTAAGTAGCTTGCTCAAGGTTACATGGCCAGGTGTTTCTGGGTGGGTGCTAAGTGTCTGAGAGCCTGGATTCGATCCCCAGTTCATTCTGACACTGGAGCCGGTACTCTTACTCGCTGTGCTACCTGGCTGCCCCTGGGAAAGGCTTCTTGAAAAAGATAAGGCTTCAACTGAGAGTTGAAGGAAACTGGGGGCCATAAATGAGAAGGGAGAGGGTTCCAGGTATGGGGGATAGCCAGCGGAAATACTCAGTGGGGACATGAAGTGTAGTGTGTGAGAAACAGTGAGGAGGCCATTGTCACTGAATGGTAGAGTAAATGAGGGTAAAGGTCTAAGAAGACTGGAAAGTAAAAAGCAGGGCAGGTTATGAAGGACTTTGACCATCAAACAGAGGATTTTATATTTGATTCTGGAGCTAATAGAGAGACACTGAAGTTTATTGAAGTGTGTGTGTGTGTGTGTGTGTGTGTGTGTGTGTGTGTGTGTGTGTG
>NW_027187353.1:9143363-9186914 GCF_028583685.1 Petaurus breviceps papuanus | reverse complement strand
TGTGTGTGTGTGTGTGTGTGTGTGTGTGTGTGTGTGTGTGTGTGTGTATGATATAGGCAGACCTGTACTTTGGGAAGAATAATTTGACATTTGAGTCAATTGCCAAATTTTAGGATGGATTGGAGGGCAGAGAGATTTGAGGCAGGGAGACAAATCAGAAGATAAAACATTGAAGTGATGCAACCCTAGACCAGGGTGGTATCTGTTTCAGAGGAGAGAAGATGGCATATACAAGGGATATTATAAAAGCAGATAAGTAATTGAATAAGGAAAATCACTTTGGCAGATAGGTTGAAGTACAGAGCTGGTAGATACAGGGAGGGAAATTAGGGGTCTATTACCAAACAAATCAAAGAAAACAAAAGAGCAGCGGCAGCTGGGTGGTATAGTGGATGCAGCATACCAGTCCTGGAGTCTGGAGGACCTCAGTTCAATCTGGCCTCATATACTTACTAGTGGTATGGGCAAGTCACAACCTCAATTGCCTCCAAAAAACCCCACAAAACAAAAATAGAAGAAACAAACATACAAAAAAACCCAACCCCAAATTAAAGGAGCACCTGAACTGGAGAAGTTCCAGATTGTTCAAGCAAATAGAAAGGGGATTTTGTAAAGATGAGAAAAACAAGTTCTGGCAATTGACTGAATATAAAGATGGATGCACGTGAGTACTGAGAAACTGACTGAAAGGTTGCAAAACTCAGTGGACTAGAAGGATGGTGGTACCCTTGACAACAACAACAAAAAAAGTTTAAAGGGGTCCCAGGAATGAGTTGGTGGGAAAAAATAATGAGTTCTACTTTGGGTGTGTTGAATTTGTGATGCCTATAGGGTATTCAGTTCAAAATGTATAACAAAGCTGGTGATATGGGGTTCAGGAGAGACTAGGGCTAGACAGAAAAGTTTTGGAGAAAAGAGAAATAATAAATCAAAAGCAAAAGTGCTTAGTGGGAATGAGGCAAGAGAAGACTGGAAAGGTGGGAAGGGGGCAGGTTATGATGGGTTTTCAAAGTCAAGTTGAATTTTACATTTGATCCTGGAAGTAACTTTAGGAAGATCAATTTGACGGGTAAGTAGAAGATGTATAGAAGTAGGGAGATTAATCAGAAGACAATTTCTGCAATAGCCAAAGAGGGAGGGGATTAGATCCTCTCTATACCTAGGTAGAGTTGGCATCAGAGAAGAGATAGGAGCATATGTGAGAGACGTGGCAAATGTAGAAATGACAGCATTGAGAACAGATTGGATGTGAGGAGGAGTGAGGAGTTGAGCTTGGCACCTATTTCTGAGGACTAACATTCAATGACATTATTCTTGTGTTATTCTTTTCTCACAAGATGTTTAGGAGTATAGGCTACTGCCTTTGTAGGTCTGTCAGCCTGCTAAGTGAAATTCACCAATGAATCCTTTCCATTCAATTAAATGGCTCACCCTGGGTACAGGCAGCTTTAATATATTTATCTGTAAAGTTCCTGGAGAGTAGGTCTATCATTTTGAAATTTTATTTTATTTTATTTTTGTGCTTTTTGGAGGAGGGAGGGCAGGGCAATCAGGGTTAAGTGACTTGCCCAAGGCCTCATGGCTAGTTTTTGTGTTAAGTGTCTGAGGCCAAATTTGAATTCAGGTCCTCCTGACACTAGGGCTGGTGTTCTATTCACTGTGCCACCTAGCCACCCCATTTTGAAATTCTTTATAGATAGAAAACATCAGTGGGTTTATTAACTGATAAATTTAATGTAGCTCCTACTAATGAGACCATGGATTCACGTTTGGAAGGAACTTTGGAGATGTTCTAATCTAATTTCCTCTCCGGGATCTTAGGAGGAAAATTTCACATTGACAGTGGTAGTGCTAGCCTCCAGCTAGAGCTATGCCAATAACAACTTCATTACTAGCAGAAACAGTAGCAGTCAAGAAAAATTATATAAAATATGGCCTCTTACAGGGAGACAGTTTAAGCCCATTATTATCTCTCCTAAATAATATAAACATGGCTTCCAAGTTAGAAAGGAAGTCATGGCAAATGGTCTTGTTAATCACTTCATCTGCATGAATGACAACAAATTATTATTTTTAAACCTAATGAAACAGCATCTTTATCTAGTCCATCTTTGGAGTCCATCTTTATGAAATCCATCCTTAACAACCTAAAAATGTATTTTGGACTTGATGAATATACACCAAAGAAATGTGGAGACTAATGGCTTTGAGTTTTAATCCAGAGGTCCGATTGAACCAAAGGATGAAAATATTTCTTATATATCTTTTTCAAGCAACACACATCAAGTATAAAGCTCTCAAGGAGAATGCTAAGGTTGTATTCGTGGTTGTGACTTATTATCACCCTGAAATCAATACTAAATTGTAAGAATAAGAACACATTTCAAACAATAACATCCCCAAATTACTAATCAGCCTATAATTTTGCAACTATAAAATAGAACTAAATGTATTATTAAAACTGCCTCATCAGAAAGGAGAAATATCATTGCTAGAGATTCTCAGAGCATTTGATAAACAGGTTAAAAACTTTGAGAAATACTTTTTGGGGAGGTAGATAGCTCTTCACAGAACAAATAAAGGCTGACAATAGGTACTCATCTTTGCCTTTTTTGAATGTAAAGGAAAGTGGTTTACCTCTGAATGAAGCCTATGAAAAAACTAAAATCCAAGACTAGCATCACAAGGCCTTCATGGGGCAATATCCACTAAAACAACCAATATATGTTGATAAAGAAGCATTGAACAAATGGTGAACTCAGGCAAACGTTTTATAGAAACAGAGGAGTAACAAAGGCAAGTCAGGACCAGGTGATTACCACCAGGTAATATAGACAGATTATCCTTAAAAAGCTTGGATTTATTGATCAGTTCAGATTATTCAGAGAAATAACAGACACTATGTAACCCATCATTATGGGATACACAATTTAACACTTGCCAATAACCTTTCCATTGACCTTTTCCTTGAGGGCAATGTTAATGCTAATGATAATACTTGGTATGTTGTCATAGTCTGTCCACATTCTATTCATATGTATGTCTCTTGGACATAACATTGGAAGTGTTTTTATTACATATCAATGCACCAAACATTTATAATCTCCAAGGTATATGGAATTAAAAGCTTTCAAAATATAAAACCCTCAGTGAAGAAAGCAACATCATGCAGGAAGAGGATGTTCATATAATTCCCATAATCCTGTCTGCTCTTGAGTTTGTCTATAAGGTACTTTCTGTGTGCCTACAGAAAGAGGGTAAGCTGACAACTAATAATTTAATCCAATTACAAAAAGCAACTATTTCATTCATTTGTGCAAAATTCCACATAACATTAACTACAAAAGATTAAGAAAAGGATAATGCTTTTTCCTAGAACAGATTCTACCTAAACTTTATTTAAAAAAGAGAATAAATATAAAATAATATTCTCTCTTATTTTATATAAAACAAATATGTATAATCTGTTATGAAATAGATATTATCTAATCATATTGATATAACAGTTCAAGATTTACAAAATGCCTTATACATGTTGTCTCATTTGACATACACAACAACCTTGGTAGATAGGTTCTACAGCATGACTATCCCCACTTTAGAGATGAGGAAACTGAGGATCATAGAAAGTGACTTGCCCAAGGCAACACAGTTATTAAGTATCTTGTGAAAAATGTCAGAGATGCTGCTCTATTTTTCCCTCTTAGTGATGATAGATGCTACCCAAGAAGATGAGTTGACTTTGGTGGCATGTTTAGTTATTTAAAATGGAGGGGAAGAAGTCATTAGCCAAGTAGTGCTGTTAGTATTTCCAAGGGAGCAAAAAATGAGAAACTCTACTTCTCTGGTGCCTCATGAAAAATAAGCCTTGTATTAAATGTGTAAATAGTCAGTGGAGGGCTGCTGGTTGCATGACAGACTTTTAGATTAGGTGTGTGACCCATTCAAAGGTTGTGGGTTCAAATCCCAGTAGAGTTACATTGAAAAAATAAATGCATATTAGCACAAAAATAAAGAAATATACTACAATGAAAAGACCTTTGTATTTAGAATCAGGTAAGTCTTGGGTCTGAATCTTGTGACATTTAAAAATTGAAACCACTCCAACTCTCTGAATCTCAGTATTTGTAAAGCACTTTGCAAACGGAAAGTGCTATATAAATGACAGTTATCATCATCATCATTACCAACATCATCATTATAACATCATCACTACCACCACCATCATCATCATCACAATCATCATCATAACCATCGCTATCATCATTGTCATCACCACTAACGCCATTATAATCATCACCATCACCACCACTATCATGATGATCATCATCACCATCACTATTATTATCATATTTATAATTACCATCATCATCATCACAATAAATCTCCTCCTCCTCCTTCTCCTCATCAACAGAATATACTTCCTAAGATTGTTGGGAGGATCAAAGGAGATAATGTAGGCAAACTGCTTTGCTACATTGTTACTAATAACCAAATTACCTATTCATGTTAAAAATTATCTTTGTATTAAAGAGAGTCCTCTCATCAGTAGATGTCGACTAGGTGGTAAAGTGGATAAAGTTCCAGACCCAGAGTAAGAAAGCCTCATCTTCCTGAGTTCAAATCTGACCTCAGACACTTACTAGCTGTGTATATTTAGGTAAATCATTTAACTGTTTGCTCAGTTTCCTTATCTGTAAAATGATTTGGAGAAGGAAATGAGAACCACTTTACTATCTTTGCCAAACCTCACCCCCACAACAAACAACAACCAAAACCCAAATGGGGTTATGAATAGTTTGAGATGACTGAACAATAACTAATCAGTAGGCTGTGTAGCACAATGGATCAATGCACTGGCCATCCATTCTGAATCACTGTCTGTGTGAGGTCATTCAGAGGATCTGGGTTCGAGTGCTTCCGGAAGCACTGAAAGTTCCTTCTTGCATCACACACACATACACTATAGTTAGAGGAAATCTGGTATCATGAAAAGAACGATACATATACAACTAGGAAAGACTTGAGCAGATCTTGCCTCAGGCAACAGCTACCTCCCCATTGGCAAAACACTTGGTCTATATCAGCTTCAGTGTTCACTCACTAATAAAATGAGGATAATGAACCTTGAGGCATCCACCTCATAGAAATATCATGAGGATCCGATGAGATAATGTCTGCTAAATAATTTGTGAACTTTACAATGCTAAATAAAAGTCAACTATTATTCTGGATGATCTAATCCATCCACTTTCTGAATTCTTATTAAAAAAATATGCAATATCTTTTCTCCTCCCCACTGCTATGGAAATACTTGTTTCATTTCATAAATAAAAAAAAATTAAATTAAAAAAGAAAAAAAATTATCCTTGTATAGAAGTCTAATATAAGCTAAGTAGACTCAGTCATGTTATAATGATTTGACCTTACAGGTGTTTAGGTTTGTCTCTCCATATATGCACTCCCTTCCCAGCAAACTATGGTACTCTGGATAGCACTTTGGAATTCTAGGGCAGTGTTTGTAATGAGATCATTTAAAGGTCAAAAGTCTGAGTTCTGTCAGAATCACATTCTGAAAACCTATCCCCCGTCTTGTATAGGGCAATGTGATGGTTCAAAGCAGCCTGGATGGGTGGTAAAGCACTGAATTTGGATCAAAGGATGTGAGTAAATATCTCAGCTCTGCTGGGCTATGACTTCATCATCGGGAAAATGAAGGGGTGGACCAAGATGATACTGTAGGGCCCTTCCAATTCTAAATGATTCTTGGATAATTGTGTGACTTTCATGAGGCTATTCAAAAAAGTCAATAGAAAATTTATGACACAAATTACTGCATTCAATACTTATTGCATTTTTTTTCCTTATCCCAAAATTTTAAAATTGTAGGCTTGTGGGTCAGTGTCTTTACAGAGAAGCACACTAAGGGGGTGTCTACACTAAGTGAATTATTTCTCCATGAGGAGGGAAGTAAGAGGGTCATTTTGGGTACTAATTTCCTTCTTAGATCCACTTGTTCTGTGGATCTAGAACTGAGAGAATCAGTTACATTCATGCCAGGGAGGCACATAAGGAATCTCTCTGAGGGACTAGGTCTTCCTCAGGCTTCCATGATAATTCCATGTTGGAAAATCACCTTTCAGCTGGTGCTACATTTCCCTGCTACTCTACTGTTCTCAGTTCATGAGTCTCTTTCCTATTTTTTTTCAATCTCCTTATACATTATTCTCTTCATGCCTCCTATGGCCTGCATGCTGCTGCTAATACATGATCCTTCATTTCCTATTTCTGTGCCTTTGCCCAGTTGTGCTTCATCTAAGAATGCTCTTCCCTCCCCATCTCTGCCCTTTGGACTCCAAGGTTTCTTTCATAATCCAGCTTAAGAACCACTTTCTGTGGTTCTTTCTGGTCCCCCTAGATTCTAGAGCCTTCTTCTCTGTGGTAGGAACAATATCCCATGTTCCAGGCTCAGGTAGATAAGGCTAGTTTTCCCTTAAAACACATTGAAAATTTCCTCCAAATTTAATTGACTCAGGATATAATTTCCCAGGTACCTGAGTACAAAAATATGCAGCATGTGAAGGGATGAGGCTCTCTACCCTCAGCATTCAACATGTAAACCGGCAGCATGGCCAACAACAGCAGCACAGGAAAGATGCATTCAAATGAATCCTCAGTGAACATCTCTTCCCTGTTCTGAATGTCTTTCCCTTGCTATGGCTAATGAAGGCTCTATTTGGTAACTATTTGATGATGAATGTCCCCTTGTATATGATTTCCAAAGCGCAGGTGTCAGAGTTGCACACTCCAAGGTTATCTTGTACTTGATTTGTGTGTGTCCTCTCTCTGTATATATGTGTATATATATATATATATATATATATATATATATGTATATGTTTTCTCCCTCTTTTTGTCCCTGTAGCCCAAGTGCCTAGCACAGTGCTTGGCATATATAGGTCCCTCATAAATACCATCATTGAAGTATTAGTAATGTCTGACTATTGCATTTACCCTAGTGGGTGCTTCAGCTGATATCCTGAAGTCAATGCAGTTTCAAATGCTTCCAGAACCTGATCAGTAGAATTGGAGGGGAATTAAAATGGGCTTGAGTATATAAGGGAATCCCATCAGCCAGGTCCAGGTGAGGCCCAAATCTCCAAATGTGAAGAGAATTTTTGAGGTAATAGGAATCTCATGGCATCCTGAGAAAGTTAACAGTGGTAATGGTACTGGTGGGTCTGGGTGACTGAAGCTGAAGAAAAACGAGGCCCAATCAGAGACTCCTCTTAAGAGTGATTTAAAATTAGTAGAAAAGGCCAAGAATTGAAACGGCTCTTGGAGCTTGTTTGAAATAGATGCTCTATGAGGGCTATAGAATCCGTGGGCCTGTTCTCACCCCAGCCTGAGACTTCTATAGAACTAGCGGGGGCTCAGGAGCTCATGAACCACATGGGGACATGGAAGTCTGCCATCATGGAGGTCATAGACAGGGCTCTTCACCAGTCTGAGCCTCAATTTTCCTATCTGTAAGATGGGAATGCTAGTAATAGTACTTCTAGTATTTGCCTCACAGAACTGTGGTGAGGCCTAAGGGACATAATTCATAAAACATGACCTACAAATTTTGAAGCTCACATAGGGGTTAATTTTCTTGATGTCTTATTGAGTGAGCATTCTGTGCTTGGCATTCTTTTAGGCCTAATTCTCACTGCTGGGGAGCTCCTGTGTAGCCTGAGGGCTACGCTTGCCCTTAGCATTCTGTCACATTTATCATGGACTTCCCAGACAGCAATAGATATGACAATTTCAATATACAAAAAGAACAAAAAAGAAAAAGAGGATTGTAATGTAACTATGTACTATCACATAGGGTTTTTTTAAGTGCCTGGTGAATTTAACTTTTACTTAACCAAAATGCCCTGCTGGTCTGTGCATCCCCTCCTGGCTGCTTAGCATCTTTCAAGTGCTGGCTTCTTAAGTGTTTCTCTTCCTCCCTAAATATGTGCTCTTTCTCACTAGAACTGGGTTTCAATGATTCAAGACCACATGATTCTGCCCCTCTGGATAGTCTTTCAAGTAATACAGATGTCAGTCCCTTTACCATTCATCAATGGTCTGAGAAAATTGCTGAACTAAAGAATCCAGCACCTTCCAGCCAGTGGGAGGTCATGAGCCTCTCTGAATGGAGGGAAGTTGGTCCTCAGAGGATATAGCCTTACCCTCACCAGTCTGGTCCTAGGCACTTTTCCAGCTGTGTTGGACCTGCCCAAGCTTTCAATTGACTTGTATATCCTTGACCACCTCCAAGCCACAGTGAACCATTAGAGGAGAAATTTAGAAGTGGTAAATAGGGTACAAGGAAAAGGAAAACCAGCAGGTAGTTGATTTCTGCTATGATTTCAGTTTTGCATGTATTTTTCCACTTAGGGGAAAGTATAAAGCAGCCTTCCCAAACCAATGCAGTGAGAGAGTTCCAATTCTAGCATGCTGTGCAGGGGAGTTGTGCAAGGGAAACATCTAAGCATCATTGTGTAAAGGATTTTGAAATGAGCTAATAGAGATTCACATCCACTTTTGGTTGGTCCCAAGGGAACTATAAACTCAATTTCCTCAAATCCAAGCAACTAAGAGCTCTCTAAAGGTAATATGGCATTAAAAAATCTATTAAGAGAGAACAGAAAATCCTCTCCTGGGTTTCCGGAGAAATTCTCTGAGTGCCTGGTTTAGACAATAAGACAGGGAGGTTAGCCCTTGGGACATGCAGGGGCCACTGAGGTCAGCTGCAAGTCATGTTGAAAGGTTAGGCTTAGTTCTATAAATACCTAATCATTTAAAGTACCATTTCCATCATTATCATTCAAGAGAACTGGGGGAGAGATTTTGTATAATTCCACATTTGTGGGATATGAAGATCAGATAATAAGACCTCAGCACCTCAGTTGTATTTCAGAGAAAGAAAAAACCCTGCAATTATCCAGGCTAAAATCAAGATTCTGCAAAGCTCATTTGACCAAGGTCAGCACTAAAAAACAGATAATTTAGGCCAAATGGACCACTTACTAATTCTTGACTTCAGGATTCTCTGTCTTAGACTCAGCATTTCTGTAGGCTGGGACATCTTGAGTCGTGGTGCAGCTGCTGGTAAGGGGTTGGAAAAAGCCAAGCAGGACAGGGAGCACTACTGAGCGGGACCTAGGAGGGAGCAGAATTAGGATGTCACCAATTGCAAGGTAGCGGCCATTGCCAGGATCTATTCCATAGGCATAAATCAGGGTGTCATGTGCCACGAACAGAAATCCTGAAATCTGAACAGACGTTCCAGGTTAGGGTCAAGGACCTGAGAAACCACATGGGAGAAATGACAGAGAAGGCACTTGAATGGCAACTGTGGTTTAGTCATTTTTCAGTCATGTCTGACACTTCATGATCCCTTTTTGGGGTTTTCTTGATAGAGATACTTCAGCACTTTACCATTTCCTTCTCCAGTTCATTTTACAGAGGAGGAAACTGAGGCAACCAGGGTGAAGTGACTTGCTCAGAGTCACACAGCTAGCAAGTATTGTAGGCTGGATTGGAACTTTTCTTCCTGACCCCAGACCCAGTTCTCCAATTGGCCCTGTGCCACCTAAATGCCCCCTGAATGACAGTAGCATAGCCAATACCTTTCTGCCTAAGCATCGCTATTTATTGTCTGCTTTTAAAGCCATTCCCCTCCTCAGAGAGCTTAGGGGTCTCAGCTGGTATTGACAGGTATGAGAAGTTGTAATTAGAGCTTGTGTCTGCAAAACTATTAGACTGTGTAGAAATTTAATCATCTTTGGAGTTCTCTCAATAACTAATTTCTATTCACGAAAAAGACCAAAAGTCATGTTATATTTTCCGTCCTTTCATTTGAATCATAAAGACAAAGACTCTGATTTAGAACTAGTAAGGATCTCAAAGGTTTTGAGCATGAACCCTTCATTTGGCAGATAAAGAAACTGAGACCTAAGGATGTTAAATGACTAGTCTAAAGTGATATAGGTATTAAGTAACAGCAGCAGGATTTGAAGCCAAGTCCTCTGACTCAAGCACTGTGGCTTTTGATGTTCTATCATGTGGACACATGTAATTTGTGGGTCTCTATGTTACAGTTTGAGAATGCCTTAGGGAGTTGTGCTAATGAAAACACCTATAATCCAGGGCAAAAGTATTATGAATTTTGTGTCTAATGAGAAATAGAAGAGTAATGTGAAAGGCAATGGGGGAAAAATAAAATACCCCAAAACCACTATGGATCATGGGGTGATATTGGCCATCTCTACGTATGGGATAGATGACCCAACAACAAAGCTATTCCCATCATAATAAAGCTGAATTAGGTTAAGTGAAGCCTTCAAAGTATAGCCACTTCTATTTCAGTCAAGGGAAATCAGGACTAGAAAGCTGAAAAAGCCATATATTTAGTGTGAGGAAGGACCTCAGAGATCTTGCAGTCCAATGCCTTCATTTTGCAGATGAGGATACTGGAAGTTAAGTGACTGCTCTAAGGTCACACAGGATGTCTAATTTTGGTTCCTCTAGTCCAAACAAGTGTTTTTTTTCCATTATACTAGGTGGTCAACTACCCCTACAGCCTTCAAAGCCCAGCTCCAAAGCCAACAAAGTTTATTCTGATCATTCTAGAAAGAAGTGTGTTCAGTCTTTCTTAGCTACCATAGTTACTTAATCCCCATAAAAAAGGGATAACAATGGCACTTACCTTCCAGGGCTGTTGTGAGGATCAAATGATACATAATATTTGTAAAGTGCTCAGTACAAAGCCTGGCACATGGCAAATGCTTAATAAATGCTTACTTCTTTCCTTCAATATTGTTTCAGTGGGCCTGGATGGCTGTGAGTCATGGAATTCTGTAGTTAGTCATTAAGGACAGGATCAATGAAAAGTGAGAGCCATGGAGCTGTGAGCAGACTGCATCATATCAAAACGACAACAACAACCAAACAAACCATAGAATCGTGTGGGAGAGATGACATGGCAGTAGAACGGAAGTCATCAGTGTTGTCTGTGGAGAACTGAAGTAGGCCAGGGTACCTGGATAACAGAGTGCATGGAAAGGTGTCATGTGTGAGATGACTGGAGAGATACAAGGGCCCAGGATGTGGGGAGGTTTAAATGTCCAACAGAAGAGTTTTACTGGATCCCTGAGTTAACAGGGAGTTGGAGTTTAGTGAGTAGGGTGGTGACATGACCTATGCCTTAAGAAACCACCTTGGCAGCTGAATGGAGGAGTGGGGAGAGACGTGAGGCAGGACACCAGTGAGAAGGCTTTACCATCATAGAGCAGTTGGTGATGAGCACCAGAGCTACAATTCTGGCTATATCAAAGGGGGCCCCAAATGAGAGGTGAGCATAGGCAGCATGAGCAAATGAGAGGGGTCAATGGTGCTGAAGGTGTAGATAGGTCAAGAAAGATGAGGACGGATGGAGAAAATAATAATGGTAATGATGACATATTCGTGCAGAACTTCTAAGTGCTCCAGTCTCTTTCCAGATGATCCTCACAACAACCCTGGGAGATAGGTACTACATGCATTATTATCCCCGTTTTACAGATGAGGAAAAATGAATATCAGAGACCTTAGTTGACTTGCCCTGGACAAAACAAGTATTACTAGAAGGATGGCAGTCTTCCTGACTCCAAATGTAGCCCTAAGACACCACTACCTGCTTTCCATTGGCTAGGTGCTTGTGAATCACCTGGGCTGCCCTCTGGAACTCTCTCTTCCATTTATGCCTCTCATTGCAGCTGGTCACTTAGAACCCTTCCATTTTCTCCTATCTATTCCTCTCTTCCAGACTTGGCTTCATTGGGAGACATTCAGCTTGCCTGAAACCAAAATAAAGGTGCTTGGGGCAGTGATGAGGCCAACTCTTTATCAGGAGGAGCCTGCTGGGTTACCATCCCCATCCACCTATCAGGGCAGGTCAATTTGATTATTTTTAAATTCAGCCTTGCCTTACTGGCCCATGTCGATATTTCTCTGACTTCAACCCTATCATTTTACAGATGAGAAAAATGGAGCCAGGACATAAAGTTAGCCTGACAGGCAATTTAAGGAATGGCAGCTGTAATTATAGCAGATAGTCCTGGACCTGGAGTCAGGATAAACCTGGGTTCAAATCTTTTCTCTAATGGCTGCCAAGTGAGTAACTACGGCTAAGTCTCTAAGCTTCATTTCCCTCATCTCCAAAATGGGACTAGTCATACAAATCTTACAGAGTTTTCACAAGTTTCAAATAAGACAAGGAATGTAAATTGCTTTGCAGATCTTAAAGAGCTATAGAAATGCCAGTTATTAATATTCCATATATTTGGAATCTACTGTCTTACATTCAGAAGATGCTAGTACCCATCATCTGAGGAATCTAATAGTTTTCTCTCTTTTTTATTGCTGATAAATGAAAAAATTAAAACTTGTTCATTCATTCATTTAACAAATATTTATTGAGTGTCTGTTATGCTCAGTTCACAAAGGGCCTTGCCCATAATGGAAAAATAAAAGAGGGCCAGGGATTCTGTCTTCCCTTCCCTTGCTTGAATTTCTTATCCAACATACCTCTTAATTGTCTTGCTTTAATTTCTTATCCATCATACCTCTTTAACTCATAATGTAGTACCCAGTGCCTCTAACAGGGTTGGAAGTGACTAAATAAGATCATCTGGATAGACAGGTTAAATGCTGGCTCATGCCCACAACACTCAGGTGTGTCTGTGTATATGGGGAAGGACCAGATTAGAATGCAATTAGGAAATATTTAAAACAATAATAAAAAATAGAATACAGATAATATTAATTTAGGATTTTCTAAGTCAAAATGGGACTGTAGGGATTGGTTTCTACTTGAATTTGATGCCACTGATCAAGTCAATCCCCCTGATCTCAGGGACAAATGCTGTAAACCCATCAGATAAATGAGAAGCCATTTCATTTATAAAGATCTAACTTGAGATCCCAGACCCACCACACAGAGGAGAGATCACTTGCTTCATGAGTCATTTCAACAGATGGAATCAATAACAACGATTCTTATTGCTGTGGAACTTGGAGGTTTGCAAAGATCTGTCCTCACAACAATTTTATGAGGGAAGAAATACTAGTATTACTAGCTATCTTATGTATGAGGAAACTGAAAATCAGAGAGGGCCACACAGCTAATTTTTTCTTCTAGTTTTCCTTCTACCACACTAAAGAACCTTTTCCAGTCTTGCTCATATTCCATAAATCAATGCCAACCTTTTAACCCCTCAGAAAGTTTGTTGGAGCTATATCAAGAACCAATCACAAACATGGCTGGACTTGGAAAAAGGCCCTCTCAAGGGCAGGGCTGTCCTCAGTGGTGAATCATATGGTCTTAGAGATTAGGGACCTCAAGAGATCATGTGAACCTTCCTGCTTCCAGAAGGAAGCAACATTTATCTTTCAATGACACGGCTCCTTCCTCTTACTCTCCCTCCTCCCCAGTCCTTCCTTCCTGTGTCATAGCCTTTCTCCACAGCCAACCCAATATAAATACTCTACTATCAAAACCTTCCTTCAAGGAAGGATCTGATATTGGAATCGAGATCTTTATATAAACCTAATAAACGATTATGTAAACTTTGTGTGAAGAGCGGCAAGATGGGAAATATCTTACCTCCAGAGGCATTTCATTTTCAGTTAGTCTTAATTGTTGGAGTTTTTTCCTTCCATCAAACCTAAACTGGCCTCGTTGCATCTTCTTTCTATTGCTCCTGGGTCTATCCCTGAGTTAAAAGTCTAATCTTTCTCCCATGACAGCCTTTCAGATACTTGAAGATAGCAATCATTTCCTCTCTGTATTCCTTCTCTAGGCTAAACATCTCAAGTGTTTTTCAGTCAGTCCCCATAGTACCTGACATATAGTAGGTACTTGATAAAAATTAGGTGGCTTTTGGCTGTCTGAGATTGAAATTCACTAAAATCTCTCCATCTTTTCCCATGAAACTGTCTAACCAGCCTCCCTGATCTAGGCAGGAAGCTGATTTTTTGACCCAATATTTACATTATATCATTTTAGAGATGGAGAAGCCTTCAGTTTCAGCCCAATCCAATTCAAAATAATTCAGTTCAACACAATAATCAATGACAAAGGAAACTGAGATAAAATTGAGGTTAATTAGGGATATTTTGGAGAAAAGACAAGTCAAGAGATCCTAGAGCTGGGAGTCATGAAATCATACAATTTAGAGATGGAAGGAATCACAGACATCATGATGTTCAAAATCTTTATCTTTCATATGAAGACACTGAGGCCAGAAGAGGAAAGTGACATATGCAGGGTCACAAGGCTTACAGATATCAGAGCCAGAATTCAGTCCCAGATCAGTGCTCTTTCTATTATATATCACTGTTTCTGTGGACTTAACCTGAAATCTCACTTCTGTTACTTGTCCAAAATTGTGTGTAGAAAGTACCCTCTGGGTTCACAGTCCTAGGACCAGGATGAATATATGTCATCAAAGTTGTAGAGTGTAGCCCTGGGATTGTAAGGTATTTTTCTCTAATGTCATCATCTCAGAGCTCTATTATTGATGTGTTCTCCCCATCATTAGCTCTATTGACTTGGTAGTCACTTGCTGAGGTCCACTTAATCAATTAGCATCATTAGCTTTTACAATGGGATATGTACTTCAATGAAATAGCAAATACAAAAGCATAGACATTTACTCCCAGCTCTCCCCCAAGTATCTTTTGGTCAACACGCTCTCTTCTACACCACCATAGCCTCTGGGGAGGCTCAGGCTCAATGCTGTTACTTCATAGAATTGCTTCATATCCAAATATAGCATGCTCCTGAATAAGGCCTTATCTCAGTTACTGCTGGGCTAAGTCCCAAAGACCACTCCTCCTCACTCTCTGGACATCAATACTGGTGGGGTTAAAAAAAAAATTAGGTTGAACTTCCCACCAGGACCAGCAGTGGTTTATTCTTATGGCTTTTATGAAACTCACAAGGTAATAGCCCCCAAACTCCTTTGCATAAAATGGAAGAACAGAGGGGTGGCTAGGTGGCACAGTGGGCAAAGTGCTGGCCCCGGAGTCAGGAGGACCTGAGTTCGGTTCCAGCCTCAGACACTTAACACCCACACAAAAAAAACTAGTCGTCTAACCTTGGGCAAGTTACTTAACCCCAACTGCACTCCAAAAGGCACAATAAATAAATAAAATAAGATAAAAAATAAAATGGAAGAACAAAGGCCAAAGTAATGAAACAAGGCCTGTAGTCACAGGTAATATGTTGCACCAAACAGGGAGGGTCTAAAGGAGAGTCTCCCCTTACAGTATTCACTCTTTTTGTCGTGATGCTATTAGTAGGAAGAAGGGGGTGGAGCCAACTGCTGTTTTTTTAATATGCCCATTCAGCCAATCAAAGAGGCTCCCTAGTTACTATATGGTTAGTATAAGAGAACACGGTACTGAATGTTTATGGATACTCCAAAGTTACATGCCATCAGGACTCTTCACAAGTAAGCCCCCTAGCCTCTTCTACATGGGGAACTGCATCAGCTGCCCTCTGTACATGCTCATTAAAAATTTGACTTAGTGGCCAGTCTCCTGTTACATGTGACTCATTCAAGGTCTTAAATAAGGGTGTTCTGGTAAATGTTTAACAACCAGCTCTTTGTTAAAAAAAAAATGTTCTGGTGGCATACTTTGAAGTTTTATTCTTCATTATTAACATTTTCTCCATTATTTTCTCAAGTTAAAACAATCAGAAAAATAACAAATGAAGCCTTGATTTATATTACTTGCTGATTTCTGGGGAGTAAATACACTGAAAATTTAAAAATCACCTCTTCCCATAAACTCGAGCTGGCTTCAGTACACTCCTAGAATATCATGGACAATTTAATTCCTTAAAAATAACCCCTAAACAGAGAAGAGAGCTGTTTGGGGAAGGAAAAACATGTCATTCCCTGAAGTCTGTATGGACAATGCTTAGCAGAGTCCCTTAGTAAGTGTTTAATAGGCACATATGGGTTGGCTGTCTGCCTAAGTGAAATCATGCCACTGAGTAGCCAAAAGCCACCACTTTTGCCTTCTCCTTATGCCAGTGTTGGCTATGGGTCAGTCACTCCTTGGTTGATCTCATGGACTTTAACAGACCTTGGCCTCATTTTCCTCATCTGCCAAATTAAGGTGTTGGATTTTGTACAATCCTGAATCTCAAAAGTGAGAAGAAGAGGCAAAGGGAATCTAAACCCCTCATTCCCCTCAAAAGAGTCTCCCTGACAAGGTCATCCAGCCTTTGCCTGAAGACTTTTTTTTTTTTTAAGCAATCGGGGTTAAGTAACTTGCTCAAGGTTACACGGCCAGTTATTTCTGGGTGTGGTGCTGAGTATCTGAACCCGGATTTGATCCAGGTCATCCCGACAGTGGAGCCGGTGCTCTTACTCGCTGAGCCACATGGCCACCCCTAAGCAATTGGGGTTAAGTAACTTGCTCAAGGTTACACGTCCAGGTGTTTCTGGGTGGGTACTAAGTGTCTGAGCCTGGGATTCGATCTCCAGGTCTTCTCAACCCTGGAGCCGGTGCTCTTATTCACTGTGGTACCTGGCCACTCCAAAACCTTTTTTGGTTAAGATCATGTTTTTTTTTTTTTTAAGCAATTGGGGTTAAGTAACTTGCTCAAGGTTACATGGCCCATTATTTCTGGGTGTGGTGCTAAGTATCAGAGCCTGGATTCGATCCCCGGGTCATCCTGACACTGGAGCTGGTGCTCTTACTCACTGAGCTACCTGGGCACCCCTCTGCCTGAAGACTTTCAATGAGGATTTGTCTGCTACCCCCAAAGTCAGTCTGTTCTACATTTGAACAGACCTGATGCTTAGGAAGTTTTTTTTTTTTCTCTAACATCTGGCTGACATTTTTACTTTTCTGCTTCCATCCAATGCTTCTTATTCCACCTGGGGCTGAACAGAACAAGGATAATTCCTCTTTCACACGACATTATTTAAAGAACTTGAAGACAGGTATCATGTCCCCCTGAAGTCTTTAGACTAAAAGCCCTCAGTTCCTTTTAAGGTCCCAGCTAACTCTAAAATGTCATGAAATTATTTGGTGTGAACAAATTTTGTATGAGTTATTGTAGTTTGGAAAGGAGGTTTAAAAATGATATCATTTTTCATTTACAAAGTATACTAAGACTTGTTTTCCTTACTGGCAAAGAAGCCTTACCTACCTACCCAAGACTTGCCACATAATGTTTCAGGATAGTGAATGATCTTCCACTCATTGATTGCAGAGATTAGTTAATTTGACTAATCTCCACTGCTAACTGTTAATTCCTTTTGGTAGGGGCCACATCTTTTTCTTTTTTTTCCCTTTTCCCATAGTAACTGGCAGGCTGCCTTGGCTATTGTAGGTGTTAGTAATGATCATTAAATGAGTGAATGAATGGCACACTTAAAGAACATTCAGTAATTTTTTTGAATCACCACACCTTTGTTGGGTATATACTACGGACAGGGCACTATGCTTGGTGTTGAAGTTACAAAGATGAGCTCACCCCTGTTCTCAAGGATCTTATCCTCTAATAAGGGAGGAGATAGTATGGACACATGATAGGAGCAAAGGATTACAAGTAGACAGCCAGAGTGCTCCACTGGTACCCTGTGATATCAGCAGAAAGTAAGGATGACCATCCTGGATGAAGAACTTATGGGATGACATGAAACAGAGACCCACAGAATGGAAAACCATGGATGATTCACAAAGTGCTTTGTTTGAAGCAATGTCTCAATAAAGGAGATAAGAGATCCATTTGAGTTTTTGAGAGAATTCTCAGCAGGTTATTATTAACTGGAAATAATATACATGAATGCCAGTTATTTTTTGTTTCAATTTTCTCTTCTAATTCATCCTTCATGCCACTGCTAAAACAATTTCTCCATTTCACTCCTAAGCTCAGAGATCTTCCTTGACTCCCACCAAGCAAGGTTCCAACTTCTATGCCTGGGATCCTAGGCCCTCCACAATCTGGCATTCTCCTCAGTGTATACCACATACCAGTCAAACTGAATTATTTTCTCTTTCACGAGCATGTCTTATGCTTTCCTGCCTTTGTGTCTGTACTCATATTATTTGCCACGCCTGTGACATCCTCCCTCCCTCCCTTTTCCTTCTGAATTCCTCCACATTCCTTAGAGCTTAAATCATGTGCCATCCCCTCCATAAGGGGTGCTATGATCCCAGTTATCAGCAATGATCTCCCCCCAGACCTCACTAAGCTCTTTATTCTTCCCTTTAATGCCCAGTGCACATAACATATTTATATCATAATCATTTATATTTGTCACATATCTATAATCACATATATTATATTTAATTATGTATATTTATAATATGTTATAGATTATATCATAGTCATATATATATATTAGTCTCACATTATACTGTAATTTATATGTGGGCAAAGATTGTGGTTTATGAAAACTCAACATCATCCCCTCCCCCCACGACCCCAGGACTATATACACAATAGGTGTTTAATAAGATCTTGTTTTATGAATGAACATCAACCATACATTCAATGCTATCATGCAGTTAATTACCAGTGTTTGGCCAGACAATTCAATATAAAAATGAGTGTGAAGCCAAGGAAAGTGAGGTTCTTTCTGTATTACTCATAGAACAGTCAAAATGTCCATGCCACACAATTGGCATTCAAAAGGGACTTGGTAGCGAGAAACCTCTTCTTTTTTTGTTCCTGTAGTTGTATATGACAGTCTTTTTTTAGTGGGGCTGCCTCACAATAATTTTGAAGAAATAAAGCACCATTATATTGAAGGGTCTACTTTACCTCACCTGATTTTTTTTTCTTTTTTAAACTAAGACCCAACAATCCCAGAGGTGGCTTCTTTCTGCAGGGAGCCACTCGATCTAGGATGGACCCTGACTGTGAATACTTCATCATTATAAATTCAGAAACAACATTTTATAGGTTGCTCAGAGAGTCTGGTTTTCCTGGAAACACTTTGCCTGGTCTAATTGCCCTTCAGAGGCTGGTTAATTTTCCAAAAATGCAGATAGCATGCTGACTTAAAACCCCCACTTCTCGAGTCCACTGCACCAGACAAATAACTTATAGCTAGTCTGGACTCTTTCTGTCAACTACAGTTTGCAAACAGAAGGAAAAAGTAGCAGGTGAAATGATTTTACAAGTGACATAAGATATAGAAGGAAGATCTCATTTGCAGTGAAGAGGGCAGGATTCAAATCAAGATTCTGTCAGTGGTGTAGGGAAAAAGGCACTGGATTTGGAGTCAGAGGACCTGGGTTTAAATTCTGAATTCTGTATGACCCTGGACAACTCACTTAACTTCTTTAGACTTCAGTCTCTTCTGTAGAATGAGTTAGTTAGATTGGATAGCCCCTAAGTTACCTCCTAGCTTTCAATCTGTAATCCTACTTCCTATCTTTGCGGCACATGAGAAGTCATGTCATATTTCTGGCTCTCAAATTCCTCCTCTGTAACATGTAGACATTTGACTTGGTGATTTCTCAGGTCCCTTCTAGACCTAAAATCTTATGTGAGACCACATGGCTTTAAGCCTAATGTTTCCTGCTTATAAAGAAATGTCCCTTCACTTTCCTTTTTTCTCATCTACTTCCAGTAGGAAGAATATGAGGCAGAATTTAGAGGTTGTAATAGTTTACATTTCTCTAATTATAAGAAATTTGGAGCACTTTTTAATGTGGCTATTGATAGCTTGGATTTTATCCCTCGAGAACTGTCTGTTCCCATCCTTTGATCATTTATCAATTAGAGAATGGTTTTTATTCTTATATATTGACTTCAGTTTCTTAGCTATCTGACAAAGAGGTGATGAATTAAATATACAGAATAAAATATACATTTTAGAATGTGGCCAATGTGGAGATTCGTCTGCTTGACTTCATATAAGTTACAGGAGTTCTGTTTTTCTTTTCTTTTTTTTTAATGGGAGTGAGAAGGAAAATGAATACTTATTATTGAAAAAAATTCCAGAAATTTCACTTTGCTTCCTGTTTGTAGGGATTGTGGGCATAATTGAATATTATTGTATGTGGGAGTATTGTAAACTAGAAAAGCATCTGGTCAACATTTCTTGAGTGGGTGAGTTAAGATAACCAGTCAAAGACTGGGGAAATGGTTGGAGACTCGCCAATGTGGAGAGTTCAGTCCCTTGGAAGGCTGACCATGGAGTTTGGTGGGAGGGGCCAGACATGGCAGCTTCTTTGACCTGAAAAAGAAGAATGGAGAGCAGCAGACGGAGGACAATTGGACAGGACATTATGGCTCAAACCCCTTATTTTAGAGAAGAGGAGATTAAGTCATAAAAACATTACCGTTGTTGGTGTTTGTCCTTTGTTCTTAGCTTCATGAATTGGATTTAAGTGAGACACAGTTGCACAAAGTCATCAGCGTCACTCTCTCTTTCAGAGTCATCAAAATCCAGAGGCAAGACGAAAATTAAAGCAGCTGGCAATGGCCTGGGATATGGCAGATGACCTTGGCATTCCCGATGTCTGACCAAGCTGCAAGCAGTCCACAGTGCCTGACTCAGATGCTTTTATGGCCATTGGAACAAATTATTCTTGTCTGCCCTCTCCTCCAGGGGGAGCCTTCACATTCTTTTAAAAAATTTTAAAATTATTTTTTTTGGGGGAAATTTTTATAGTTTTTCTTTATTAATTTGTTTGTTTACTTTGAGTTTACAAGATTCAGTTCCCCAGTTCTTTGAGTTTCAGATTTTCTCCCCCTCCCTCTCCTTCCCCCCACCCCCCAAGAAGGTAAACAATCAGGTATGGGATCTGCTGATACTTTCACATTAGATGTTGGTCAGGATATAAAGAAGGATTGTATTGGATGGAATGAACAATGGGAAAGAGGAAACAAAACCAAACAAGAAAAAGAAAGAGAGCAGGTAATTGCTTCAATTTGCATTCAAACTGTTCTTTCTGGTTCTTTCCCTGAATGTAGACATCTCTCTCCATCATGAGTCTTTTGGAGTTTACTTATAGCCCTGCATTTCTGAGAAGAGTCTGGTCTATCAAAGTTGGTCATCACACATACGTTGTATCTGTAATTGTGTACAAATTTTTCTTGGTTCTGCTCTTCTCACTCAGCATCAGTTCATATAAGCCTCTCCAGGTAGAAATGAAGTCCATCTGTTCTTCGTTTCTTATGGCACAATAGTATTCCATTACATTCATATACCATGACTTGTTTAGCCATTCCCCAATTGATGGGCATCCCCTTAATTTCCAATTCTTTGCTGCCACAAAAAGAGCTGCTATAAATATTTTTGTACATATGGGTCTTCCTTCCGCTTCTGTGATCTCTTTGAGATACAACCCTAGAAGTGGTATTGCTGGGTCAAAGGATATGAAATTACTTGTAGCCCTTTGGGCAAAGTTCCAGATTGCTCTCCAGAATAGTTGGATCAGTTCACAACTCCACCAGCAATGCATTAGTGTTCCAGTTTGCCCACATCCTCTCTAGCATTTGTCATTTTCCTGTTTTGTCATCTTAGCCAATCTGACTGGTGAGATGTGGTACATCAGAGTTGTTTTGATTTGCATTTCTCTAATCAATAGTGATTTAGAGCATTTTTTCATATGCTTATAGATATCTTTAATTTCTTCCTCTGAGAAATGTCTGTTCATATCCTTTGACCATTTATCATTTGGGGAATGACTTGTATTCTTATAGATTTCACTCAATTCTCTGTGTATTTTAGAAATGAGTTCTTTATCAGACATGGGTTGTAAAAATTCTTTCCCAATTTCCCACTTCCCTCTTAATCTTCGTTACATTGGCTTTGTTTGTACAGAAGCTTTTCAGTTCCATGCAATCAAAGTTATCCATTTTGCATTTTACAATGCTCTCTAATTCTTGTTTGGTCATGAAATCTTCTCCTCTCCATAAATCTGATAGGTAATGCATTCTTTTTTTAAAAAAAGGTGTTTTATTGATGCCTTTTATTTTTACATCACAGTTATTTCTAGGTCTATACCACCCTCTCCCCTACTGAACCCTTCTGTGTAACAATGAAAAACTATTACACAAAACTATGTGATAGTCACTCTCACATTCATTCTCCTTTTGTGTTATCTCCTCTCATTTCTGTCAAAGGGAGACAACTATGTTCCTCTATGTGTTCTCCAGTACCATTTCTTTTTTGTTTTCTCAGTCCCTCAGAGCTCAGGTTCCTTCTTGTGATTTTTCTCCTTTCTTTTGCACCAGGATTATTACATTTATATAGCAGTTTACTTTTACTCCACTTTGTTTCTGGTTTTTGTTGTTGTTTTTATTGTTATCACAAAGAGTCCTGCTGAATGAAACTCTTTGTTTTCATCATTGAGCTTCTCTGGAGAATGTGCCTAGTAAAGGGATTTATTCAGTCAAAAGGTATGAAGTGATGTCACCTATTTGCATAATTCCAAATGTATAGCCAAAATGGATGAATCAATTCACAACTCTACCAACAGTGTATGAATACTCCTTTCTTCCCACAACTCCTGCAGCACTGACCATTCTCATTTTTGTTTTCTTGGTCAATTTTCAGGATGAGAGGTGGAAACTCAGAGTTGTTTTAATTTGCATTTCTCTTACTATTATTCATTTGGAGCAAGATTCCAAATAACAATTAATGTAATTTATAATTTACAGTTCTTTCAAAAATTGTTCATATCTTTTGACCATTTATCTTTGAGGAATGGCTCTTGGTTATTCCTCTTTTTGCATCCTTGAGGGTCAAAATAGTGCTGGGAACACAACTGATAGTTGTTCATAAATACTTCCTGTTGATTTAATTCAGCAAATGTTTATGGAAATAATTTTGATATCAAACTATATAGAGAAGAAAACTCTCAGTGCCAAATAGTAACCCTTTGAAGTTAGGTGTGAAAGTACTATTATCCTTGCTGAAACTGGAAGTGGAATCCTATTTCAAGACAATTCTCTTCCCTTCATTTAGGAAACTGGTGGCATTTGATGGTCTTTGTCCCAAATTTCATGCTTGTGTGTACTTGGATTCATCAGGTGTTATTTTTGTGAATTTACCCAAACAGAGAAAAATGAGTGTGAGAAATGAGAAATTCCAGCCAATAGCTGCTGCAATTCAACCATCTTCATCCATTCCATGTTTACAGCACTGGGCAGCCTTGGAGCTGAAATCTACATTAGAGCATGATGCTATGAATGCTGAGTCTGACACAGGAGAAGGAACCGATGAGGAGTTGTGTGTTTCTGCTAAGCAAATTGTGTAGAAGGATGAGACTGATAGGAACATAGATTACAGAGGAACACTACTTCATGGTGGCAATGGAAGGCACCTAGCTAGATTGCCCTAGTAGCGTGTGTCCTCTGAAAACCTTGAAAATGACTCTCCAGTCTTCACATTCTTGAGGCAGATATTCCCCTAACTCCTCCTGCCAATTACTCTCCATCTGGTTTAGCCCATCTGTTGAAGTGGTTTTGCCAGGATGTGGCTGCTGGACATAGTACAGCTTCTTGGAGCCACATGTGGGAGTTGGGTATCAGGTGGACATCGAACGTGGATGAGCAGCCCTCAAAAAAGCTCAGCAAGTCCTCACACCAGAGGTGTTAGTTCCTGAACTCCCATACACCCCATAGAAACACTTAGTGACTTGCCAAACCACTCACATAGTAAATAGCAGAACATGGATTCAGCCTCAGGTGGTTTGGCTGCCTATCTATCATTCTTTCATTTATATCCTTTTATAGGAGGGGCAGAATCAGGGATGAGGTAGGTTGGAATGAGGCTGATAAACCCAGGAAGCTGTGGCCAGATTAGAACATTCTCCATGACTTAACAATTCTATACATTAAACATCAGTTTTCTTTCTATCTGCTTTTTCTTAATTACAAGTTTGGTAAAACATACTTCTGTCTAGGGTGAATCATAGAGTTTTAAGAATGGAAGGGACCTGAGAGTTCATTTAGCCAAGGTTTAGAGAAGCAGATTAAGTGATTTAACCATGGTCATAAATCAAGTTAGTGGTGGAATCAGGATTTGAACCCAGTTCTTCTTGATTTTCATTCCAAAGCAGAACCAGAAAGAGAAGAGAAGCCAAGTTTCCTCATTCACATCCTAGCAGTATTTTCATTGCCCCTGAGATGTTGACTTAATGCAGGGTAATAGTACCCTTTTACAGAGATTTTTCAAAATTACTTAAAAATATTTGAAAAATCTTAATATCGTCTTTGCCCTAATGCCACTCTGACTTTTATCACGGTGATTTTGAATTGATCTCAACCATAACCATAATTTAGATTGTAAGTTCTTTGAGAGAAAGGACTATACCTTTGTAACTTTGTATCCCCAGGGTCCAGGAAAGGGCTGTGCCCAAAATAGATGATTACTAAATATTTGCTGATTTTTGGGAAAAATTCTATGCCATTTTGCTTGAATTAGTAAAAAAGGATAAGAGATTACTACTGTTAGGGTAGGAGAATGTGGGGTTGGAGGAGGCAGTTGGAGTAAACTAGAGCCTTCATTATGGGTTGATGATAGTGGCAGAGATATATGGAAAGAACTCATATGCTAAGAGGTTGGAGATGCAGGTCAGTCAAAGGTAAGTGGAATGAAGAAAGTCAAGCAGATGGAATTAGATCTGTCTGGTTCCCTTCTAGTCTGTGACTCATTTTCTTCATTCTGACCTATTTCACATTTGGGGGATATTCCAACCCAGCTAGCATTGGAGCTGGGGAGAATAGGTGTGGGAGTATGTGCACTTAATTCAATCCTCAGTTTTTCCATCTGTAAAACCAGAAGATTTGATTAGATAATATCAAAATTCTCTTCTAGAGATTAAAGGTGAAAATATTAAAGAAAGACAGTGTGTCATAATAGACAAGGAACTGGGACCTGAAGTCAGGAAGGCCTGGGCTGTGAAAATACTGCCTCAAGTACTCACTAGCTATATGACCCTGGGAAAGTCACTTACCTCTCTGTGTTTTTTTTTTTAAATCCATAAAATAAGAGGATTAGATGTGATAGCCTCTAAGGTTCTTCACTGTTCTCAAATAAATCTATGACATGAAAGCTACTTTGAAAATTTGCTGAGATGATCAGAAAAGACTGGTCAGCTAAAAATATCAGCGCTTCTTCTCTACTCTTTTTTGGCTCTCACAATATTTACTGTAGTTCATCAAACCTGAATTTCTCCTCAGAAAGGGGTCAAAATCTGACCCCATATAACCCATCAGCCAGAAAAAACACCTTCTCTCTTATCCCCATTTTTTCCCCCTTTGGGGCATTCGATGACAACATATGAGATGACCGGGATTTATATCCACAAATTTGGCAGCTGCTGTTGGGTTTGCTTGGGGGCTGAGAGCTATAAATCTCTTTTGTGTGTCTTTTTCTCTAAGACTAAAAGTTATTTGTTATTTGAATCCAAGTGCCTCAGAGGATCAGTCCGGGAATAAGGGTTGGCCAAAAAGGTTTGGTTAGGTACATTTTTTTTTTTACAGAGCCAGCCCTGTATTATTTTACCCTTTTCTCTATCTCTTCAAACTCCTTGTAATCATTTTGAAAACTAAAAATCGCATATAAACATAAAAGTCAAACAATAGATAAATTGCCCTTGCCCTCAGCGGGCTCCAATTATCACTAGGTTAAGAGCTCATCTGTTTTTTATTCCCATTTCTGTTCTTTGTTCTTTCCTTAAGTTGCTGCTGGAGGGAGGCAGAGACTGGGGCTGGAAGAATGGGGGATTGTGGCTGCCTTCTTAACTGTGCAGCCTGTTCACTGAAAGGAGGGACAAGTAATGAAAATGCTTTCTGAATGTCCTGGCAAGTCCTTCTGTCTCTCAAGAAATAGGACTTGGGGACAGAGAGAACACTGTGTCCTAGACAAGTGCTCTTTGAATCTAAATTCATTCTAAATGGAGACTCATTATCCACCTGGTATGATGCAAACACTGACCTGGACTCTACTCCTGGTACAATCACTGTCTGAGTGAACTTGGATGATTTCTTTTCTTTTTTGCTTTTTGTAGGGACGATTGGGGTTAAGTGACTTGCCCAATGTCACACAGCTAGTAAGTGTTAAATGTGTGAGTTTAGATTTTAACTCAGGTCCTCCTGACTCCAGGGCTGGTGCTCTATTCACTGTGCCACCTAGCCACCCCAGATGACTTCTTTTTCCTCCTCTCACCTCAGTTCCCTTCTGGCTCAAAGAAATTTTAAGATCTATAGTCTCCAAATGTTCCTAACTCAAGTGACTCAGGAAATGAACTCTAGAGGTAAAGAAAAAAACCCATTGGGGGGCTCATCCTAAATTGCAAAGAGTCTTTTGGTTTGTCTTGAGTTTTTCTTTTTGTGTTGGGAAATGTGTGTATTTGTGCATCTTCCCTTTTGATAGTCATTATATTATTTACCTCTTGAAGCCTGGGGATGGATATACTATCACCATCTCTAGGTAGTACTTAGAGTCAATTCTAGAAAAAAATTATAATGAAGATGAAATTTGTTGTCAAACTTCACTTTTGTACTTGTTTTCAATTACTCTTTGCTATATCTCCCCTCCCCCAGCCCCCATCCTTGATATTTAGTGTCTTCACGTTGCCATGGTTCTCAGGTATCCTTAATTAATACAAAATTATCCACAAGCCCTATTTCTCCTTCAAAGTCTTAAATAACCTCAAAACCTGTTCTTCTTTTTCCTATTCCCTCTAGTCTAAGGGTCCTTTAACTTTTATGAATTATGACTTCCACTGGCAATCTGATGGAGCCTAAAAAATCATTCCCAGAATAATGATTTTAAATGCACAAAGTGAAATGCATGGGATTACAAAGGAAATAAATGATACTAAAATATAGTTATCTGTTAGGGCCGTGAGTGTGAGAGACACTGCGGCAATGACAAGATGTCAGAAGGAGTGCAGGTGACCTCTGAGGGGCAGGGGCTTGGAGATATGGAGGCCGACTCTGCCCGAGGGACGTTGTTGGGACAGCTTTGCCTGGAGGTTAACGAACCAGGGATAAGGGAGTTTTGGGCACAGTGACGCGAGAGTGATACTCTGCGTGGCAGTGCGTATAGGACTTCCGGGAAGGACGTTGCTCCTTGGTCTCTTACAAAGTACTTGGGAAAGAACATGATTGGCCCCGCAAGGCATGCCCCTGCAAGGCTTATAAATTGGGGAGAGAGAGGAAGTGAGGAGTTCACTTGGTTCCTGCTTAGTTCCTACTTCGTTCCTGCTTATTTCCAGTTCCGCCTGGAAGTGAGTTAGTTCCTGTGCTTGCTTGTGGTGCTATTAAGATGTAACAGAATAAACAGCTTCACATCATACTTTCCGTGTCCTGGGTGTTCTGTGGGGGTAAGTTCTTCCTGGAGACAAAAAGCCGGAGACGTCGGAAGACCTTGTATAAGGTAAGATAAGGCTGGAGTTGGGACTGGGACCCCAACAGTTATCAACATATTAAAAAAAATTATGGACCTGATGGACCTCTACATTGATCCCATGAAGTCAGGGGGCATGCTGCTAAATGTTAACAGCTAAATCTCTGGGAGGAAAACATTCCTATGACACTTAGAAGTTTTCTTCATGTGCTACTCTTTACCAGGCAACATGTGATTTTTTAATAGCTACTTTCAAAGTCTTACTCCAAAGTGAGAATTGTAAGGCTTTCAGGCAGAACCAGCAAGAGGCATGTTTTTGGACAGTGGCCCTTTCTTCTCAGCATCCATTAATCACACCATAAAGGCATCTGTCGACTCAGCCTATGCCCAAGGCCATTTTAACATACAACACTCAGCACACTCTACTTATTAAATCAGAATTACTATATTGGTGCCTTCTAATATCTGAGTCTTTCTGTGCTGATTATAGGGCAGAAGTGTGAGAGTTTAGACTTTAATTGCCATAGATGTATGGGTAAGACAGTCAGTCTAGATTAGATCTTTTGCTAGCCTTGAACTTGGGAGGGAGACATAAAGGACACACATAGTCATGAGGGGTATGGCAGTGTGTGTTGAGTGTAAGGAGAGTGGGATATCTTCAAACTTGTGGAGGAAGCTAAGCCACTGAAAGAGATCTAGTAGGAAATATTGCTGGACTGAGTCACAAAGATAGAGTCTCAAAGAAATTCTAAGAAAGAGAGAGTAGGGGCAGCTAGGTGGTGCACTGAATAGAGCACCGGCCCTGGAGTCAGGAGGACCTGAGTTCAAATCCAGACTCAGACACTTAACACAAAAACTAGCCATGTGACCTTGGGCAAGTCACTTAACCCAATTGCCCTCCAAAAAACAAAACAAAAAAAAAAGAAAGGGAGAGTGGCTAAAAAGAAATGATCAGAAAATGAATGAATGAAAAAATAGCATTTATTAATCATTTACTATGTGCCAAGCAAGGAGGTGCTGCTAGGTTGCACATTGGATAGAGTATCGTGCCTAGAGTCAAGAAGACTCATTTTTCCCAAGTTCAAATCTGACACTTACTAACTGTGTGAACCTGAGCAAGTCACTTTACCCTGTTTGCCTCAGTTTCCTTATCTGCAAAATGAGCTGGAGAAGGAAATGACAAATCACTCCAGTATCTTTTGCAAGAAAATCTCAAATGGGATCATGAAGAGTTAGACATGACTTGAAAAAATGACTGAATATGAACATGTGCCAGGCAGTGTGTGAGGCACTGGGGCCACCAATGCAAAATACAAGATAATTCCTCCCTTCAGTGAGCTTATGCTCTAATAGGGAAGACTCTGTGTGTGTATGTATCTATATATACACACACATGTGCACGTACACATATATACATACGTATGTGTATACATATACAAATATACGGTTAATCTTCAATGTTTACCCCTTTAACTTCCTCAACTTCAAGCATGTGTGAAATTTTTATTAGTAACCTCACTTTTCACTTTCGTGTTGGCAGCCTCACACATCTATGGCTATGTGCAAGAGAGAAAACAATGAGAGTCCTAATGCATGCAAGTTTATAGAGCAGCTGCTATCCAACTAGCTATTTCATTGGTCTTGTTCACCCCACTGTTGTATAGTTAAGAATTCCCTGCGCGTATGTTGCATATGTTCATTGCCTTTAAAACTCAAATTTCGTGTTGCAATGATGCCCCCAAGGTGGAATGCAAGTTCCTTGGGTTCTTAGTCCAAGCATGCAAAGTCAGTGATGAGGCTTAGTGAGAAAATAAAGGTGCTAGATAAACTTTGTGCTGAAATATCCGCATGAGTTTGGTGTTAATGAATTGACAATAAATCGTATCCTCAAAAAGGAGGAAAGTATTTCAAGCTGATGTATCCTTCATGATCTCCAGTGTCATCCACCAGTTCATTGGTTTTGGTGTTTTCCAATACCGGTGACTTACCCAGCAACCTCTCCCTTGGTTTTCATAGGGGGGGTAGGGGAGAGTAGAGTATACAGTACAACGATCTCACACTGCCACCTAACAGAGTGAAAAATAAGTTTCAGGTTAAAATAGGTTTTAGTTTTAAGAATTTTATTGAGGGTGGCTAGGTGGCGCAGTGAATAGAGCACTGGCCCTGGAGTCAGGAGGACCTGAGTTCAAATCTGGCCTCAGACACTTAATGCATAAACTAACTGTGTGACCTTGGGCAAGTCACTTAACCCCAATTGCCCTACCTTCCCCCCTCCAAAAAGCAAAAATAAATAAATAAATAAAACAAGTTGCATTTAAAAAAATAAGAATTTTATTGGCTACATAGTATTTATGCTTCTGTAGATTTCATGAGTTCTGAAAAGTGAATATTGTCCAACATCAGTGTTTTTTTTTCATTGAGATGTTAGCACAAAATATCATAGAATTTTAGGGAATCACTGGAGAGAAAAACTTTTTCATGTTACAAATTATATTTTATGTACAGAATTTTATGGGTTATTTCATGGTTACTCTGTTAGGAAAAGGATATATTATCAGAATTAATATTTTGTTGAAAAGAATTGTATGCAGAAAACGTATTTTCAGTAATCTCTAGCAAAAGATGACAGTTTTAGGTGATCATGGGAACCTAACCTCTTATTTCCACAGGTTCAATGTGTCAATATTTCTATTTTTGACTTTTACTCCCTTTTATAGGAGTGTTACCTGTACAAAAGTTGAGAACTGACTACATCTATCTATGTGTATATCTCTCTATATATCTTCATATATTATATATATAACATATACCTCTGTACATATGTATATATCTCTCAACATGTATGCATGCATGCATGCATGTTGCATGTATCTATTGTAGCCAGGGAGGAGTACTTTGGATAGAGAAATGAAAGGGATAGTGAGTGAAGCTATATGTAAATTGATGGACTTGTTCTTTTCAGGAATAGTAATGCTGACTGATTACTGTTCCCAGAGCTAGAGTTGGAAAGTGTCAAGGCTCTGGGGCAAGGGGATGGGGTGGTAGAAGGAAAGACCTGGGTCAGGCTAGATGTGGTGAACTCTCTTACCAATCAGAAGCCTAGGAACTTCTCAACTGTACTCTCTCATCTTGGAACTTCCCTCAACTCCTAGGGCCTCCTGCCCATGCACACAAAACTACTCCTAAAGCCTTTGCAATGTGAAACATTACTCTGTAATGCCCGCCCCCTCATCCCATTGGTGCATTCCTCCTGGACCCTCTACTTTGTGGAGGGGTTCAGGTTGGCCTTCATAACCCTTTGGGCTGTTTCTGGTTTCAGGCTTTAAAACAAGGCTCCCATATTAGGTAACTTTATTCCCCTACCCAACTCCCATTTTTAAATTCTGTGTTATGTGTTGTCATCCCCCATTAGAATGGAAGCTTCTTGGGGCGGCTAGGTGGCACAATGAATAGAGCACCAACCCTGGAGTCAGGAGGACTGAATTCAAATCCAGCCTCAGACACTTAACACAAAAACTAGCTGTGTGACCTTGGGCAAGTCACTTAACCCTAATTGTCCTCCAAAAAGCAAAAAAAAAAAAAAAGGAATGGAAGCTTCTTGAAGATAGAGATTATGTGTGTGTGTGTGTGTGTGTGTGTGTGTATTTGTATCCCCAGTTCTTAGCATAGTGTCTGGCACATAGTAGGTGTTTAATAAATTCTTGCTTTTTTCCTCCCTTTCTTTTGAGGGTAGAAGCTGGAGAGAAAAGGTACAAATGTACATGTGAGTAATACCACCAGGGCTCAAACTGTCATATTCTATGCTGCCCAGCTATACCCACAAAAGTCACTGGGCTCTTGACTTCCCTCTGTCCTTACATGTAATCATTCTGTACACTGAAGAATTATATTTGCCAGTTTTTCCCCCCCAAATAAACCAGTCCCATTTACTCTAGTCAGTTCCCTTAAATAAAACAGCTTCTGTTTCCCTGTAACTCCTGCTCCCACCCAACATGGATTGGTTATGTCAGGAAAGACAAAACAAAATAAATGATGGCAGCTCCAAAGTATGCTGTGGGTCTACAACAACTCACAAATAATAGGTCATTTGCCCCCACCAATGTATTTGCTTTTACTAGTCAGCTAGAGGACAACATTAGTTTAAAGTAAAGGTATTTGATGAAATAATGTAAGAAAAATTGTAACAAAAGATTTCCTCCATAAATTTTGGGCATGGTCTCCTACACATACACAGCTCTATCAGTGAAAAGAGTGTCTACATATGGTCAGCTGACTGACCAACAAGGATTTACTAAGTATTTATTGTATATCAGACACAGCTTCAAGTGCTGGGGATACAAGAAAAGAAAACTAACCAAAAAAACCCAGTTCCTTCTCCCAAGAAGAACACAGTCTAATTGGGAGATGATACATAAAACACAACAAACAAAAACTACCTATTTACAAACCAGGTATTTACAGGTTAAATCGGAGATAATGCCAGGGGTGGACACAGGCATTAAAGGGGATCAGGGAAGACTTCTTGCAGAAGGGAAGATTTTAGTTGGGATTGGAAGCGAGCCAGGGAATTCAGGAGATGGAAATGAAGAGGAAGAGAATTTCAAGCATGGGGAAAAGTCAGTGAAAATGCATAGCCAAGAGATAGAGAGTCTTCTTTGGAGAATGGCAAGGAAGCTGGTATCACCGGATCTCAGAGTTCAGAGAGTGGAGAAAGGTGTAAGAAGATTGGAAATGTAGGAACTGGGCAGGTTAAGAAGGACTGTAAAAGTCAAATAGAGGATTTGGGTAACAGCAACAATGGTAGCAACAGTAGTTACATGTCTGAGATTTCTATGGTGCCTTCAGGGTTGCAAGGTAACTTTCATAGGGTATCTCATTGGATTCTCAGATAACCTTGTGATTTAAGTGATATTTTTTTGCCCAATTTATAATTGAAGAAACTGGAGCTGAAAAAACTTCAGTGAGTTGCCCAGAGTTGCCCAGCAGGAATCCCTGATTGCAGGATTAAACATCAGGTCATTTCTGACTCTTAAGTCTAGTGCTCTATTCACTGCCCCCCTACTCCCTCCAAGTAGGGTATTTTTTCACAAAAGTTAAAAAAAAATGAGATAGTTTGTGATTAAGTACCACTAGTAATTATATAGATAGTAAATGATGTATGATGATAGTCACAATAATTCATATGTAGAGAGAGGGGTTTAAGTTTGGCCAAGCACTTTCCTCAGAACAACCGGTGAGATTGGTAGTGCGATATAATAAACTCCATTTTCCAGATGAGTAAATTGAGACTCAGAGAAGTTATAGGCTAGGCCTATGGTCACATAGCATCAATAGGGGATTCCCAGTTCTAACCAGCATTCTTTCCACTAACATTTTAGCATCACCAATTTCTAGTCCCATATTTTTCCCATTCCTGCATGAAAGGGAGCTGGAGCACTGATCTTGGATAATAGAAAAACTGAATTCAAATCCTGCCTCAGATACTTATTAGCTGTGTGACCCTGGGCAAATCACTTGTTTTTTTTAACCTCATTTTCCTCATCTCTAAAATGGCAATGATAATATTATCTACTTCATAGGTTTGTTTTGTGAGGAACAAAATGAAACAAGGCCTGCAAAGCTGTTTGTAGACCTTTAAGTGTTCTCTAAATGCTAGTTAGTATAATGATTATAATTATTGTCTGATCTAATATCTCTTGATTAGGACTCAACTGGGAATTCAAAAGAGCCCCAGGCCCTTCTTAAGAGGAAAGATGGGGCAATTAATTAAAAATGGGAATTATCCATCAGAGCAAGGGAGCTCTCCAAGAGTATGAGAGGTTGAAGAAGGTAGAGATGATTAATGAGGAGCAGAGGGATCGGGCATGGGTTTATTTCACTGGAGAGAAAGGGAGTCTCTGGGAGTCAGTGTGGAGTTAGAGATGCTATGAATCAGGCCTGATCATTATTCTGTCAGCTGCACAAACTCCTGCCCATACAATCTCTTCACTTCTGGACCTCTTTGGAAGGGAATTTTCCTTTTCTGCATAAAATCTTGAACAGATCTGGATTCTGACCAAATGAACTATTACACTGATAGGCAAAAGGTTCTGAGAACCAAAGGAAGAAACAATCTTAAAACATCAGGGGCAAGAATAATAGCCATTTGAATGAAATGTTTAAAAAATGCACTTTAGTGACTCCATCCCTTTCATTTATGGAAGAACAGAGTACAGATGGCTCAGCAAAATCTTGGAATCTGAAAAAAAAATGCATTTAAGAACCCTTCTTTCTTTCCTCCTGGTTTTCCATGATGAGAGGTTTAATAGATTTAAAAGATTTATGGTGGGCACTTTACAGATCACCACAGAAGAATTTCTCTTCGTAATCAGGCTTCTTTCATGTTGATTTCAAAGATGCAGAGCCGGGATGAGGTGGAGCTGCTGGCTGGGAAGGAGGGATTTTCTTTTGCTGTACTGAAAGCCCCCTTGCAAAATTCCTGGGAACAGTCCTTCTAACAGCTCCAGCTGGAGACACAGACTAAATTTGTGGGCCCATCAACTCATCTTCCTAGGAGGGAATTCGGAATCCCATAAGATTGAAGCTGCAGTCATTTTTATTCAGAAACCGATGATTCTTGGGACTGGTTCTCCAGCCCTTGGATTATCTGGGCTCTTTCCTTCTCTTTCCCCCATTCCTCTTCCCACACTGGGGTCATTTCACTGCCTTTCTCCTCATTTATTCATTCATTCATCTAAGACAAATGTATTGAGCACCTACCAGGTGCAGGGCACAGTTCCAATTTTTTTTTTGTGAGTGATACAGATATTCATATGACACAGTCCCAACCCTGAAGGAGCTTTCAATATCATAAGAGAGAGGATATGTACAGAAATAAGCACAATAACAAGGCAGGATGTGATAAGTACCAGAAGAGAGGGACTAACAAAATGCTATAGGAACTAATGGGACAGAAAGATCACATCTGGTTCAGATGGATCAGGGAAGACTTTATAGAGAGGAAGTCATATTTGAGTTGGGCCTTAATGGATGGATAGGATTTTGACAGGCAGAGATAAGATAGGAGCAGGCAGCCCAGGTGGAGGGAATTGTTGAAGCAAAGTCATAGAGAAAGCGACATAGTTCTTTAGAAAAAAAATAAATATAAAAGACTTTGCTTAGTAAAATGGTAGGGGAGGGAGAAAGCTGAAACTCTCTTATTAGATCATCAGATCATAAATTTAGAGCTGAAAGCATCTTATGAGGCCATCAAATCCAGCTCTCATATTTTACTGATGGGGAGGGACAAAGAAGTCACAGAATTAGGTAAGATTAGAACTCAGGTCTTTCTCATTCTAATGTTAGACCTGATTAAACCCCAAAAGAGACCATAATGAATGACCCCATTACCCCTTATCTGGGACCTTCTTTTATAGATGGAACCCTTGTTTTCCTTGCCAAAGGGCCTCATGGGAAGACTTAGCACCTAGGTGGGGTTCAGCCAGGAGAGGGCTTACAGGTCAAAATGGAGTTAGCCAAGGGCTATGGAAGCAGGCACTGAATCAATTAAAGGGACCAGTGGCTCACAATCACAATTCAAAGCTCGGCTGAGGGTGGGCACATAGGAAAGTGGACAGATTATATAGATGTTGGGGAAGGAAGATAATGATGGGGAGATATGGTAGGAGTTAGCAGTAGGAATTGTAAAGTAAAAATCAGGTCAATTGAAGATGATAAGAAAAGGTTCTCAGGTGAGGAGGTTGCCCCTACAGAGTTCTATTGGTAAGTGACACCTTTCAGAAGGCCTGTTGGGGTGGATATGTTTGTCCTTCAAGTGTCCTCCAACTCTAAGCTTGAATCAATTGGATACCTATTTATCAAACATGTATTGTATGTGCTTGGCACTGGTTATACAATGACAAAGAACAAGTCCCTGCTCTCTAGGAGCCCACATTATACCAGTCTGGGTGGATAGAGGGAGGGTATGTATAAAGATAATTAAACACTCAAAAATGAAAAATTAATGTAAATTTTTTTTGGGGGGGGAACAGAGGGAGGATTAAACACAAACAACTAGGGTTGTTTGCAATGGACCATCATGTAGGAGAGGAGAGTCAAATGCAAATAGAAATGAATCCTTGCCAGTACATATTGACTTAGGGAAATTGCAAATTAATATTTATGTTGTATTTGTATTTATTTTGTTAAACGTTTCCCAATTATGTATTGATATGCTGTGGTCTCACTTGGAATGAGTTTGACACTTCTGATGTAAGAAGTGATATTTGACCTGATTCTTGAAAGCACCTAGGAATTCCAAGGGGGGAAAAGGTGAAATGGAAAATCAGAGAAGGCATGGGGGCCAATCTGCGTAAAAGCATGGAGGGAAATGGAATATCCTACATTCATGTATTCAACATCCCAGGTTACCTGGAATATAGAATGCATAGAATCAGTCTATATTGATATGATGTAACCAGATTGGGACATTTAAAAATGACAAACAGGGGAGATTGTATATTACTCTAGAGGCAAGTAGGAATCATTGAAGCTTCTTGACCAGGAGAGTGACATAGTTCAACTTGAGTCTTAGTGATACCAATCTGGTAACTCTGTGAAATATGGATTGAATAGGAAAAAAAGATCAGCTACCTGGAGACTCATTGGGAGGATACTGCAGTAGTTCAGGCAAAAAGTGATAAGGGCCTGAGCTAGCATGGTGGCCATGGAGGCAGAGAGAAGAGTCTGGATGTAGGAGATGTGTGGAGGTAGAATTGCTGACACCTGGAAAATGATTATGACATGGGAAGTGAAGGAAAGTGAAGAATAAAGGAGGTTTTGAAACTGGCTCCTAGGATGAACACTAGAAAGGACCTTAGAGGTCACCAAGTCCGATCCTCTCATTTTTACAGATTAGGAAACTGATGCCCACAGAGTTGAGGCTGCTTGTCCAAGGTCACAATATAACAAAAGCCAGAGGCAGGGTTGACCCTCAAGTCCTCCTGATAACCAACCATTGTGAATTCTCAGAAATATGGAGGTGCCCTCTACAGAAATCAGGAATTTAGGAAAGGGAGTGGATCTTGGGGGGAAGACAATTAGTTTCATGACAATGTGTTTGACTTGACTTTGAGATAGTAGCAATAACATATCTTTAGGAAGATGGAGGTGGGATTTTCAAAGTCAATTTTAGTGGAAGGGCCTAAGGGACATGGAGCAGGGACTTTGCCCTGAATTCTAATAAAGTTTTCCATTTGTATATGTTGTCTATATTGTAATTCATTCTTTTTCTCACCACCTGTTGCTCCATTTTCCATTAAGGGACATTCTGCAAATTAGGAGGTACTATGCTCTATTCTCAACTTAAATAAAAACTAATCCTTAGCTACAAATATGGTGCTGAGTTGAGTCCTGTTATAGCCTTAAGATTGATGCTTTCTGATTAGAAACTAATAGAACAGGTGATGCCAAATATAAATCTGGAAATTCACTAGGTCAAGGCTGAAGTTAATAACTTAAACTAAATTGTTGGCCACAGGCAAACTTGGTTAATGTTTGAATGGAAGAAAAGAGGGCATATTGTCATTCTAGGCTCAGGAAATGCTTCTACTTCTAGGCCCCAGTGAAATGAACCAAGACAACCACGTGTGGGTCCTGCAGAGAGAATATTAGGAACCCAACTGCTTGTTCCTGGGAAACCTACTCAGATGACTAAGAATCTCCTGAAAAGACCCTGGTCTTCTGGGTGGCTGGGAGGCACAATGGATAGAGCACTGTTCCTGGAGTCACGAGAACCTGAGTTCAAATCTGGCCTCAGACACTTAACACTTAGTAGCCATATGACCTTGGGCAAGTCACTTAACCCAAATTGCCCTCCCAAAAAAAGCAAAAAAGAAAAAGAAAAGACCCTGATACTGGTGATAGCATGACTGAGCCAACCTTTCTGCAGAGGGATGTTCTTCCTCTTTTGTGCTATCTATCACCACTAGGACTTTGTGGCTGGAGGGATGAATGAGATCCAGAATAATCTGGTGCAGGGATTAATCTGGTGCCTTAGATCTCCTCAAAATAATGTTTTTAAATGTATAAAATGAAATATATAGGATTGCAAAGGAAACCAATTATGTTGAAATGCAATGACAAAAATTTTTAAAGCCCAAGGACCCCAGATCAAAAACACTTCTACTGATGTGATGCCTGTCCCTACTTAGGTAGTGGTGAGTGATGGAGTGGACCAGACCAAGGACAACTGAGAAGAAGAGATTGACAGATTAATTAAGATAGGGAAAGTAATTGGTAAAGGTCCTAGTAGGAAAAATAGAATAAAGTTTAGGCAGGTGGGTAAATTGAACATCAAGGAAACATGGTATCTGATAAGATCTAAAGGAATCCATCAGGTGCCATATTTCCCTAATGTTCAGACTACCCACCTGTCTGAACTTTATCCTATTCTCACTACTAGAACCTTTGCCAATTATTTTCTCTGCCTTAATTAGTCTGCCAATCGCCACTTCTCAGTTGTGCTGTATCTGGTCCATCATATCTTCTACCAGAGTCTAGTAGTGACAAGCATCAAGAAGGTTCTACACTGGGTGACAAAAGAAAGCTGAGCATAATGTCACAGGAATATAGGGGCAGCCAGTGGACAAAGGGTCTGCAGAAAGCCAGGTAGTATTAGGTGAAAAGATGGTGTGGCAATCATCACAGAGGCTGTTACAGTTCAAGGTCAGACTCCAGTCTTTGGGAGAAGTGAGAACAGGCAGGGGGTTAAGGCAAGGGCACTGGCTCAGGGAATATGACAAGGACCTTGTTATTGGACTGTGAATAGAAGGTAAGGACTAGTTACTCAAAGGGTCAGGGTACAAGGACAGGTGAGAAGGCATTCTGGCTGTACCCATTGTGACCAGTGCAAATGATTAACAGTAAGGGCTGAGCTAAAAATCCAATGGCTAATTTTCACTCAAATAAGAAGGCTTCAGATCATGAGTGTCTTCTTTATATATTAAAAAAAAAAATCTCTAAATACTGAACTTGTCCTATGGTGGAAAGTACACTGGCTTTGGAGTCTGAAAATCTAGATTTAAAAACTACTTTTGAAACTCACCACCAAAGTACCCTTGGGCACCTTTATAGACCTCACTTTTCTCATTTGTAAAATGAGAGGGTTATTTATACTAACCTTCACAGTGATCTTAAAGTTTCCTTCCAATTCTAAAATCCAAGATGATTTATATGTAGCTTGTAAAAAGAAAACAACAGAAATGGGGAAAAGATGTCTTCTTTCATTTCATTAATTTCCTATATCAAAAGTATACATTTTGTTTAAAAATCTGTGTGGAATGACTGTTGAATATCAAGATTTCATTAAGTCAGGTTGCTGAAGTTGCTGAATAACACTGGTGGCAGATAAGATTCCATGCAGACCACACCTGCAGGTTTAACCTGAGAAAAATCTTGATCTAATTATGCAAGCACAAATCAGATGATGATGATGGAGCGATAATAAGAACTTCTATGGACCTTAATAGTTGATGGGGTTTTTGCTATTGTAGTTTTGTTTTGTTCTTAATGAGTTACTGTAATCGAAAAATCACATCCCCTTGTAGCAAACAGGCTTTCTGGTGGCAAGCTTCACTAAACTGACTGAGGCTGATCCTCAGATGACGTATATAGAATGGGTCACTCTCAGCCTTCAAGAACTAAGGATTACCCATAGTCACAAGGAGTCATCAGAGTATAGCAAAGGATGTGAAAAACAAACCATTACTTTTATTTTCTCTTTCCTTTCTTTTAGAATAATATAGGTTTTGTTAAAAAAAAATTGGTTTAATTAAGTCTTAATCTGACTCTAAACTGAACTTTATGTTTTTCCTGCCTAGGAATTGTACTGATTCCAAATGTTGGAATGAGGGTAAATCTCCAGGTGGGTTTAAGCATCTCCAGCTGTAGGGATCAGGGTGGGGATGGAGAGTGCACTGGCTACTCTAGAACTTGGTCATCTTCCACAATTAGCCAGATGGTCACATATTCTCATCCTTTCTTGAATTTTTAGAGAAGGAAGGGAACCTTAGAGGTCACAGGATCATCAACTGAGCTGGAAAGGAAAGCATATGCCATTTAGTCCATGTATTTCATTTTATAGATAAGAATGACCCACCCTCCTCAATGCATTGGATGAGGACAGTGAAACTCAGAGAGGTGAAAGACTTGACCAACATCATACAGCACTAGAACTAGAGAGTTCTCAAATCTAGATCAGTGAATGTTCTTCCCACCTTTCTATACTTCTCCTCTGTTTGCTGTTTGTCGTAAGAAGTCCCATTGCTAATGTATGTGCAAAGAGACAAGCACAGTGGGTACTTTACTCCACCTCTTCAGTACCACTACTCCAATATATGCCTGAATTCATGATATCTTACAGTGATTGAATGTGGTAAATGAATAGATCTGTTTCTGGAGCCCGTTGAACACTACACTTAAAGAAAAGCTAGGTATGTAATTGGGAGAAAGAGAATACTAAGGGGAAAAAAAAGAGTGTTCATGCATAAATACATGCATACATGCACATACACATGTATGCAAACACACATAAACACATACACACTCATATTCTTATGTGGAGAACATCAACAGAGCCCTTCTTAGTTGCTGAGTAGATATAGTAGAACGTAAGGAACTTGATAGAGATTTGTTCCTGAAACTTCTAAAGACAGAGTCTTTGTTAGGAAAAAAAAATTGGTTCAACTGAACTATAAGCAAAATATACAGAACTGAGGACCTGGTCCAGCTGGATTCTAGGAGAACTCTAACAACTCCATAAGGACTTGAAATAGGAAGGAACTTTGGAGATCATCAGGTCCAGAGACTGATCTTGAACATTTTTGTGTTGTGGACTCCTTGGACAATGCCTGATCAAGCCTAGAAATCCCTTCTCAGGATCATGTTTTTAAAGGCACAAAATAACACACATAGTATTCAAAAAGAAATCAATGATCCTGAAATAGTTATCAAGATATGTTTAAAAGCATAGTCACAGCACCCATTAAGAACTCCTGATCTGATCTAAACCACATTTTTTTTTCAAATGAGGAAAGTGAAGGACAGAACAATTATATAAAGAGGAGAAAAATATGTTTGTACAAAAATATTTCTAGAGGCTCTCTTTTTTTTGTGGCAAAGAATTGGAAATTGAGGAGATGTCCATTAATTGGGGAATGGTTGAACACGTAGTGGCATATGACTATAGTGAAATACCATTATGCTATAAGAAATGATGAGTGGGATGATTTCAGAGAAACCTGGAAAGATTTATATGAACTGATGCAAAGTGAAGTGAGTAGTACCAGAACAGTGTACACAGCAACAGCAGTATTGCATGATAAATAATTTAGCTATTCTTAGCAATATAATGATCCAAGTCAATTCCAAAGAACTCATGATGAAAAATGCCATCCACCTTTAGAGAGAAAATTGATGAAGTCAGAATGCAGATTGAAACATACTATTTTTCATTTCATTTTTTCAGTTTTTTTTTTGGGGGGGGGAATCTGCTTTCTTTCACAACATAATTAATATGGAAATATGTTTTGCATAATTGTACATGTATAACCTATATCCAATTGCTTACTATCTCAGGGAGGGGGGAGTAATTGTAGGGAGGAAGAGAATTTGGAACTCAAAATTTTAAAAAGTGAACATTAAAAATTGTTTTTACATGTAATTGGCGAAAATATTATTAAAAATAAAAGAATGATGATGTGCTTTGCTTATGGTCACACAACTTACAAAGAGTCAAAGTCAAAAGTTGGGTTACTTCTACTATTCCATAGTTTAATGGGAAGAACTCAGACATTATCCATGTTACAACTTTGATATTTGCAAGCTGTGGGATTATGGGCAAATGACAACCTTTCTGAGCCTCTGTAAAACAAGGACAGTAACAATCTTGCGATAGTGCATTTGCAGGGTGATTATAAAGATGAGATGAAATATTGATTTAGGTTTGGATTGAAACCTGAACTTGAACTTAGTCAGGAAGACCTGAATTCAGATTTGACCTCAGACATTGCTAGCTGTGTGCTCTTGGGTGAGTCATTTAACCTCCATCTTTTTCAGTTCCCTCATCTGTAAAATGGGGATCATAATAACACTTATCCCCACAGTTGTGGGATCAAATGATAAAGGATATAAATTTATAAGCTGCTTAGCATAATGCCCATCATATAGTAGGTACTTAATAAATTCTTGTAAAAATATTGCATGTAAAACCCTTTCTAATACTTAATGATCTGTTAGTTAAAATTTAGATATTAAATTACCAATTAGTAATGCAAAAAAAATGCTATCGAGCATTGTTAAAGACTTTTTTTGGCTTTCTATGAAATAAAGAATTTGATGACATTGTGTAGTAGAGCTTATAGGAAAGGCAGAGTAATTAATAATTATCTGATTAATTTCATCAATATACATAGATATGCTAGGTAATTCAGATCTCCAAAATGAATATTTTGAAATACCTGGTTGATAACTGTCTTAATACTTAGCTTGGCTTCACGTGAAGGTTTGTGTTAAGTAAATGTGTTTGATGGTGGTGAAAAATGCAAAAAAATTTATTTTGTTTGTCCATTAGCAATGAGTCAACTTACTACTATAGGAACTGGGTAGCATCATTCTTGACTTTCTTGACAAATCAAGGTAGAAGTGATTTCTAATGTATTAGCTCATTACTTAGATTATTATTAGTATTATTAATTATTGCTTTTTTTTGGAGGGGGGAAGGCAGGGCAATTGGGGTTAAATGACTTGCCCAAGGTCACATGGCTAGTAAGTGTTAAGTGTCTGAGGCTGGATTTGAATTCAGGTCCTCCTGACTCCAGAGTCAGTGCTTTGTTCACTGTGCCATATAGCCACCCCTTGAGGATTATTATTACTTTTTTGCTTTAGTTCATTACTTAGAGCTGGGAGAAATATAAGAGGACATCTGGTTCAACCTTCTACTCCATGTGGCAGAGGAGAAAATAGAGGGCTAGAGAACTTACATGATCTACCCATGGTAGTAATTGGCAGAGTCAAGATTTGAACGCAGGCCCTCTGACTCCTTTTCTACAATCCTATAACAATTCCAAGGAAGAACTGCTCACAGGTTCTTATTGGATAGGAAAATAAAGGAGTTGTGTTTGTTGTATTTTAAAAGACAACAGGAAACACCATTTCCTCATCGACTTGGTCATCTCATATTTTGGTGTTCATGAGAAGCATTTACAAAAGCAAAACAAAATGAAATAAAAACAAGCATCATGAACATAATTGCATTTCGTGCAACGATATTTGCACGTGGGAACGAATACTAGAAAAATTCTGTGGACAACTTGATAAGTTTCTCTAAATGAAACAAGTATATATAAAAAGAGAGACATAAATGCAGATTATAGGGTACCAGCAATGGGGAACTGTGAGGCCACATGTGGCCTTTTAGGTCCTTAGGTGCAGCCTTTTGACTGAATTCAAGTTTTACAGTATAAATTCTTTTATTAAGAGGATTTCTTTGGTGGTTTGGATTTAGTCCCTTTGACACACTTGAGAAGCTAGAGGGCCACATGTGGCCTCAAGGCCACAAGTTTCCCACCCCTGGTAAGGCAGTGAAACAAGTATGGCTTTGGACAAAGAAATGAGAGAGACCAAAAAGTTGTAGACTCTATACAAACCTCTTGTCTATATATTCTGGGTGTTTTCTTCAAGGAGATCTGGAAGGTCATGGATATGACCAAACATCAACTACCATTACAAAGAGGAAATTCACTATATTCTGAAAGAAAGCAACTGATTTCTAGTGTTGGAATAATTTCTAATTAATTATCTGAAAAATATCAAACCATTGATTTATTACAGCAGAATTTCACAAAGTATGGAATCTGTTGGGATTTCTGAGATGTTTCTGTAGGGTTCATTAGGTCAAAACTATTTTCATAACAATTCTAAGATGTTTTATTTCTAATATGGTAAATAACCACAGATAGAATCCACATAAATAACAGCTCTTTGCAGAGGGGTGAGGTTTGGTTTCTCAATGTTTAAGAGTGTAAAGGTGCCCTGAGATGAAAAAGTTTGATAACCACTGTGTTAAAGGGATGAAATTGATATCAAATCAAAA
>NW_027187353.1:9141309-9143353 GCF_028583685.1 Petaurus breviceps papuanus | reverse complement strand
GGTTTTTAAGTCATTTTAGTTGTGTCCAACTCTTTGAGACCCCATTTGGAGTTTTCTTGGAAAGATACTAGAAGTTTTGACATTTCCTCCTCTAGTTCATTTTCTAGAAGAGGAAACTGAGGCAAACAGGGTTAAGTGACTTGCCCAGAGTCACACAGCTAGTAAGAGTCTGAGGTCAGAGTAGAATTTAGGAAGATCAATCTTCCTCTAACTCCAGGCCTAGCACTCTATTCACTGTGCTGCCCAGCAGCCCTTAATAGGAAGATTTAGGAGACCAAGAGAATCTCAGACTGCCTCAGTCAGCAAAAATTTGATCTCCTTGACAGGAAGAGAGATATAGCAGGCAAAGGCAATGATGGTTTAAAATAGAAACTTGTTTGTGAAATATTTCAGAGAAGGATAATAGGAAATGAGTGGTATCATCTTTTAAAAGAATAAGAAGCAGCATGGGGAAAATAGCAAGTTCTCAGAAAGATTGATGAGAGACCTAAAAGAACTCTTATCATCTAAGGGATCATTTAAGTATGAAATTGGAATGATGACAACAGATGAAAATATTAAAGACCTGGAAGCATTTCTATAATAAACTCTTCTCCATCAGTGACTGTGGAAGCACTACATTCATACTCAGGCTTTACAGTCCCCAATGTATTAGGTGAGGAAGTGAATATAGTAGATAACAAAGGGGGAAAAAAAGAAAGATGAGAAGAACGTTTGGCCAAGACAAAATACAGGCAAAGGTCATCTGTGCTGGAGATCATAATTGTGAGGACACTGAGGAATCAATTCCCTAGCTATCTGAGTAAGGAGAACATTAAAAACAAGGCATTAGCACTATTATTGAAAAGTATGGAAACAATATCAAAGCAGTTAAAACAGTTCTACTTTTCCACCTTTGCAAAATTTTTATGAGAATATTTAATTCATCAATGGAGGTCATACTTGAAGAAGGCATGAGGATGAGACAATCATACTTTGTGTGGGAATAATATTTTATTTTTCTCTATTACATGTAAAAACAGTTTTTTTATATTTGCTTTTTAATTTTTTGAGTTCCAAATTCTCTTTCTCCCTTACTTCCTTCCCTTCTCCTCTCCCTGAGATTACAGTAGTTTGATATAGGTTATGCATATGCAAACATGTAAAACATATTTCCCTATTAGTCATGTAAAAGAAAAGAAAGAAAACAGACCAATCCTCCCCACTCCATAAATACAGGAGGTAAAAAATGCTTTGATCTACATTCAGACTTCATCAGTTCTTTCTCTGGAAGTGGATATCATTATTCATCATGAATCCTTCGGAATTGATTTGGATCATTGTATTACCGAGAATAGCTAAGTCATCCATAGGTTTTCATCGTGCAATATTGTTGTTGCTGTGTACCCTGTTCTCCTGGTTCTGCTCACTTCACTTTACATCAGTTCATGTATGTCTTTCCAGGCTTTTCTGAAATCCACCTGCTTGTCATTTCTTATAGCACAATGGTCTTCAATTATAGTTAAATACCACAACTTGTTCAGCTATTCCCCAACTGATGAACATCCCCTCAATTTCCTGTTCTTTGCCACCACAACACAGAGAATTGCTATAATTTTTTTTCTGTACAGAAAGTTGTGGTATTTAACTATAATTGAAGACATCTAATATCTGTCCAAGTCATTGTTAAAATTGTTAAAGGGCATACAACTGACTTCCTTCCGAGGTGATTTTGAATCATTAATGACATGAGTTCTGGTTCAAAACGTTTCTTAGCCACTTAATTATGCTATTGTCTAGCTTCTATCTCTCCATCTTTTCACAAGAATAGCATAAAATATTTTGTCAGGAGCTTCTTTATAATCCATTTAAGGTAATTCTAACAATCTAGTAATCATTGAAAAAAAGAAAATTAAGTTGATCTGGTACTTGTGATTCCATATCAACACTTACTAATAACTGATGCCTTTTCTAGGAATTTCCTTCCTTCCTCCCTCCCTCCCTCCCTTCCTCCCTTCCTCTCTCTCTCTCTCTCTCTCTCTCTCTCTCTCTCTCTCTCTCTCTC